>NC_090933.1:1385165254-1385468284 GCF_040938575.1 Ambystoma mexicanum
TGCCGGAGTGCTTGGCACGGGCAAGGCGGCCACGAGATACGTCGGGAAAGCGAAAAGACGGTGAAACTGGTTATCCCCACCAGTCAAAGGAAGAAGACTCTCCGGCGGGAGATCTCTGTCGTTGGGAAAAGTGGTGAGGCAGTGCAGCAGGGCTCCACCGGTGGTGGTGTCGTGGCAGG
Source organism: Ambystoma mexicanum (assembly GCF_040938575.1). Taxonomy (NCBI): domain Eukaryota; kingdom Metazoa; phylum Chordata; class Amphibia; order Caudata; family Ambystomatidae; genus Ambystoma; species Ambystoma mexicanum. The sequence continues at coordinate 1,385,165,434 of NC_090933.1, forward strand.
TCGGCTCAGCTTCTCCTCATCAGATTCTTAGGTCCTGTGGCGACTTCTGAAGTTCCAGTCCCCAAAGCCCTGCTTTTATGCAGAAAACCCCCATTCACTCAGCCTAGCTGTCACTCAAACATGCTAAGTGGTGAGCCGACCGGCTCACCACTTGGGCCAATCAGGACGGAGTGCGACTTGAGTTGCCTAGGCAACTCAGTCCAGGGTGCCTAAATCCCCCTCCACCCCTCCTAAGTACCCCAGACAGAGTGGCACCACTTTGGAGGGCTTCTGTGGAGAAGCCCGCCAAAAAGTGGAACAAAGGGCTCGACTTGCGTTGGAGTCACAGAAGAGAACACAAACGCCATTTTAGAATCAAGTTTTGGCAAAAATTACCAACCGGAGAATTAATATTAATTAAATAAACCGGCGGTATGTTCGAGGCTACCGTAAATTATTAAATAAAGATAGTAGCCTAAACAATGGGAAATCCCATAGGAAAATATTCGCGGTTGAATATAAAAAGTAGTATCCACTGCCACCAGCCAAAACTCGATCAGGGGGGACGGAGACGTGCCCCCTCGACTAACAGACCCTGGGGCAATCGAATTGCCCCAGCCAGTACGTCCACAATATGATGGTTTGTACTGGTTCTGTTCAGAATTTAAGACTAGTAAAGTCAATGGTGACTTTACATGCCCTGGGAGACATTAGTCAGTCCCAGGGTATGGAGTCTATACTGGGGGGTCACTATGACACCCTTGTGTCACTGCACTGAGGGTGCTGTGTAGCACACATCACAAAAACACATGAAGCCCTATGGAGTAAAAGAACCCATAGCCCATTAAACACATCTAGATTCAAAGAAACACACTCAAATCATGTCCAAGAGTGAGGGTAAAAGAGTCTCACTCTTGGCAGGAGAAAAAAATAAACCCCAAAAATCCAGCAAAGCTGCTGGGGGACTCACTTGGTTAGGAAATTCAGCCTAAACAGAGAATTCTCCCTAACATTTATGAAGGCTGAGTGACTTCAAAAACAAACTATTTCTTTTTCTAGTCATAGGGCTCCCCCCACCCCATGACGGAGGCCTCCAGCCTAGGGTCTTCCATGTCATGGGGTAGGGGGGCTTTCGGACTTCAAAAAGAAAGTTTCTTTTTGTAATCACTTTGCCTTCATAAAGAAATTATTTCTGTTACAGAAATGTTTGTTTGTTTTGTTTATTTATTTGTATAGCGCTCTTGACCCAGGGGTATATGTGCGCTTTGAACATCAGGTTACAGGTAACAGAAGGGGACAATAGTACAGTAGTAATAAGGCATAGGAAGGTTGACAGGAAGGCAGTTAGTGCATAGATAATAATAGGCAAACAACATAGGAGACATTTGAACATTAGGTATGCATACATACATGGTTGGTCGGTTATTTGTTGAGTAACCAGGAGATGACCTTAGTTCTGAAAGGTTGGAAAGTGGGTGTGGATTTGATATCCAGTGGGATAGTGTTCCAAAGTTGTGATGCCAGAGCTGGGAAGCTGGATCCACCGGCTCTTTTGAGGGAGTATTTGGGCACTGTTAGTTGTAATGTGTTAGACGATCTGGTGGTTCTAGTATTCTGTCTTAATGTAAATTTGTTAGAGAGATAGGGCGGGGCAAGATGGTTAAGAGCTTTGTATGTAAGGCATATAGTTTTCCGGTCTATTTTTTGTTGGATGGACAGCCATTTGCAAGAAATTCTGGTGGCGGAGATGTGTTCTCTTCTGGGAAGAATTAGGGCGGCACGGAGTGCGTTGTTTTGTAGGACTTGCAATGTATTGGTTACTGTTTTGTTGCCACCTACATAGAGGCTATTACAGTAGTCCAGTTTGGATTGAATGAGTGCTCTGGCTAAAATGAGGCAGTTGTTAGGGGAGATCAATGGTCTGCAGGCCCTAATTAATTTACCAGTGTAGGCAGTGGCTGAGGCAGTCATATTGATTTGTTTGGCTAGGTTGGTATTCGTGTCTAGGTAGAAACCAAGGGTTTTTACGCTCTTGGCGATGGGTATGGTGTTACCGTCAATAGTAAAGCTAGTGTAGCCGGGACAGAGTTTTCGGATGGTGTTAGGTGAGCCGACAAGGAGCAGTTCGGTCTTATCATCATTCAGGCACAGGCCATGTGTGGCCATTCATGCCTGAATGATGGAGAAGACTTCATTGATCCATTTGGCGTCCACGTTGTAGTTACCTGATAAAGTGAGGAGTATCTGGGTGTCATCTGCGTAGTTCGTGTAGGTGACACCCAGATTGTCCAGCTTATCGAATAGGGGCTTTGTGAATATATTGTATAGAGTGGGTGAGACACAGGATCCTTGTGGGACACCGCAGGTGATGGGGGTGGGGTCAGCCGCTGCTAGGGGAGAGAAGACCCGCATGGTCCTATTGTCCAGGAAAGATTGGATCATGTGACCGCAGAGTGGGAGAAGTGTGCTGCCAAAGACAAATGGTTGCACAGGATTTTATGGTCGACCAGGTCAAAGGCAACGGAAAGGTCGAGGAGAAGGATGGCAGCCTTACCTTTGTCTTTGAGTTCGTCTATCTGGCTCTTGAGATCAACAAGGGCTGTTTCTGTCCCGTGTTGTGGTCGAAAGCCAGATTGGCGAGTTCCTAGTAGATGATTAGTCTCGAGGTAGTCCTGGATTTGTAAATAGGCCACTCTATCCAAAATTTTTAGTAAGAATGGGACGGTGGTAATGGGTCTATAATTCGTGGGAATGTCGGGGTCGAGAGTAGTTTTTTTTTTAGTAGAGGTAGGACCCAGGATTGTTTCAGATTGCTGGGGACCAGGTTATTGGCGAAAGACAGGTTTATTAGTTTAGTGATGAATGGGGAGAGATCCCTAGCTGCATCTTTTATGATCTGTGCGGGGCAGCTGTCCCCCTTGCAGTTCGACGGTTTCAAGGATGCTATAATTTTCTGAACCTCCGATATGGATACCTTTTTGAAGGTGAAGCCTGAGCTAGTGGCAGTAAGTGGAGGAGGAATGGGACTGGAGGTAGGATCAAGAGTGAGTTGTTGTCGTTTGTTGTTAATTTTGGTTTGGAGCCCTGAGATTTTGTTAGCTAGGGCATTCTGGATCCCTGTGCACCACGGTTTATCCTTAGTGCAAGAGTCAGTGGGAGTAATGGGGTTTTCTAATTCCTTTAGTATGTTAAAGAGCTCCTTTGTACTGGAGCTTGCCTGGGAGATCCTAGTGTTGAGAGATTCTTTCGTGGCACGTGTAATCTCATTTTTGTAGAGAGTGGAAATGTTGGTGAGATTAGTTCTGTTATTTACAGAAGGCACTGATTTCCATAGTGCTTCGAGTTTATTTTTTTGTTGACGGAGAGTTTTGAGCTCCGGGGTGTACCATGTGTTCAGGTGCGCTTTAGGTTTCCCTTTACGCAGTTTCAGTGGGGCAATGATGTCGATGGCTTTGGCCATGGAATCGTTGTAGACGTTGACCAATTGGTTCAAGTCCGTTGTAGCAGGTAGTGCGTTCAAAGTAGGGATCACCAAAGGTATTAAGGCTTCCGCTGTGATGTTGCTCTTTTTCCTGGTTGGGCAGGCAGGTGCAATAATGGGCCTTTTATGCACTAAATTGCTGGTATGAATGTCAAATGGGAGGAGGTAATGGTCAGTCCAGATAAATTGTGTGGGATCTTTCACAGTAATGTTGCAGTTAAGGGCAGTTATCCAGTCAAGGATTCTGCCCTTCGAGTGGGTGGGTTTGGAGCAAAGTTGTTGGAGGCCATGCTCCTCTAATGCCATGGCCAGGGCAATGGCTGGGGTGTCGAGAGGGTCGTTAAACCCAAGATTAAAGTCTCCAAGTATAATCATTTGTGCTGATGGTTTGGAGCTTTCAGCAACTAGTGAGGTGATGTCTTCCTCAAATGAGCCAGGTGGGCCCGGGGGTCGGTAAATTAAATGCAGCGTGATAGTACTTTTAGGGGAAGTTTGTAATTTGACTGTGAGATGCTCACAGGATTTAAGTGGAGGAGAGGAGGCTAGTCTGATGTCAAGCGTGGACTTAAAAATAATGGCTACACCGCCTCCTCGAGCGTTCGGTCTATCTGCTCTAAGGATGGTGTAGTTATCAGGTATGGCTAGAGTGAGAGATGGTCCTGCAGCATCGTGCAGCCAGGTTTCGGTTACAGCAAGGAAGTCCAGGTTGTTTGTTAGAATAATGTCTGCGACTTCTATGGAGTGGGCGACTAATGATCTGACATTTAGGAGAGCTCCTTTAGGAATGGGAGGGATAGTGTTGATAGGTGTTACAGTGTGAGGGTTAGTCTTATTAGGTGATTTGGCTGGGCTTTTGCTAGATCTGTGGTTGGTCTTATTAGGTGATTTGGCTGGGCCTTTGCTAGATCTGTGGTGGGTTCTGGCGCCAAGTCTAATGTTCCGATCGGACGGGATGAAGGTAGTGGTTCGAGAGATAGTTGGGTTAGCCATTGTGGAGGTGCTGTAGTCGAGAGTGGGGCATGATGCTCTCGTGTTGATGGGGTTCCGCTTGTAGACAGCTAAGTGCGTATTAGCTGGGACATCCGGAGAGTGTGCATGGCTGTGGGTAGGATGGGCGGATTTAGGTTCCGGGAGGAAGGCTGGTGTGGTGGGCAGGAATGGTGTGGGGCAGGTGACCGGGTGATGTCTTGGGCAGGCAGGTCTGACTAGACCATTGTTATAGGCTAAGTAACTATTGCCAGTGCAAGGTATGTTGCTTTGCATGACACAGAAGGGGAACATGATCGCAGTCAGGCAAAGTAGCATGCTGGGGCTAGGGTGATGTACAGAGGAGTGGTGGGTAGGGGGCATTGGTGATATAGGTGGGGCACAACACAATGTAGGTGAGGTCTGGGGCGACCATAGGGCACAACACAATGCAAGTGAGGTCAGGGGTGACCATAGGGCACAGCACAATGCAAATGAGGTCAGGAGGCGCACAACATAATGCAAATGAGGTCTGGGGCGACCATAGGGCACAACACAATGCAAATGAGGTCAGGAGGCGCACAACACAATGCAAATGAGGTCTGGGGCGACCAAAGGGCACAACACAATGCAAATGAGGTCTGGGGCGACCATAGGGCACAACACAATGCAAATGAGGTCTGGGGCGACCATAGGGCACAACACAATACAAATGAGGTCAGGAGGCGCACAACACAATGCAAATGAGGTCTGGGGCGACCATAGGGCACAACACAATGCAAATGAGGTCTGGGGCGACCATAGGGCACAACACAATGCAAATGAGGTCAGGAGGCGCACAATGCAAATGAGGTCTGGGGCGACCATAGGGCACAACACAATGCAAATGAGGTCTGGGGCGACCATAGGGCACAACACAATGCAAATGAGGTCAGGAGGCGCACAACACAATGCAAATGAGGTCTGGGGCGACCATAGGGCACCACACAATGCAAATGAGGTCTGGGGCGACCATAGGGCACAACACAATACAAATGCGAGTGTAATTGCAGGTAGGTTGTGGGCTCGGCGGAGCGTTGATAAAGCAGGCACAGTGTTACCTTGGCCGGTGAATGCGGTGGACCAGGGGGTCTGGCAGACGGCAGAGTCGGCAGTTAACAGGCAGAGAACAGGCTCCAGCCTTGTTCCCATGGGCCTTGGAAGGAGGGGGCCGGCTTCGCCATGTTCTTTATGAATGCAGAGTGAATTTCAAAAGAACATTTTTTTTTTTTTTTTTAGTGGGGCCCCCCTCACAGGACATGTGCTGGCGGGGCCCCCCGCACTGCAGGGGCTGCGGGGGCCCCTGTTACGCCAGTGTGCTTATCCGTTCGCCTTTTGTAAGGTTACCAATGAATATGCAAGTAGCAGCTTTCGCCTCTTTTGCCCCCAGTACTCACCAGTACTGAGCAGGTAGAAAGGATACAAGCTAAGACACCCTTACTCCATTCCAGAAATCTAAAAATAACCATTTACACATGCGCTAAAGCAGAATCTACAGAGCTACAATTAGATAATGCCAGAGCACACAGCATACAATAGATAAAAGGGACTCATTACACTGGTAAATGCATGCAGGGATAGTGGCAGAATACACCAACAGGGAAATCAACATATGGCTGAAAATTCATCAAAACCCAGTGCAGTCAAAATGTGTCAGCATGAAAAATAAATGTAACAGTCATTGCCATCTTTTAAACATTGCAAATGAAAAGCAAAACAGGCTTTACAAATCTAGCTAGGCCTCAACTGGGCCATGGTACAATCACTCTCAGCAGCCGGGAAGAGCTGCTCAGTGCTCATCACACTGAATGTGAATGCCAGGTAGAAAGGGAGCCTTGGAGATAACCACAGTTGAACACAGGGAAGTTAATCGCAGGCTGGTAAAGTGGTCAACAATTACATTTAATTAGCTTCAGTGAACGGCAGACAGCCTTTGATGTCCAGGTGCACACACCAGCAAGCCAGATAAAAATCCTGCCGACACAATGATAAATGTTTCAAGGAATTATCTGGACGAGAGGCATGTTCAGCAGTAGTTAAAATGCAAATAAAATCTAGGTATTCTAAGCTGAAACATGGCTGAGGAGCACGTGAGTCAGCAGGCAATTAGTCGAAGTGTCAACTCTAAGATAACGCACGTGCCGTACTAGACAGAGGGAGAGGTTGACTCACAGAGAATATCCTTGGACTTTTCATAGACCTGGCTTGAATAATTAAGAGCTGTTCTTTAAATGGCAATTATAGAAGTACACAGATCTCTCTATCCTCAATATAGAAACTCCATTTCTGATGTTTGTTAATCTGCTTAGAATCACATGCTGTGCATAGGTCCGACATCCAGTGGTCACTGCGGAGTATTGCATTTTGTTTTTCGTAGTCGAAAAGGGGACGTCGACAAGGCGTGTCTGAAACACTATCCCTATAGTGACGTGCGTTGTACCCACAATCCCTCACGCGTCGAGGTCCCTCAGATTGTTTTTTTCCGCCCAGCTTCTGGTCGCCTTACGCGGAGCTCCTAGAGAGACATTGCAAATACTTACTACGGACCTCGGTCCTTAATTATACTTATTATATTGTTAAAGATCCCTCCCCTCGACGTTAGCTGTGAAGCTGTTTCTCCGCCGAGCAAGTTTTCGACGGAGGCGAAGAGACGGAGGAGATCCTTCGGCGCTGCCGAACACGTGGCCTGGCCTCGCCGGCCAACATACAGTAGGGAGAGTTGGGGTTCGAACTTTTATCTTCTCTTTGAGAATGTCTTTCTTTCTCCCCTATCTTTCCCTTGGGGTTGTTATCACCAGTTATTATTGCCTCAGCTATGGAGAGGACACCTTTTAAGTTTTGCCCACGCTGTAGGGGCAAATACACTTGGAAGGACAAACACAAGCTCTGTAATCGTTGCTTGCCCCTCGATCATAAGGAGGACAGCTGCGCGGCCTGTAAGCTCTTGAAACCAAGAACGCTTAAAGAACGCAAAGTTAAGAGGTGGGCGGACTACGCTATGTCGGAAGTCAGTTTCCTCACCCGCCGCCGCTGTTACAGAAAGTGACGAGGAGGGTGATAACTCGACGTCCGTTACGGAAGTCATTAACCCCCAGAAGGAGCGCTCGCGCTCCTCGACGTCGGTCCCCGGCCCCGGCGGGCTCGGCTCACGCCCTGCTTATGGGGATGAACACCCCGGCGACAAGGACGCACACAGACCCCATAAGCCTAAGCACACAACCCACGGCTCTTCTTCGGCGAAGACGAAGGATCCATCAGCGCCGAAGGGGACGCAGGGCACTCTGGCGTCTACCTCAGACCGTAAGGGTCTCAAGCCCCACCCGCAAACGCAGCCGCGACCAGCGATTGGGCTATCATCAAACACGGGCGCTACCCCAAAATCATCCGACGTAACGCTCCATAGAGCGGCCGTCGAGGAACAACGCGTAACGCAGGCAACGTCGACACCAGAGTCCTCTACTGACAAACTCGTTGTCGAGAGCCTGGCGAGAATTGTTTCCGAAGACAAACGTAAGCGGACGACGAAACAAACGTCGAATACCGCACAAAAAGCTATGGAAACGCTGAAAAAGCATAAGAGTAGCCAGGAACTGTCCCCTTCATCTAAGGGCACTTCTGAACTACCGGAGGGCTTTTCAGAGGGCGACGGAAACCTTTCTTCGACGTTGTGGGAGCGTTCTACGCGGTTTGAAGGTGAAAACACTGATTTCCCCCCTCTATTCAGGGGTCCCCTATGAGACCCTTGAAAGACTCCATTCTTGTATGGAGAAAATGGAAAGGTTTTTGGGAAACCAAAACCCACCCACACCCAAAAGACCAAGAGAATGGCCCCAGGATGACCCTAGGGTGAAGATTCCTAGGCTGTTTCCCCCTTCTACAGACGTATATGACCTCACTGAAGAGGAGCAATACCTCCAGGAAGATGAGGAGTGTCTGGGTGGAGAGGAAGAACATGAGGAAGAGGGGTTTGAAGAAGATCCTTACACTAATGCAGGAGCTTTCGAAGAAGATACAGCTACCTCACAGCCCTGGCAATCCCCATCAGTGCAGCCTTGGCAATCCCCATCAGTGCACTCAGACCCTGATGTCTTTCACCCTTCTCCTCCCAAGGAGACACCTATTGGAAACACCTCTCCCATAGATGACCAACCTTCACTTAATGCACTATTGCGCAAGGCAGCAGCGCATTTTGAAATAGACACAGGGGAGACTCTTCCGGACATAGACTTTGTAGAGAAAGTTATTAAAGAAAAAGCCCCTGTTAATCAGTCTATTCCGCTCCTGGCTTCTATAAAGCGAAGAATAACTCCTTCTCTTTCCAATCCTGCCTTAGTCAGAGGGGTCAACCCTCGGATAGAAAAGCTCTTCAGCCCTTCGCCCTCTGACCCTTTGTACATCAGAGGCCATTCTATTCCGGACTCCCTCGTAGTTACGAATACAAGGAAAAGAGCAGGGGTACCACTATCCACTAGTGAGGCACCACCTGACAAAGAGGGCAAAAAGCTCTACGCACTTGGGAAGAGAATCACGACGTCCGCCGCCTTTTCGACTAGAATTGCAAATAACAATTCCCTACTAGCTAGCTACGCAGATGCACAGTGGAGCAAGTTGCGCAGCGAAGCAGAGGACGCACCAGAACCCCTGCGTTCACGCCTGTTAGATACAATCTCAGCGGGAACTCTTGTAAACCAGGGCATCGTAAAAAACTCCTTAGATGCCGCAGAGACGGCTGGCCGTTCCCTGGTTCAGGGAATACTTCTCAAACGCCATGTCTGGCTGCGCAATTCAGGATTTAAGCCGGAAACCCAGGCTTCCCTGATAAATAAGCCCATAGAACCAACACATCTGTTTGGGAAAGCAGTTGATGAGGCCCTAGAACATGCGAAAAGAGTTTGATACCATCAAGACTCTTGACCAAATTTCTAGGCCCCCTAACAGACGCGGCTATGGCAATAGACGCTCCTTTCGTGGCCAACGCCAGCAGCAAAACCAACAACAATTTTACTCTGCTACCAACTGGCCCTCTAACCAGGGTAACAACACCCAGTTCAGTCAAAGAGGCCAACGCCGTGGCAGAGGAAGAGGTCGCGGCTCCAGCCCCAAAGGTTCCACGCCCAATACCAACAAATGACCCGAAGATTCGGGTCCCCTCCCATGCATCACCGGTCGGGGGCCGGCTAACATCGTTCCTTTCAGCATGGGAGGGAATATCGTCAGACCGCTGGGTATTATCCACCATAGCCCACGGATACTGCATCGAATTCAACGGTTCCCTGAAGTACAGACCCCCACGGAACCGACGCATGACACCGGAACACCTCACCATTCTTCTTCAAGAAGTAGAAGAGCTACTGAAAAAAGAAGCTATAGAGGCTGTCCCCCTATCTCAGGTAACAGAAGGTATTTATTCAGTGTACTTCCTTGTACCCAAAAAGGACTTAACCATGCGCCCTGTATTAGATCTGCGCCCAGCGAACAAGTTTGTCAAACCCCAAAAGTTTCGTATGGTGACCTTGCAGGAAGTAATCCCACTGTTATCACAAGGGGATTACATGACAACACTAGACATGAAAGATGCATACTTTCATATTTTAATGTTGCCAGCGCACAGAAAATACCTCAGGTTCAAGATAGACAACAAACACTACCAGTTCAGAGTACTACCCTTCGGGATAGCATCTGCACCAAGGGTATTCACGAAAGTACTGGCAGTGGCAGCGGCCCACCTGCGCAGGTTATCCATCCCGGTATACCCTTACCTCGACGACTGGCTCATAACAGGGGATTCTTACGAAACATGCTTCTCCAATACCCAAAAGACTGTAGACCTTTTGTTCCAACTGGGCTTCTCCATCAACGAAAAGAAGTCCAGCTTAGACCCCAGCCAAATCAAACAATTCCTAGGGGCTCTAATTCGAACAAAGGACGGCCTCGTCTTCCCCTCCAACGAGAGGGTCCAAAACATGCTGTTTCAGATCCCACATTATGTGGTAGGTTGAGAGGTGACGGTACGCAAAGCAATGCGCTTGCTAGGGATGATGGCGTCATGTATTTATTTGGTACCTCACGCACGCCTGCGTATGCTCCCAATGCAAGAGTGGCTCAACAGCCAGTGGTGTCAGGCCAGTGGACAATGGGACGATCTAGTGGTGGTCTCGCAGGCCTTGGTTCTCTCGCTACGGTGGTGGACAAAAGAAAACCTGTTATTAGGGAAAACTTTTGCCACACCCGCAGTGGAAGCCACTCTAACCACAGACGCATCCCTTACAGGATGGGGGGCTCACCTATCCCATCAGACTGCTCACGGAGTGTGGACTCCGAACGTAGCATCCAAACACATACATCTACTGGAGCTACTAGCTGTGTTCAAGGCGCTAAAAGCCTTCCAGGAACACCTACATGGCAAAACAGTGATGGTCCTTACAGACAGCACCACAGCCATGTACTACATCAACAAGCAGGGGGGCACCCACTCTCCCCTTTCTCCTCACCTGACTCCTCCGATGTACGTACACAAGGATCGGTCTCAAACTTGCCTGGCTTCTCCGTAGTCCTTGGAACCCTGCTTTTCTGTGTTCTGGCCTTCTTTTCGTGAAGATAAGGTCTGGCCCCTCCGGAGGCCACCGTGACAGAAGAGTGGACCTATCACCGGGGAACCCCAGGGGGCCAGCCTCAGTTCTAGGGAAAAAGCCCGAAGGCGGAAAAAACCCTAGTCCATAGATGGGTTCGGAAGGTAGGTCCTTTAGATGGTTCAGAACTATAATTTGCAGTTCCAAGATGTCAGGGGTGATGACGTAGATAGTGTGTTTGAAGGCAGGAATCAAAGAGGCAAAAAAGCAAGGTACGGAGTAAAGGGGTAGCTGACCCTGAGATAAGGGTAGAAAAGGAAAGTATCGAAAAGGGAAAAGGGAAACAGTAATTAGAAAGGGCTACTGTACCAAAGTCTCAAGTAGTCTGAAGCAGCGCTAACCCCCTGCGGCGAAACGGAAAGGAACAACTCGCCAGAAGGTATTACGCCGAGAAGGTAGACAAAGGTAGAAAAGTAACAAAGGCTTGAGAAACGCAGCAGCGACCAGCACAGCGCTTCCGTGTTTGTAAAAGAAAGAAATACCAGTCAGAAGGGTTGAAGGAACAGCCGATAGCAAGTCCAGTAAGAAAGCTCCTGTTTCCGGACGCGGAAACACAGTGCGAGAAGCACCCTCGCGGCCGGAGTCCTAGGTTGAAGTAAGGTAAGTGGAAGTTTAGAGCAAAGAAAGAAATAGCGAAGCGGAAGGGTACCGCAACAGATGTAACAGCTGCACTCGTGGGCGCAGAGAAAAACTGTAGCGAATACGGAGATAATAGAAAGGTAAGGAATAGGGATAAAGGGAAGGAACCAGGGGAAATGAGGACTAGGAGGTATACACAGGAAGGCGATAATCCAAAGTCGGAGCGTTGAGAGAGAGTGAAATAACAGATACAATGCGCCGAAAAGTGGGCGGAGCCGGATTATATAAACTCAGCGTCATGATGGGCGCCATGTTGGGTGAGGACTAGACCGATCACCGGCGGAACCGCCAGCGATACCAATGTTTCCAATCTTGGGTCCTGACACCCTGCCCGAAGAGTACGAATGGCGACTGCACAAAGACATCGTCTTCGACGTCTTCACGCAATGGGGATTCCCAGAAATAGACCTGTTCGCAACCCTGGAGAACTCACAATGCCAAAGTTACGCCTCCAGGTACCCCCAGAACCAATCCAAGGGGAACGGTCTGTTGATTCAATGGTCAGGGAAATTTGTTTATGCTTTTCCCCCGACTCCCCTTCTCAACAAGGTTGTGCACAAGATGCACCAGGAACAAGTGACCATGATACTGGTGGCCCCAATGTGGGCCCGACAGCCATGGTTCGCTCACTTGATGGAGATGTCTCTATCTCCCCCAGTGAAACTCCCCTGCCCGTACAACATGCTGTCACAAGACAAGGGCAGGACTCTGCATCCTTGCCGCCAGAACATGAACTTAGCAGATTGGCTCCTGAGATCATAGAATTCGGACATCTACAGCTCCCGCAGAGATGCATGGACATCCTCAGGGAAGCCAGAAAACCTAACACTCGCCACTGCTATTCTAACAAGTGGAAGAGATTTGTCATCTGGTGCAGAGGAAAGAGCATCAACCCGATTGACTGCTCTCCCACACATATTGTTCTATACCTGACCCATTTATTGGATTCAGGTCTAGTGTTCAATTCCATTAAAGTCCACCTAGCGGCACTTTCTGCATACACCACTTCCCAACTCAAAGTGTCGTGGTGGAAGATCCCTGTTATAAAGGCCTTCATGGAGGGAGTAATGAGAATACACCCCCCGATAGCTGACCCAGCTCCCGGATGGGACCTTAACGTGGTACTTACCAGACTCATGGGCTCACCATTTGAACCCATGCACAAAGCATCTCTTAAGGACCTCACTCTTAAGACTGCTTTTCTAATAGCTATCACCTCCATCAGGAGAGTAAGTGAACTACAGGCTCTTTCTGTTCTAGACCCCTTCGTTACAGTTCACAGAGATAAGGTGGTTCTACGCACGCACCCAAGGTTTGCACCGAAATTCATCTCGAAATTCCACGTAAACCAGTCTATAGAACTACCAACGTTCTTTCAAAATCCTTCCAACTTGGGAGAAAAAAGTCTGCACACACTGGATGTGCGCAGAGCGGTCATGTTCTACATGGAAAGAACCAGACCACTGAGGAAGACTAATCAGTTCTTCGTCTCGGTGGCAGCAGGAAGAGAAGGGGATGCAGTTTCAAAGTCCACTATTTCTAGATGGATTGTTCAATGCATCACTCTCTGCTATACTCTTGCTAAGAGAGAACTGCCCTTTAAGCCAAGAGCGCACACTACTCGAGGCACGGGGGCATCCATAGCATTCATTGCAAATGTTCCCCTTGAGTCCATCTGCAAAGCGGCTACCTGGAGTGCACACCTTTACAAAACACTACTGTCTAGATGCACACTCTAGATCTGACTCCCAGGTGGGACAGGCAGTATTAAGACATCTTTTCTCTACTGTTCCTTCTCATAACCCACCGCCAACTCCAGGTACTGCTCGCTAGTCTATGCACAGCATGTGATTCTAAGCAGATTAACAAACATCAGAAGACAATGCATTACTTACCGTAAAAGCATTTCTGATGGTTGTATCTGCTTAGATTCACATGCGCCCACCCTTCCTCCCCGCTCGGATGGAAGGAACATAGACTTCCTTTTATATCTCTCTTTTCTGTACTCACTCACGTCTAGAAGGCTCCCTCAGGGCAGAAAAAATACAAACAGAGGGACCTCGACGCGTGAGGGATTGTGGGTACAACGCACGTCACTATAGGGATAGTGTTTCAGACACGCCTTGTCGACGTCCCCTTTTCGACTACGAAAAACAAAATGCAATACTCCGCAGTGACCACTGGATGTCGGACCTATGCACAGCATGTGAATCTAAGCAGATACAACCATCAGAAATGCTTTTACGGTAAGTAATGCATTGTCATATCCTCACACCTGGTCAGTACAAGGTTAAGAACATCCTATACCAGCCAATGAGAGCCATTCTTACTCCTGTCTAATGCCAACCAATCAAATGTTAAAGTGATGTAAGTGTATGTGTTATCTAAAAGTGGGTTGGCCAGTAGATAGGCACCCTCCAATCCTGATTGTTACATCAATGGAAAGTGAATGTACATTAGGGGAGCAAACCAATGAATGTTAGAGATGTGTCAAGCAATGAACGCTGTCTAGTCAAATGGTCGACAGTCAAAAGGTCAACACAATTTGGTCGACAGGTCAAATGATCGAATTTTCTTTTTAGTTATATATATTTTTTTAGGTTTTCGTTTGGGGAAAAAAAGTGTTTTTTTTAGCAAAAAAAAGGCGGTTGGGGGAACCCCCCCATAAAAAAAAAAAGAGAAAACAAAAAAAAAAAAATTCGACCATTTGACTTGTCGACCCTTTAGATTCGACCATTTGACCTACAACCGCAATGAACACTGGAAGAAACCTGAGTGAGGGCATGCCTGTGGATCTCGTGTTCCCCCAGATTGTTGTGTATTCTAAATAAAGAGCTGGGATTATCTAGCACTTGGCATACTCCATCTTCTATCACCTCTTTTTATGACATTTACCTGGTAGTGGGCTGAGTTACCTTTGGGCCCCAGATTGGACTCTCACTGGTCAGGTCGGCACCCTCATACTTCCAAGCCAGCAGACTGTGCCAGGCCCACAGGCTGCACTGGGGGGCATCAGCTACGAGGCCTCACAATGGGGGCTTCGCCACAGCACCTTATGTCCTCGCAGCTACCTCTCCAGCCCTCCATCCTGATTATATTATGACCAAGGGGGTATATGGTTAGCTACCCCATCGCCAGTGGCCTAAGCATCAAGACTCTTCATCTTTACATACTTTCTCAGGGGCTCCATACTTCACAATGTCAAAATGGCAACTACCCCTCTTAAAACATCTAGTCTAGGCCCCAGGATTTCTTAACTGTGTGGTAGTCAGTGTCTGCCTCCTCTTGCCACCTCAGTACTTATAGTATGCAGGATTCAAGTACCTTCTGGGACCGTAGGCCCGCCGTGAGATCCCAGTCATCTGCTCCCAGCTGGAGCTCAAATATCGCTGGGGGCTCCCTCCCCCAAAGGCTCAGCCAGTCGGTCGTCCCAGCCTGCACACACACCAGACAGCCCAGGGGTAGGGCACTGGCAACTGCCATAATCCATGCCAAGTGTGGTATCCTGGTATGATTGTAGCTAGTGCTTGTGTATGCAGGGGCCTCATAGAATGGAGAGGTGGAGCTTGGAGTGTGGGAGGCTTGGGGATTCCACAGAGTGTCGGTTGGGACTTGGAGATAGACTGGGAACCAGGGCAGAGGCTTGTGACTTACTCTCCTACCTTTCATTGACTATACGTATGTAACTAAGAAGAATAAAGCCTGTTCCTTTTACAGTTACCTGAGTCAGCCTGGTTCCTGCTCCATGTCATCCCTGGCTCAGATACATCATTTGGCGACGAGGATTAAGAAGCTGGAGTAAGGTATGGAGAGCGCAGGAGAACTGAGGTGCATGGAGCCTGACACTGTGTACCTGTAATGGAGGCCTGCCATGGTGAGCCGAGATTGGAGGCTGGAGTAACCCTGGAGATGGCATTGGCAGAGGCATCAGGCAATGGTAGCAGATATGATAAGAGCAGCAGTAACAGTAACACATCGTTTATTGTAAAGTTCATGGAGAAGCAGCATTGGTGTTGCGCGTTATTTTATTGTTCAGGCAGCAACGTGGTCATTTATAGAGGAGCAACACGTCCCGTCCAGCATTAATGATGATGCCGTAAGGAAATGCGACGGATTAGCTGGGAACAAGTGTCGGATGCTGACAACTTTAAGGTACTCGTAATCATACTGGCAGCAGTTTAAGTTCGGGGCTGGCCGGCGGGAGAAGGAGCCACATGGTATTAAAGTGTGCAATGGAAATGCACTCAAGAGTTTTGCCTGCATGTTTGATTTTAGTGAAAGAACAATACGGAGTGTGTTGTTTAAAATGGTTATCTGACGTGCTGGGCTATTGATTTCTTTTGCGGATTGGGAGCCGAGTTCTTTGGGGGGCAAGCTGTATGGTGCAGCGTTTGAATTGAGCATTTTTTTAAACTCGGGATGTACGGTGATGCACAAATGATCCTGTTTTTGATATGGACTGCATGCGTACATTACCGACAAAGTACAGGACTCTGAAACAGAGGAGAGTTCTGTTATATATGAAGTTTTGCAATTTCACAATTGTGTTGTTTTTACATGAAGTGAAGGGAGAGACTAGAGACTACGCCTATTTGGAAAAGTCCACCACATTTTTCAAATGTATGTATTTTTGTAGGAATGTATCAGATATGGAGCATGTTATGTGTTTATACAAGAATGTTTCATTGTGGAATATGCTTAAGATTTGCTTTTATAGATTTGCGTGCGCCCCCAGCATGGTGACTGATCGCCACCACTTTTTTTTTGTTGGGAATATACACCTGTTTAATGCGCATTTATGTATAGTGTATGTATTTCGTGGGCAGTGAGTTTGGAGAGGATGGAATTGCAGTATGGGTTATTTGTTGAGGTTGCATGTGTGTGTGCAAATGGAGTTTTTGGTGTCTGACCCAAGATTACGCACAGTGGAGTTGGACATTGTGGAGTTACATGTACATTTTGGGGAGTGGCTTTCACATGCCGGCCGGTTGTGTTTGCCCACAGTTTTGGAAAACCATTTGTAGTAGCCTCAATTTCCTTTTTGGAGGTTGGACACTTGTGACAGTAGTGCTCCATTTGAGGTTAACCCTTAGTAGGGTAGATATGTAGACACCAGGGCACGGGGCCCATTTTTTGTAGTTTGGGGGTCATGTATATGCATTTTGCATGGGAGTTTTGGGCAGGGGGCCCATTTTGTAGGTATGTGCGTTTAAGGTGACCGCACATAGTGGTGTTTTCTTAGGAGTAGTTGGTCTCCTAGTGGTTGTCTGTGGTGCCAGGTGGTGCAGGGTAAGTTCAGTTGTTTAGCACGCCAGTTGATTTTTTTTGTTAATAGGTTTTTGGAGTGGCACACAGTTCGTAGGCCTTGTAGTTGTGGTCGGTGGAGGACCAGTTTAACCATGCACTGGCAAATTGAATTGTTTAAGAAATGTTAACATCAAAGTTTATTACATTTTACTAGGAGCTGTGGAATTTAGCATGACACTATTTTTTTTGTTGTGCTATGATGATATATTCCTGCATATTTACATTCTATGCCTTACTGCTACATTCCATCAGCTGTAACGGCTGTAGACAGTTTATTTTTAGCATGGTCTTTACCGTGGTTGGGTTTACGCACCATTCTTCTTCCTTTCTATGGTTGGGTTTTGTGGTTTATGTGGTCTTTGTCTAGTTAGTCTTCTTGCTATATTTTTCATCCTTTTCTATGTTTTCTTTAGGGGAGTAGGGATAAGGTGTTGAGGCGTGGTTGTTTTTGGATACTTTGGTTTTGTTTGTTGTTGGCATTTTAGGATTTTGTTAGGCCATTGTGTACGCTTGTGGGGCTACACTATTTTGGAAGGTATGTTGGTCCCGTTGAGACGTGGTTTGTGCTCAGGTGTGGCAGACTTGAGGCCAGGAGTGGCAGTTCTGGCAAAAGGTGGTAGGTTAGGAGGGTTTATGTTGGTAGCTTAATTTTTATTGTCCATGTGGCAAGGTATGCTCTTGGTGGTGGCAGCACTGAGCCCTCGGTGAGGCAGGCCGGGGTAGAATGTGTTTTGGTTTGTTTTGATTGTGATCCTAGCATGATGGTGAGGGTATTCTGTTTCTTGAGTTTGGTTGTTAAGGAGGGGGATGTGTGGTATCCTGGTATGATTGTAGCTAGTGCTTGTGTATGCAGGGGCCTCATAGAATGGAGAGGTGGAGCTTGGAGTGTGGGAGGCTTGGGGATTCCACAGAGTGTCGGTTGGGACTTGGAGATAGACTGGGAACCAGGGCAGAGGCTTGTTACTTACTCTCCTACCTTTCATTGACTATACCTATGTAACTAAGAAGAATAACGCCTGTTCCTTTTACAGTTACCTGAGTCAGCCTGGTTCCTGCTCCATGTCATCCCTGGCTCAGATACATCACCAAGCCTCCATACTCCAGACCTGGGTCAAGGAGTAAGAATAGTCTGGAAGCTGTTGGTTTTCAGAGAAACATGACCATCAATCTTCCCCTTTTAATGCCCAGTCCTCGGGCCGCTAAAACTCCATCAACAACACTTGTAGATTCGGAGGGTATGAATGCTGAAAAAAACACCAAAACTATAATGTGCTCTGGCATGATAAATGGTGATGTTTGGTAAAAATCACCTCAATGGAACTTTGCCAAGATACTACCATTTTAGAACACGTCAGGTTGGTTAGAAAATCTCCTTCAGATATTTACAGAAGCTACATACATGAGCACGTCTGCTCAATTGAGGTGCACTCATTTGTCCAGGTATGTGTGAGACCTGTCACTGCTTTTTCGGAATCTATCATCAGTCTTGAAATTTGTGAACAGAGGCTCCAAACAAATGTAGGGCTCTAATCAGCATAACCCAGAGGGATCTGAGGGGCTGATGCCGGCAGAAAACAAACAAATAATATTAGCTTTGAAACTACAAATCATGGGATGTTAGCAAAAGTGCTAACTCCTTCATAAGTTTCCAGATACTAAATGCATGTGTTAGGCCACTCTAATCTGTCCGGGACCAATTGTTGCTTGTTAAAATCATTTATCAGTTTTGAAAAGTGAAACAAGTAGTGTTGGCCCTCAGATTGGATATTTGAACTTCCAAAAACAAATATTACCTTTGTGTACTGTCACAAAGTAACCACAAATCAAAAAACACTATTTTGTATAGTTTTACAGTCGGATGCCTTGGATAAAACTTTGAAACAAGAAATGTATTGTGATGAGCGTGTGGAAGGAAATCACTCCAAACTTAGATTTAGAATCAAACATGAGTCTGCTTTATTTAATTTCGATGCCAGAAACAAATTGGACAGAGTATCACTGTGAATCAATGTAGATCTCCCCTCCATCTTGCTAGGTTTTATAGGAAAAAATACCTTGGAGTGTTTCACATTTTTGCACTACTGAAACCTCCTATCCGCGGTTCCTGTCCCCTCTCTTCAACCTCCTCCAAATGTCTACCTTCTCCAAACATCCACATTGGGCTTCATGACTCGAAGATACTGACCTTGACATTCTCACTCTTACCAAGACATGGTTCAATGCCAGCTCAGTCACTTCTTTTGACTCCCTCCTACCTGACAGCTTCAAGATCATTTCCAAGCCTCAACCTTACCGTGCTGGCGGTGGGGTTGCCTTAATCCTACCTGAGTGGGTTCCTTCTTCCATCTTACCCACCCAGCTCTACTCTTCCTTTGTGGGCCTGGTTTGCAAGTTGGTGATCTCTCCCTCCTCCACCTTGACCATTGCTACCATTTACCAGCCTCCAGGCGCTACCATCTGATTGCGCCCCTCCATGCATCCTTTCCTAATGTACTCCCCGCCCCTTACACCCCTCCTTCCCACCCGTTCCTCTTCTCTCCTCTCCCCAGCCACCCTATGGTGCTCTTTGTCTCTCCTAACTTTTCCAACTGCTTCTCTATCGACTATCCTGCTCTCCTTACTAAATCTGGTAGGAAGAAGTTTAAAAAGGACATCCTGGTCTCCAACCCAGGCCTCTCTATCGACGACACCTATACCAGTGCCTCCTCTAGGCAAACCCTCACCAAAGCATATTTGTTGTTCCTTTGTCAGACATATGGACTCTTCATATGGTCTCTGTGCTTTGTCCTCTCTTCTTCTCCCATTAATGGGGGCACCAGGTACGAGGCCCTCCTGGCCTCCTTCGACTCCTCTAAGGTCATCATAAATGTTTACCTGAATGGTACTGTCTTGGTCCAAGGCTCTCTGGCCAATCTTCTCCTCTTTGATAGACGCTTCCCGCACCTCATCAACTTCCTTCCTTCTCCTGCTGTCCCTTCTCTTCCCCCTATGGCTTCCTTGCCTCCCCCTGCTGTCTCCTCATTGGATTCCTTGTCCTCTCCTCCTTCTTCTGCCCCCCGTCGGGCTTCTTCTACACCTCCACAGGGCGTACCTCTGATTTGTACACCTCCCCGGAAGTCTTTCAAGGGTGGCAACCTTCTCCATATTGCCACTCTTAACTCTCGCTCAGCTGTCAAACACTCCTCTGACATCTACCGCCTCCTGGAAGAACTTGACCTTGATGTCCACGGTCTCACCGAGAAATAGTTCATGACCAGCTCTGTTACAAGCTTTGACACTCTCCTCCCTGATGGGGGTCTAGCCCTGATCTTCCCCGAGAGGATTCCTGCCTCTGTCATTCCTACGCAAGCCTACTCCTCTTTCGAATGCCTCTATCTCTCCTAGCCATTCCCTTACTGTGGCTATCATCTATCAGCCACCTGGTCAGATCTCCTCCTTCCTCTCTGAGTTGGCAGACCTCTACTCTTCCCTCCTGGTCTCAACCACTCAACTCCTCCGTCTTGGAGAGTTTAACATCCACCTGGATGCTTCCTGTCCTTCCTCTGGACTCTTTCGCGACATCTGCGACTCTCTCTCACTCTATATTCTCATCTCTGGCCCGACTCACTCTGCAGGGCACACTCTGGATGCTCTGATCTCTTCAGGCCTTCCCCTTTCTATCCCTCTCACCACTCCTCTCTCCTGGAGCGTTCATTTTCTCCTTTCCTCCCAGCTCACCCTCTCTACCCCTCAGGCCAAGCCACCTCCAGCACTGCCACCCACCTTCTTGATTATTCGACCCATGAAGCTGTGTCAGTTGAGGCTTTCACCGTCACTTTCTCCCCCCCCAGGCCCCTTTGGTTGACTCACACCCTGACACAGCCCTTTCCATGCTCCACTCTGCTATAACTGATACTCTTGATTTTTTTGCCCCTGTCATGAGGCTCCGCTTGACGCCCAAAGTGCAACTCCTGGTATGACTCAGACCTCGTCACCCTCAAACACAAGTGCAGGGTGGCTGAGAAAAAATGGCGTGCTTCCGGTACATCCTCTGACAAACTGGCCTGCCGCCTGCTCCACAGGAAATAGCGTCTCTCTGTCCGCACCAAGAAGAGAGCTCACATCCAAGCCTGCGTCTCTGCAGCATCTAACAACTCAGCTGAACTCTTTAAAATCTGCAAGGAACTGGCCAATCCTGCTGCAGTCTCTACCTCTCCTGTCCCCTCTCAGGCCCTCTGCATGGCTCCGGCTTCTCATTTCATCTCTAAAATTCAAGACATCCTGTTCTCTCTCTCTTCCCCCTCCCCTACTCCCTGCACTTCATCTGGCCTTTCTTCGGCTACCTCTCCTCCCTCCTTCTCTGCCTTTTCCCTGTTCTCCCCAGATGAGGTTTCTAGACAAGTCCGATCTATGAAAGTCTCATCAAAACAGGTTCACCCCTGTTCCTCCAAAACCATCAAGGACCACATTAACACCCTGGCTCCTGCTCTGGCTGACTTCTGCAACCACTCCTTCGCCACTGGGGTCTTCCCTTCCTCCCCTGAAGCACTCCCTTGTGCACCCTCTTCTTAAGAAACCCTCTGCCAACCCGTCCTGCCCGGCTAACTATCGCCCAATCTCCATCACTCCGTTCCTGGGCAAACTCCTGTAAAAGCTGGCCATCTCCCAGCTTAATCTTCACACTGAATCTGTTGGTTGTCTCCATGAACATCACTTCTCGCCCACCGCATTGCCGCTCCCTGCCCCAAATTTCAGTGCTATGCGGATGACACTCAGCTCAGTTTCAGGCTCCCTCCAGCCACCTCTTCTCCTTCCCTCATCTCTGACTGTCTGTCTGCTATCCAGGAGTGGTGTGCTGCCAATGATCTCTTCCTTAATACCAGTAAGACTGAGATTCTCCTCATCGGCACACCTGCTCCACCCTTTTCTGTCTCTCTCTGGCCAACCTCTCTTGGCCCTCATCCTGCTCCCACCTGTGAGGCTAAAAACCATGGGGTCATCTTCGACTCCACACTCTCCTTCTCTCCTCACATCTCTGATGTCTCTAAGAAGTCACACTACCAGCTGCACCTCCTCAGAGGTATTCTTCCTTTCCTCTCCTTCCCCCAGAAGTGCAATGTCTCCAGAGCTCTGGTTCTCTCTAGGCTGGACTACTGCAACAGCCTCTTTCTAAATCTGCCTGTCTTTACACTCCAATCACTGCAACTCATCCAGAACAGGACTGCAAGACGTTTCCTTGGCTTCAAGCCTAGGGATCGTATCTCTCCAGGACTGAAATCTCGGCACTGGCTCCCAGTGGCGGCAAGGATTAAATTAAAAACCCTCTGCATTGTCCACAAGGCCTTCTGGGGCCTGGGGCCTCAATACCTTCAACTCTCTCTTCCTAAATATCTTCCTTCTCTAGTTCTTCACTCATCCGCTTCCAACTCCCTCAAGGTCAGTCGCTTCTCCAAGCAACGAGTTGGTGGCAGATCTCTTTCTTCGGCTGGGGCCTCCCTCTGGAACAGCCTCCCTGCCTCTCTGGAAATTGAGGAGAACCATCTCCGGTTTCAGAAGCACCTCAAGACCTTCCTCTTTGCTTCTACTTTCTCTCCTCCTCTACCCTGCTGAACTCCTGACTGAAACTGAAACTGCACTGGTCACCTGGCTACCATCTGTTCTCGGGCCCAGGTCCCCTTCCCGCCAGTTGCACACCTGCACTGCCCCCCTGGCAACCCTTGTACTCTGGAGCTGTTTCTGTATCCCTACAGCCCCTACCAGCACTTGCCACCTGATGTTTGCACTTACCCTTGCACCTGCCACCAGCTGGCTGCACTTCTTATGTATTGTTCCTATTTATTGTGTCTATTTATTACTGTTATCCTATGTACTGCACTTCTCCTTCCCCTTCCCTCTCGCACTTTTCACCTTCCCCTCCTCCCTTGCCCTTGTGCGATTTCAATGTCACCTGGCCTAGTAAGATCGTTGTCTCTGTCTTCCCTCTGTTCCCCTCCCTTGCCTCGTCACGCCTTGAAACACTTGTGTATAGGCGTGTTATAAATGACATATCATATCATATATCGTATCATACCTCAGTGTTCCTAAATGGGCTGATTTCTGCTCCTCCTTTCTGCTCCTCCTTACTTTCAAACGTATCCATTCTGCTCCTCTTGGGCTGTATGTGTATATTGTCAGAATGGCCACCAGAATCAAAAGGCCAGACAGACAGAAGGATAAGTGTTGTGGCTTGGATTTGCCTTCCCTCCTGTTGCTATATATGTTACAATGTTACGGTTGCCTAGATGCTGAGTGCTGTGAGAATGTTATGTGCAGCGTGCTCCTAGAGTGGGCCTGACTGAGAGAGAGGGTGCAGGTGGATGTCTCCCAAGAAACTTACCTTGTATGTACAAAAAAGGTTTGTGAGCCCCTCTAATGAGAACCAACACAGCCAAATAACCTGTTCTATGGGTAGGTGCCCACTTGGAGTGTCTGCAACCACGTTTTAGCTGACTGTACTTCTCACTTGGGCAGTCCAGCACCGAAATGCTATGCAATTCTCCTCTGAACAAGAGTACAAACAGCAACCCCAGACACGTGTTTCGGCCTGGTCGGGTCTCATCAGTGAGGCCAAGCTGTGCCTCTCTAAGCACAGTGAGCAAGGCGTCCATGTCTTGATTACTCTGGGTAACTTAGGAAGAAATCCCATGTCCCTAAACATATAAACAAAGGTCTGGAAGCTTCTCTAATGAGAAGGAACACAGCCAAATAACTCGCTCTCTGAGTAGGTTCCCACTCAGGAGTGCCCAATGAACTGGCACAAAAGTGGCCATCCATAATCAGTCCTCAAGGGCCACAAGCATGTGCATGTGGGAAGAGAGCATGGAGCAGAAATCCAGACCAGAGTGGCGGGCAGGGACCCGAAGGCCATCTGAGAACCATCCTGACCGTGCTGAGAGCCCTGTAAGGATTTGCAGTCGGGGCTAACCTATAATCTTGTCGATCAGCCGGTGTTTCAATCCAGAGAGATGTGATTGGACAACGCCACAAGAGCATTCACGTAGCCCAATTTGAATAGGGCAGCCGTGTGTGCTCTATGGGCGATGCCCAAGGGGAAAAACCATACAGGGAAACCCCCTTGTCGGAGGTGAAGAATCTTGGTGAAGATCTTCAGCTCCGGCGAACTGATGTTATCTGTGACTTGCCCCGATGTAAAGGAAACTCACTGAGGCGCCAAGGGGGCTACTGAATCAATCGGACAGGGAATAGGAACTCTGTTTCCTTTGGGGAACTTGGTTGGCAGAGCAGGCAGACAGAGTGCGAAGGCAGAGTGAAGCAGGAAGGGCAAAGGAGGCATATGGTGAAGGCAAGGTAGAAGGACTAAGAGAAAAACAGGGAATAGAAAACAGGGTAGAGTAACAGCATCAATGCTTAGTAGGGAAAAACGAAGCGACGCAAGGTGCTCACCGTTGGGCTGCTTCTTATGCTGTTTCCCTCTCTGGCAACGATCCTTGGGACGGATTGCATCTGGGTGCCATCTTGTAAAGAACTGCAACGTTACCAGATCTTCTGAGAGACCCAAGCTACTCTTCACTGATGATGCCCAACAAGGCTGAAACATGTCTGGGGATGCTTGTGGTCTCATGCAGAAGGGATGTGACCTAGCAGTTCGGGCTGGACTGTCCCTTTTGGGGTAGGACCAAGTCTGATTTGCATATGGTTTTTTCCCCTTCTGTAATGGCTTGGCAAGCTGAAAAACGATGTTCTGGAGGGTTGCCCAGAGCTGCGCCTGTGGTTATGATTAATTTAAAACCTTCCAGTCATCACCTTTTTGTTTTGCTAAAGTCACCCTGAGTGGGACGGGTATGCCCAGACGTGGGTCCTGAGTCTGCCGGGCCTAGAGATCCAAGCTACTCCTCACTGATGACGCCCAACAAGGCTGAAACATGTCTGGGGATGCTTGTGGTCTCGTGCAGAAGGGATGTGACCTAGAGGTTCGGGCTGGACTGCCCCTTTTGAGGTAGGACCAAACCTGATTTGCATATGGTTTTTCCCCTTCTGTAATGATATTTTATGATATGGCATTTATAACGCGCCTATACACAAGTGTTTCAAGGCGCGACGAGGCAGGGGTGGGGGGAAACAAGGGGAGGCATACAACTATCCTACTAGGCCAGGTGTCATTCAGATCGTGCAAGTGCAAGGGAGGAGGGGAAAGGGAGAAGTGCAAGGGGAAAGGGAGAGGGGAAAGTGCAGTACAGGGTTAATAGCATACAGGAAAGTAACAAGGGCCAGCTAGTGGCAGTGCGAGTAAGTGCAGATACGTGCTGGGAAGGAGGGGCTGTAGGGATACAGACACAGTCCCATAGTGCAGGGGGTGCCAGGGAGGCAGTGCAGGGGAGAGTGGCTGGACCAAGGACCGAGAAGGTGAGTGGCCCAGTTGCAGATTCAGTGCATTTTCAGTAACTTTAGCAGGGGAGAGGGGGAGAGAAAGCGGAGGCGAAGAGGAAGGTTTTGAGTGGTGTGGCAGGCTGAAAAACGATGGTCTGGAGGGCTACGCCCGTGGTTATGATTAATTCAAAACCTTCCAGCCATCACCTTTTTGTTTTGCCTTCTGAGCAGTGAACCAAGCCACCGCCATCTTGAAGGGCTAAAAACCCTGTGAGGATGATGTTTTCTCCAATGCTGCCAGATAGACCATGAATTGACAGAAGTCCTAACAGTGTGCCACCCCTGAAGAGGCATCGTACCAGGCTTCCAAGGGTGCAACCGGTGAAATCTCCTGAGAAGTCTTGAGGCATGAACTGCTGAAGCTGGTTCTCATGTACGGTCGGACGATCCATAACCTTTCCAATCGAGTAGATACTGTAGCTGTCCCCTATGGTAATGGAATCACATATGGCTTTCACTTAATATTCGGGTCCAGAGGTGGTATCAACAGGTACTGGGTATTTGCGAGTGAGTCTGTGAAAGCGATCTGTCATATAGGGTTTTAACTGGGATATGTGAAAGACAGGATGTATGCGAGACCATGAAGCGGGTAGTTGAAGTTTGAAGGCGACTGGCCCGATCAGTTGAAGAATCTGGAAGGGACCAAAAAAGCGTGGCGCCAATTTGGATGGGACCAGATGTTTCAGTAAATGGTGCAATGATAGCCACACAAGGTCTCTGACATTCAAAGTAGATGTTCGAAGTCGCCTTATATCTGCTTGCTTCTAGCTGGTAGCTCGTAAATCTGTTAAGGACTGCAAGGCAGTGGTATGGCCTGTTTGGATCTTATCAACGAGTTCATTAGTGAAAGAACCTTGGTGTCTGAAGGGGTCTCGGAAGGTACACATGCAGGGTGATAACCGTAGGTGCAAAAGAAAGGACTGAGTCCGGTAGAGGTATGAATCAAGTGATTATAAGCATATTCAGCAAATGGTAGTAGGGCAGCCCAGTTGTCCTATGATGCTGATGTGAAACACTGTAAGTATTGTGTGAGTGACTGGTTCAGCCTTTCGGTTTGTTTGTTCGACTGTGGGTGATAGCCAGAGGTCCGGGCTCTCTGAATCCCAAGCTTATTACAAAATAGTTTCCGGTAAGTAGAGGTGTATTGTGTCCCTCGATCCAAGATTATGGTAGTCGGCAAGCCATGAAGAGGAAAGAGGGAATGAAGAAAAACTTCGGCCATACATTTGGCAGTAGGAATACACGGATGAGCGATGAAATGAGCCATCTTAGTAAGAGAGTCTACCATCACCATGATTGTAGTCTGACCGTCAGAAAGGGGTAGATTAACAATTAAATCAGTACTAATGTGTTGCCATGGATGGGATGGTAAAGGAGGCTGTCTTCATTTTCCCAAGGGGAGCCTACGAGGTGTCTTGCTTTGCTGACAAATGGCACAAGAGGCTACGTAGTCTCTAACTTCGTTGTTGAGGTTGGGCCACCAGGAATATCTGATGATGTTTTCCAAGGTTACACAAACTCAACGATGACCCGCTGTCTTCACATCATGGCCCATGTATAGTACCTCTTGTTGTAAGGTTGAGATGTGTATGTAAAGCGTCTGACCATGAAACATGCTCCCCCTTACAACCCGTACTGTTCCATGGTGGCTAATATCAATGGGTCTCAAAGATGAGTTGCTTGTTTCACCTGTTGGAGAAAGGTGGAGTCAGTAAATAGAAAAGAAGCTTTGGGAAGCAGCTTTTGTTGCTGATGAGGAACTCCGGCTTCAGAGTCGGTGCAAGATAATGCGTCCGCCATTTGATTCTCGTGACAGGCAGAAAGGTGAAAAGAAAATCATAAAGAGAAATAAAATATTCCCAACAGGCCTGTCTACTGTTTTGACATTCATGTTGCTGTAGAACTTTTAGATTGCGATGGTCCATTCTCACAGTCACCTGATATTTGGAACCCAGTTACAAATGTCGCCATTCGGTACAGGTTTTTTTATCACTAAAAGTTTAATTTCCAAGACGGTATAATTCTGTTCCGAGCCTGATAGAGGCTTGGACATATAAGCAATGGGGTGTTCACAATCATCTTAGAAAAGTTGTTTAAGAACGGCTCCAATTGCAGCGTTTGAAGCATCCGTTTCCAGAATAAATGGTCTATTCTGGTTTGGGAGGCGTAATATAGGAGCTCTTGTGAAATGGGCTTTTAACACTCGAAACGCCTGTCTCGCTCTGTTGTTCTATGAGAAATGGACTCCCTTCTTCAAAAGAGCAGTCAGGGTAGGATTTTCAAAGAAAAATTAGGAAAACATTTCCTATAAAGGTTTGTAAAGCCCAGGAAGCTTTGTATGTCTTTAACCAAAGCGGGCACTTTCCATTGCAAAATAGCCTGCACCTTTGAGGGATCCATGGAAGCTCCATCAGAAGATGGAATGAAAGCCAAATAACTAACAGATGTTTTGTGAATGTGACGTTTTTCCACTTCTGAGACATCGATTTGATGTTCTTGAAGATTTCTGGGAAATATTAGAATGTTGTCGAGATAAACGACTACTGAATGATCTGAAAAAAGGTGATCCATAAATCGCTGAAAAAAAAGCGGCGCGTTAGCCAATCCGAAGAGCATGACACGGTATTCGTAGTGGCAGAAGGGAGGGCCAAATGCTGTTTTCCACTCGTTGCCACTATGAAACCGGAAGAGATGATATGCGCCTCTAAGATTCAACTTTGTACATATCAAAGCCCCCTCGGACAGCCTCCAAAATGTCCAGGAACAAGAGAAGAGGGTACTTATCCTTTACTGTAATCTTATTCAAGCTTCTGTAATCAATACATGGACGTAATTCTGAAGTGTCTTTCTTTGGGATGAAGAATATCAATGCACCCTCAGGGGATTTCAACACCATTATCAGCCCGTTTTGAAGGTAAGTCTGTAGGTATGCACCTTAGGCCTCTTTCTCTGGCTCAGAGAGAGTATACATCATACCGAAAGGAACTTGAGTGTTGGGCAAGATCTCAATGGACCAGTCCTCTACTCGATGTGGAGGTAACTACTTGTATTCGTCTTCTAAGAATACCTGTTGATAAGCATGGTACTCTTTGGGCAATTTTTGGAGGTGGGATATAGATCTGTTCTCATTGGTTTTCAGTTGAGTTTGAAAGCAGATGGCTATTTCATGAAGCCAATGTCGAAGGAAATAATACTCTGAGCCCAAAAATATGGTACCAGCTGCCCAATTCACATAGGGGTTGTGTTGCCGAAGCCAAGGAAGATCCAAAATAATTGGGTAATGTGCTACCTTTATTAGATCAAATGTGATGGACTCATTATGGGAAGATAGTCGCATCAAAAGTTTGGAGGTTTGTTCTTTAATGGGGATTGAAGATAATGGAGTACCGTCAACCCCTTCCACTGGAATAGGAAGTGGGGTGGGTTCCCGAGGGACATGGTGTTCTGGGGCCCAGGGGTCATCGAGAATATGTCCTTCTGCCCCACAATCGATGAACCCCAGCGCAACCATGCAGGTGCCCTTTGGGTTCTTCCCCCTGCTCAGGGTTTGATTCAATGTCCGGACGTCGACTTTTTAAGGTTACCCTCTAGCCTGGCTGAAAATTGACTTTTGTTGTAAAGTAAACCTCGTGAAGGTTATACCACCTAGATGAAACACATTGAATAGATTTTCATCTATGAAAGACACTAGAACATTTCTCTATTTGGAACTTCCGCATGTCAAAGCCACACAAAGTAATGCATTTGGTTTTGTTTAGGATCTCCATGTTCACCTGTGAAAATAACGAACACTGCTGTGACTGCATTTGACATCTGTATGTTTTTCAAATGATGTGACAAGTTGCAAAGGCATGAAGCAATGCCTATGTTGAGTTTTGTTATGAGGATTAGCATGGAGTAAATGCCTGATGTTCATTAGCCTTACTTTACATATCATTTGTAAAATGTCCAGATCCAGGAGATGATATGTACTGCACTCTGTGATTTTCAAGTTGTGCGCTTTTCACATATGTTACAAAGTGCATATATTTTAAAACATGAATATATTTCAAAAAAGGGTCAGTCATTAGTAATAAACTGAACACCATTCTCTTTTGAGCTTTCCACTGTATTTTCTGCACACAGCGAGGCATTGCTTGCCAACTAATGATATGCTGGCAGGCAGCCCTACAAGAAGTAATAACTGCATTAGAATAAAGTGCAATAGATTAGAAATTACATAGGCAGGACCCCTTTCCTTGTTTATAGACACAATCGATGAGGGCAGGAACATCATGAATGATCTTGTCCTGGAGATGCAACTCTACTTTAAGAACCATCATGAGGGTATCCTGAGGATTGTGAGCGTGGGAACATACAGCTTTCCCCTTGACCGTGGTTCCCATTATGGATGGGGTCTGGTGTTTCCCGTCTGTTGAGGTGGGGTGATCAGACAATCCTTAACAAATGCTTGTAAGATCCACAATACATGCAGAGGCCGAGAGTCCTGCGCCTATTGCGTTCTTCCAGAGTCAAAGTTCCACGGGCGATACCACCCTGAATGGGCTCCTATTCTGAGTGCTGGCGAGGACTAGAATGAAAAGCTTTGGCCGTCTTCTGCAGGCGTCCTTTAAGTCTTTTGGATTGCTGCTCTTGCAAACGAAAATCGATCTGTAGCGTTAATGCAATCATCTCTTTCAGATTTGGAGGTCTTGGCACACAGGAGACCTCATCTTTGAGTTCCTCAGACAACCCTTGTCGAAAAAGTGTTACCAAAGCATCATCAGGCCAGGCGTTCTCCCCGGCCATTTGTTTGAAATTGGTGCTGTAAGTCAGCACATCTAATGACCCTTGTCTTCTTTTGAGTAGATTTTCCTGGGTGGAGACATTGAGTTCTTGTTGGCTAAAGATTGCCTGAAGACTATTTACAAAGGCAGAACATGAATCCAGGATTTGATTGTTGGTGATTACAAGGGGAGTTGCCTGGGCCAGGGCACTTCCTGCCAAGTTGGATAGAATAAAACTCACGTTAGAGTGATCTGTGGGAAAATAGGAGGGATTCAAAGTAAACTGTACAACACATGATTCCAAGAATCTGCCTGCTTCCACTCTCCGCCCTCTGCAACTCATCCAGAACAGAACTGCGAGACTTGTCCTTGGCCTCAAGCCCAGGGACCGTATCTCTCCAGGACTGAAATCTCTACACTGGCTCCCAGTGGTTGCGAGGATAAAGTTCAAAACCCTCTGCATTGTCCACAAGGCCTTCTGGGGCTTGGGTCCTAAATACCTTCAACTCTCTCTTCCCAAATATCTTCCTCCCCGAGCCCTTCGCTCATCCGCCTCCAAATCCCTCATGGTCAGCCGTTTCTCGAAGCAACGAGCTGGGGGTAGATCTCTCTCCGCAGCAGGGGCCTCCCTCTGGAACAGCCTTCCTGCCTCCCTGAAACTTGAGGAGAACCACCTCCGGTTCCGGAAGCACCTCAAAACCTTCCTCTTTGCTTCTGCTTTCTCTCTCCCTCTCCCCTGCTGAACAGCTAATTAATTCTTCACTAAACTGCACTGATCCTGCAACTGGACCACTCTAAACGGCCTTCGGTCCTGGGCCCAGCCACTGATCCCCCGGAACCCCTCTGCACTGCGGGACTGTCTCTGTATCCCTACAGCCCCCCCCTTCCCCAGCACTTGTTCTGCACTTACCTTGCACTTGCCACCAGCTGGCCCTTTTTTATTTATTACTTTACGCCACTTACCTTACTGCACTTCCCCCCTCCCCCTCCCCTTGCACTTTTTCCCCGTCCCCCACCCCTGCACTTGCGCGATCTGAATGACACCTGGCCTAGTAGGATCGTTTGTTATGTCTCCCCTTGTTCCTCCCCTCCCTGCCTCGTCGCGCCTTGAAACACCTGTGTATAGGCGCGTTACAAATACCATATCATATCATATCATAAGAACTCCTTGAGTTTCTTTGGATTTTCTGCGAAATTCCACAAAATGAGGGAGGTTGGAGGCAGCTAAGTTCGTATGGGTGCAGCTGCAACCATTTGTCAAAGCGCAGCATTTTCATTCTTCAGATGTTGCACTTCCTGGGTGAGATCTTGAAGAGCTGCTAATACTTGTTGCATTTGTTCCATTGTGATGGAGCTGGCGTCACTTGCTGTAAGGATGTGCAGTCGGAGGCTAACCTGTAATCTCGTCGTAGATCACCTGGTGTTTCATCCCAGAGAGATTTGATTAGAAAATGGCACAAGAGCATTCACGTAGCCCAATTTGAATAGGGTGGCCGTGTGTGCTCTATGGGCGATGGCCAGGGGGAAAACCCATACAGGGAAAACCCTTGTCAGAGGCATTGTATCTTCAGAGAAGATGATGGTATGGTTCCTTGCTCTGGCGAACTGATGTTATCCGTTACTTGCCTCGATGTAAAAGAAACGCACCGAGGTGCCAAGGCGGCAACTGAAACAATCGGACAGGGAATAGGAACTCTGTTTCCTTCACAGAACTTACTTCGCAGAGCAGGCAGGCAGAGTGCAAAGGCAGAGGGAATCGGGAAGGGCAAAGGAGGAATATGGCAATATCACCATTGGGCTGCTTCTTCTGCTGTTTCACTCTGTGGCAACGATCCTTGGGATGGATTGCATCAGGGCGCCATCTTGTAAACAACTGCAACGTTACCAGATCGTCTGAGCAGTGCACCAAGCTGCCACCATTTTGAAGGGCTAAATACCCAGTGAGGATGCTGTTCCCTCCAATGCTGCCAGATAGACCATGAATTGATAGAAGTCCTAACAAGGCCAGGCAGCGGAAGACCACTAGGTCTGTGAAGAACGCCCGCCAGCCCAATGTACCAGCCGGACTTCTAAACCAGCCTCGAAGGGCGAGTCGTGTGTGGGAGAGCAGAGGACGAGTGTCGTCAGACCTCGTCCGCATGAACATAGGCTGGGAACCTACGTTCCTACATAGTGAACCGACACCTCCAAGGATCCACCAAACAGCACAGGACCCCCGTAAAGTGGCTGCAGAGCTGCACAAGGCAGAGTCTGTCATGTAGGACTTGCAGACAGATGTACAGAGGGACAGGGTAGCAACAGCATGCATTCCGTAACCCAGAGGCAACCTTGCGATCCACAGCGTCCTGAACCGCTGCCTTCACTGCCGACATCGAAAACCGCCCCACCAGGCGGGCGATGCGAGGAAGAGAGTGTCGCCACAAAACGGGACATGGCAACCCGTTCCACGCCCTGTGAACAGTGCAGCAGCAGAGCACCTGGGGAATGCCCTGGACAACCCCATCTTGGGGCATGCCCGTAACGTCCAATGGAAGGATCTGAACAAGCACCCCGGACCAAGGGTGCCTAGAAACCAAACCATTCCACCCCAGGGAGAGCACAGTGTCCACTTCTACCCTGAGGAGACACAACCCCCAGCCTCAGCAGCCGTGGAGGGCGAATCTTGGAAGAGGCGGAAGCAGGGATGTCATTTCACCAAAATGCCAGGCGTAGTGGAAGTGACATCACAAGGTCACTCCCCCAAGAGTGACATCATATGAAGTTATGTTATTTGGCCACGCCCCCGTGTGACATCACAGGAAGTGATGTAATTTGACCACGCCCCCATCGTGACATCACAGGAAGTGGCATCACATAGCATTGTTTCTAAGTACACTACGAACTGGTCCGTGTGAATGACTGGCCAGAAGCATGGGTAAGAAATGGCTAACTGGATTAAAACGAGTATGAACCATTCGGTCCTTGGAAATGTGCTCTGCTTAGGAAAGTGGACCTCATGTTTATTTTGGCAACGTTGTATGGACACTCTTGAGACCTGTAGATGCACATATGACCGGCGTCTTCTTTCTGCGCATGCTCTATGGGTACATGTTTCAGCTGTGAGTTCCTACTTCCGGTGTCTCCTTTCTGCGCATGCTCTTTGGGTAGATGTTTCGGCTGTGAGTCCTGCTTCCCGTTCCCCCTTTCTGCGCATGCTCCTTGGGTTTAGTTTCAGCTGTGAGTCATGCTTCCCGTTCCCCCTTTCTGCGCATGCTCCTTGGGTTTAGTTTCATCTGTGAGTTCCTACTTCCGGTGTCTCCTTTCTGCGCATGCTTCCTTGGGTTCAGTTTCAGCTGTGAGTTCCTACTTCCGGTGTCTCCTTTCTGCGCATGCTCCTTGGGTTTAGTTTCAGCTGTGAGTTCCTACTTCCGGTGTCTCCTTTCTGCGCATGCTTCCTTGGGTTTAGTTTCAGCTGTGAGTTCCTACTTCCCGTTTCCCCTTTCTGCGCATGCTCTCTGGTGTCTACTCAGTACTGCGCATGTCTGTCCTCCAGCGGTGCACCCCAGCCTCGCTGCCCAAGGCGCTAGGTAGCTCAGTCTTCTGAGCCGTGGCTGCGTTCCTGCCCCCTCCACCCCCCCCCATCTCTTGCTCTATTGTTAAAGGGAAAATGCTGCACAAGCTCTGAAGCAATCCCATGGCATAATTTACCGCAGCTGAGTGACAGGCCTATTGCACGCGCTTGTGGTGAGAAAAGTGTCCTTTTAGGGTAATGTTGACTTGTCTCTGCTGTTCCTTCACGCTCCTTCTGTTAAGCCTTTCCCCTGTGTTTGTGATTTATAGGGGGCGAGGCAGCTCCCTCTTTGGATATGTTTTAAATATATTTTCTCTGGATGTGGTGTACATTCTTGGAGATTAATTAATCCTATGGTAATATTTTCTTTCTCCAGACCTGAATACACTATTGGTGCGTTGCAGTGTCCCGCAGAAAGTCAGGATCACAGGCAACAGAAGGTAAATAGCTGCTGTGATATATGCATGTCTCTCTGCACAGGGTGTTCTTTGCTTCTGCAGCAGTTTGTCTCCTGTCCTGAGTGCACTCCTTGCCCCCATCTTCCCTTTCTCTCCTCTTTGCCCCCCCACCCCTGCCTCATGCCCAGGGATGCCCCCTATGAGTAAAGGAGGACAACTTGCAACCCATCCCCTCAAGCGAGAGTTTGGATGGGGATAAAAGTGTGCATTTTAAAGCGCATTATTTATTTATTAGTTTTTTAAATTTGTGTAGCACACAACAGCCCGCAGGCATCGTGGCGCTGTCACAGAGGTAAGTAGGCTACTTGGTTACAGTAGTACATACAGAGAGTATTAGATCTAACAACTGTAGGTGAATTGGTTACAGTGGTGCAAGAACTAGTTACAGTGGTGCATGACAAAGCATATGATGTGTACCCAGTTCAATAGGTTACAGGGAACATGAGTACGCAGGCGTGATGCGCAGAGCGGGAGTGTAGGCAGAGGTTAGTTAAACAGCCAGGTTTTGAGTGCTTTGCAGAATGCAAGGTGTGAGGGTTCGTTTCTAAGGGTGAGTGGCAGGGAATTCCATTGTTTGGCAGCAATTAAAGGGACGCTAGCGCCACCTGCTTTGGCTTGTTTGACTCGACTTGGGGATTATGAGACGGTGGGAGTGGTGGTGGTGTTCTTGTGGGTCTGGAAGAGCCTGTTCTCATTACTTTCGAGGCAAGGTAAAGGGAGGCTGTGTGAGTGATGCACTTGTGAGTGACGGCAAGAGTTTTGAATAGGACCCGTTCTTTGAAGGGGAGCCATTGGGCTTCGTGTCTGGCGGCAGATCTTTTTTTTTATTCGTTGTTTATTAGTTTGCTCAACAAACTCTTACAACATCAACAGTATGTAATAAACAAAGGTTAAAAACACAATCTTCTTATCATGGTAAACCATAATATAAAACAAAATACTAGCCTCAGAGAAGGAAGAGATCCATTCACATAACAACCGATCTCATAGATTACATCCTGTTAAATTTCATCTGCAATACAGAGCACTGCTCTACCTGAATTTGTAGATCTCAGTCTCCACTATGCGTAATAAACAAGCATCTCACAATAATACTGCGAGTATACATAGACTTCTCAACAGAACATTCACTTGACAACTACTGTGGTGGCGTCCTTCTTAATGAATTTCATCCTTCATAGTGTACATCATCAAAGTGATTTATAAACCACATAATCAAAGTGGATGACCAGCAAACACCTATCACAAAATCCAGCCACATATATTGGTTTCTCATAAACAATAAACCAAAGTTATACATAAAACACAAAACAACATTAAGTGTTTTTAAGTTTATTCAAAGCAGAAATACTGGCATTCTTCATACTTGTGATATCATTTTTTCCAGTTCTACATTTAACAGCACAAGACATTTTGAAAGAGCCAATATGGTCTTTGTTGTATATCCCCACATACATGCCATCCACAACCATTCCCTGGCTAGCAACGTCGTACCGATCATGCCAGGTCCCAGTTATCAAAGTGTTTTCAGTAGATTACAAGATGTTTTAGGGTTTATTTTTGTTCTGATTCATTACAAAAGCGGCTCCGTACAGGAGCACCTACTGCAGATTTATTTCCCCATTTCAATGTCCTTTCATGGGTGTACATCAAATTTAGCTTAAAGCAAAGATGTACATCCCACAGTTTATTGCAAGGAAACTTTAATAGATCCGTCCTCCGGGGCATCCGCTTTGCCGTACACTAACGGCAGATGTGTGTTCTCTTTTGGGAATTTTGAGAGCTGCTTGAAGTGCATTGTTTTGGATTATTTGGAGTTTCATTAGGTTTTTTGCTGTAGTGCCAGCAAAGAGGATGTTGCATTAATCCAGTCTTGAGCCTATTATGGCTCTGGTGATGGAGAGGCAGTTCTCAGTGGATAAGAGTGGTTTGGCTGCGTTAATCAATTTGGTGTAGTAGGCAGCTGAGGAGGCGATGGCGCTGACTTGACGTGACATGGAGAGGGTGGCATCGAGGTAGACTCCTAAGGTTTTACTGATGGGGAGACCAGGATCTGTATGTTATCAATTGTGAAAGTGCTGTATTGGTTGGTAAGTACGTTTAGGGTTTCCTGTGAGAGAGAAAGAGAAAAGTGAGAGAGATAGAGAGAAATGTCATGCAATATATATACAGTTCATTTTTACTTCATTATGTACACATTATTCTTATTTTACACTTCCCTTTACTCCTGGTTTTACTCTGTCCGTTCCTGTCTTTAGTACGTCTATATAACCCTTCAGGGCACTGCCACTTCTTGTTTATTCTCATTTATTTCTCTTTGTTACGCTATTATGTGCCTTCCTGACATCTGAAAGGTGTATCCAATATTTCAGGCCCTTCACTTTCACCGCTGATGGTGTGCAATAAATTACTTCATAAGGGCCATGACATCTTGGCGATGTCAACTGCTGGGCTGTCGACAGCCACTGTCCTGGGTGAAGGGCGGGGCTATCTGATTTGCAATGCTCCTCACTGCTTGTGTGAGCTGCGTTAGATACTCCTTGAGTTCTTCCCCTAATATTGTTGCTGTTTTGTGGGCATCTGAAATTCTTCTTACTGGTGACGGGGGCATTTGCATACGCCTTCCGGTCACAATTTCATATGGAGACAAGTGGTGGTCCTTGCTGGGTTGCGTGCGCAATTGGAACAAAGCTAAAGGTAGGCAATAAACCCAATTTGTCTTGAGGGTATGGCACAACTTTGATAATCTGCTTTTAAGGAGGCCATTGATTTTCTCGACAAGCCCGTTCGCTTGCCAGTCGGAAATTGAAGATAGTTTGTGTTTTATTCCTAATAGCTTAGACACTTCCTTTAAAAAGGTCATTCAAAAAATGGGTTCCGTTGTCGGAGTGTATGACATTGCATATTCCCCAACGCAGGAACACTTCCCTCACTAAGAATTTTGCTGCACATTTCGCATCTGTTGGGCGCATGGTCCTGCTTCCACCCATCGAGAAAAGGGACAGACCACCACTATTAAGTACCGAGCTCCGTTGCACCTTTCTCCCATGTCTGCGTAGTATGTGCAGCTCACAGAAAGGTCCAGTGGGGCGGGGCAGTGTACTGCGTAATGTTTGGTGGGTCATTCCTGAACTGTATGTTTGACATGTGACACATTCGATTGACATTTTACCCAGGTGCTCTTGGAGATTTTGTACAAACCAGTCCTCTTGAATGTCTGCTGCTATATGTTGCTTTGTGGTGTGGGCGGGGAAGTACAATTGTTGGAATGCAAGTTCTAATAGTTCCACAGGCATTACCACCTTTCCCGTTGCCTCCTGTCACCATAGGAGATCAGTAGGCGACTGTGTACACCCTCTTTTTAACCAGAGCTCTTGTTCTTCAGCTGGGGCCCTTCTCTATGACTCAATTAATTGTGCGATTGGTAGTGTATTGTACGCTGCCTGTTTTGCAGTGGCATCTGCTGCTGCGTTTGCCACTGAAATTTCGTCACAGTTGTTGGTGTGGGCTTGGCATTTTACCAAGGCCACGACAGATGGCTCTGCTAGTGCTCTTATCAGTTCATTCAGTAGTTTGCCATGCTGTACTGGGGACCCATCTGCTCTTCTGAACCCCCTCCTTCTCCACCTCGATAGCCCAGCGTGCACAGTGGTGGTTGAATATGCTGAGTCAGAATAAATGGTAACTGCACATCCTTTTGCTGTATTTTAATGCCTCAATTAGCGCTACTAACTCTGCTGCTGGTGCCCAATAATGCATTGGCAGCCGTTTTTGTACAATGATTTCATATTCCCCTTCTTCTAATCTTACCACTGCTGCACCTACATGTTTCTCTCCTGTCGCTGGACAAATGGATGCTGACCCATCTACAAAATACACCTCACCCTCCTCTAGGGCATTTCACTTGCTCTGGGATTGTCGTCTCCCTCCCCTTCATATGTGGCACAATCATGAGCTTACATATCTTCTACTGTACATGCCTCAGTGAGGAACGTGGCTGGATTTACAATTTTGCAACATACCACGTGAATGTTTTGGCTGGAAAGTATTACTTCATATGCTGTTGCTCTTTGTGTAGTCAGTGTTGACTTGGACCGTTCAAGAATGGCAAATAGTGAGTGTTCTCCCAACAATGTAACAGAGCATCCCATTACTATTGTTGCACTCTTTTCTATTGCAAAGGCGGCAGCTGCGAGAGCCTGTTCGCACGCGAATTGGCCCTGCATCATTGAGTCTAGGGTGCCACTGTAGTAAGCTATTGGTTTGTGTCACAGGGATGTTTTTTGTGTGCAATGTTGCAATGTGAAAATAAGTAAAATTCCCACTTATAGTCTGGGGTTACTAGAACGGGAGCCGTGCATATGAGTTCTTTTAGTGTTGTGAAGGCCGTGTGCAGTCAGGTGTCCAGGTGATGGTTGTGTTCCCCTTTTGGGCTTCTTTTAATGCTTGCAGTAGTGGTCGGGTGTATGCTGCATAGTCAAGTATCCATTCTCGGCAATAGTTACATATGCCGAGAAACCTCTGCATGTCTTTCACAGTATGGGGCCTAGCTGTTGCTCATACTGTTGATGCTCTGTTTGGTATTATTCTCTTTCCATCCTTCGATATTAGCTGTCCTAGGTACAGCACCTCTGTTTGACAGTACTGTAGTTTCCCTTTGTCTACCTTGTAACCCTTGTGTGCCAACGATTTTAGCAATGTTATTGAATCTTCTCTGCGTTGTTCTTCACTCTCACTACAGATTAGGAGGTTGTGTATGTATTGTATTATTGTGCTCTTGATGTCAATATTGCCAAGGTCTTCGTGTAGTATCCTGTTTGTTAGGCAGAATCATGTGCAGTACCCTTTGGAAACACCACACACAATTAAGACTACAAGTGCAAGTACAAATTCACCTTTGGTACAAGCCTGTACTATACAGTAAAGTGGTAGCGATGGCTGAGCAGCCAGACTTATCTCAAGAGTAAAGTGAGCAGTATCAGAAGTTACACAAAGGACAGCAATGACTATGGTTCAAGCAAACACTGATTCAAGGTTTTTGAGTAAAAGAATATACATTTATTTACACTATCAGTTATAAAACAGTTCACTAATATAAAGCAGCAGAAAATAACAATCTTAATACACTACACACCCCCCAATAAATTCTGGACAAGTTAAGCTCAAAATGAAGTGTGAGCAAAATGGCACTCCAGCAATTTAAAAAGAGAGGGAAAGACAAGATTATTGAAAATCAAGCAGCACCAACAAGTAATAGGCAGGACAATCTAGAAAAGGCTTACTACAACTAGG
The DNA here is from genome assembly GCF_040938575.1 of Ambystoma mexicanum. NCBI lineage: Eukaryota > Metazoa > Chordata > Amphibia > Caudata > Ambystomatidae > Ambystoma > Ambystoma mexicanum. Next base: position 1,385,204,946 of record NC_090933.1, read on the forward strand.
ATTCAAATCAATAGGCCTGGGCCAATGTTAATGGTTCAGAGTCTTTGCAGAGGATCACAGTTCAGAGTAGTTTGCGGTTAAGTCTTTGCCAAGAGTTCGAGACGAAGTTGGTTGGAAGAAAAGTTATTTAAAAGAGTAGAGAAGGACAAGCCCTCGGATTAGCGAAAGATTTAAAACACTTTCACCGTGGTCGGACGGAACGAATGACTGGATTTTAACAGTACCTTAGTAGAAGAAGAATGCTGTAGCTGAGGCAGAAGTTCCTGGCAGGTCCTGCAGGCTCACGGTTCCTGAAGCGACTGTCGGACTGACAAGAAGGAGGAAGACCGGAGGGTCCTGTACTACCTAGGGAAGAAACCAGCAGCAGAGCAAAGCGACAAATAAAAGGTGCGCTCCTTAAAACCCAAACAGGGTCCGGTCCTCCTGGCTATCCGGTTTACTGCAGCAATGCACAGCAAATTCGACCAGGAGAGGGAGGCCTTGCTTGGTGTTTGGCGAACTGGTTGGTCCCACCGCTCAAGGGGAGAATATTTCTTGCAGATCTTCCCTGTCGTTGAAGTTTCAGGCAATTCGGACCCGCAGCAGGGCTCCACCGGGAGGTTCAGTAGTTGCAGTAGTCATCTTCCTTCAGCTTCTCTTCTGTTATCTCGATCCAGTGGTGACTCTGCCTTCCAAGTCCCAGAGATCTGCTTTTAAGCAGTTTTCCCCCATTTACACAGCCTGGCTGTCAATCACACTGCAGGGTGGCTGTCCTTAGGGAGAATTCTCATAAATGGCTGATTTCCCTTACCTAAAGAGTCCCCCAGCAGCTTTGCTGGATTTCTAGGATTTATTTCTCTCACCTGGTAAGAGTGTGAGCCTTTTTCCCACTCTTACATGTGTTTTGCTATGTGTATTTGCACTGTTTGTGTGACTTTGGGCACTGGAGCCTCACCTACTCCATGTGCACCACTTTTTGTGTGTGTTACACAGCACCTTCAGTGCAGTGACACAGGGTTGTCTTTGAGACTTCCCACTGGCTCAATTTTTCTGGGGCTGACTACTGTCCCCCAGAAACAGGTAAAGTTGCCATTAACTTTATATAGTCATTTTAAACTGCAGACCCTGTACACCCCATCTTACATGGGGTACTGTAAAGGGTTAACTCTTCTCCCTTTTTGTCTGTGCCTCTTGGAGCATTGTTTCGCTCCCTTTACATTAAGACTTGGCTGGTGGCAGTGGTATCTACCCTAACGTTTCTACCGCGATTATCTTATATAAACGTGTTATTGTTTTAGGCTATTATATTAGCCTCGAACATCAACCCGCTTGACCAAATACATTATATTTTGGCTCCGGCTGGGTTTATTCGCCATTTCATGTAGTTAAAGTCTTTCTTGTGTTTTTCTCTGCGCGAAAACCGAGGATGACTCCTTTGTTCGCTGTCTTTTCGTGGGCTTCTGCACAGAAGCCCTCCTTAAGGCGCCTGAAAGTCTAGGTAGGCAGGATGTGAGGGAGGGATCTTCGGACCCCTGCAATGGGTTCCCTTGGTAACCCAAGTCCCACTCCTGTTGATTGGCTGAGGGGACTGTCCTTGCCAGGACAGCCACCCTGCTGTGTGATTGACAGCCAGGCTGTATGAATGGGGGAAAACTGCATAAAAAGCCAGTCTCTGGGACTGGAAAGGCAGAGCCGCCACTGGAACGAAAGAACCAATGGGGAACTGGCAGAAGAGGACCCCACAACGACTGAACCGCCCGGTGAAGCCCTGCTGCTGGTCCGAATCTTCAGAATCCTACGACAGAGAAGATCCTCCAGGAAACTTCTTCCATTGAGCTGGTGGGACCAACCAGTTCGCCCAAACTACAAGCCAGGCCCCCTCCTCTGGTCGAATTCACTGTACAGAGCTACAGTGGGCCGGATAACCAGGAAGGTCAGACCCTGCTTGGGTGTTAAGGAGCGCACCTTTTATTTGTTGCTTTGCTCTGAAGCTGGTTTCTTCCCTGGGTAGTGCAGGACCCTCCAGTCTTCCTACTTCTTGTCAGTCCTACATTCGCTTCAGGAACCGTGAGCCTGCAGGAACTACCAGGAACGTCCGCCTCAGCTACAGCTCCCTCTCCGTTTTAAGGTACTGTGCAAATCCGGTTGTCCGTTTCGTTCATCCGCGGTTGAAAGTGTATGAAATCTTTCTCCAATCCGAGGGCTTGTCCTTCTCTTCTCTTTGAACTAACTTTTGTATCAACCAACCTCATCTGGAAACCGTGCCACAAACTTTACCGCGAACTACCCTGAACTGTGTGATCTTGAGCAAAAAACTTTTGACCCATTGACTTTGGCCCTAAGCCTTTTCTACCTGATTCTATCTCTGTAGTTCCTCTTGTTCAATTACCCTGAGTACTTACCTGTTGGTTGGACCTACTTTCTAATAACTTTGTTTTTCCCTCCCTTTTAAATTGCTGGAGTGCCATTTTGCTCCTACTTCATTTTGTGAGCTTAACTTGTCTGGAATTTAAGGGAAGTGGTGTGGTGTATTAAGGGTGTGCGTTTTTAGACTGCTTATAATAGTGTACTGTTATACAACTGAAGAGTGAAATAAATGTAGATTCTTTTACTTGAAAACCTTGAGTCAGTGTTTTCCTGAATCATAGTAATTGCTGTCCTTTGTGTAACTATTTGATACTGCTCACTTACTCTTGAGATAAGTCTGGCTGCTCTGCTACTGCTACCACTATAACTGAGTAGTACAGGCTTGTACCAAAGGTGAAATTGTACTGTCACTTGTAGTCTTAATTGTGTGTGGTGTTCCCAAAGGGTACTGCATATAATTCTGCCTAACAGCCTTTTGGCAAGATCTACGGTGTTAGCAGCAGCAACAACAGCAGCGCTTGACATTTCTTGCACACCGCAACCGGCCACATCATTAGAAGGGAAATTGGGTTGCCCTGGTTGGTCATTAATCAGTTTATCCGGAACCGGATTAATGATGGGGTTTGGTCGTAACGATATTAGGGTTAAAGACCCTGCTTGAACCAAGGACTCAGGTGGCGTGTAGGTTAAATCAACTCGCTCGCAGCACACATTTGTATTTTTGGAGATCTCTAAAGGATGTAATTCAAGGGGTGGAGTTAGAAGATTTCCAGGCGTGGGAACTCTAACGTCTGGTGCACAGAAATTACGTATATCAGCCAATGGTGAAAAGGAGCGTGTATTTATGGCAACCTTTTTAGTACGAGATAAGTGAATAATACGCGTTGAAGATTTTGGAATTATTAGTGCGACTGCACCATGAGCTGCAATTTCATTAGCGGCCGGCGTGCCAGTCGTAAGCAGAAATGGCATTGGCGAGGGGTAACAGGAAGCCAGATACAACGGTTTGATGATGTAAATCACTGGGTAACGTGGCCGTACAAAATATGATAAAAGAAGAGAAGCACAGGGCAATGTAACGCAACAAACAATGAAAAGAATAACTTCCACTTCCCGCTGACAGCCGACAGCACTTGCAAAAAAGGCACTTCCAAAAAGCACGGGTGCAAAATGCACGCGGCCTGATGTTTAAGTAGAATTCTGGGAAGGCAGGCAGGGCTTGCAGATTATTAAGTCTAAAACAAGACAAAAACCAATAAAATATGATTATTATATGCTAAATAAAAGTAGATAGGTGGCTGGAGGTAACTTATATAGTACTTGTTAAAGTCAATACCAATAAGGTATATTTTCAAGCTAAAGAGCATGGATCTACGCCAGAACGCCTCGACCGCCGACAGCACTTGCAAAAAGACACTTCCAAAATGTGCGTGCGCTCCGATGTTTAGGTAGAATTCTGGGAAGGTGGGCAGGGCTTGCAGATTAAGTCAATACGGTATATTTTCAAGGTAAAGAGCAGGGATCCTTGCCAGAACGCCTTCCCAGCTGACAGCACTTTCAAAAAGGCACTTCCAAAATGCGCGCCTAATTCTAGTATTAGGGTAAGGTTGATCCCCTCAGGAAGTTTATCGGGTAACATTCCAACGTATTGCGGTCTTAGACAAGGCTGCACTCTGGTGCCCTGTCTAGTCGATATTTATATTTCAGATTTGAGCCAGCATCTCGAGTCTTCCTCATTAGCATCGCCATGCCTAGATAATGTGGATGACGTGGCTGTTAGGGAGAATTCTCATTTATGGCTCATTTCCCTCACCACCTAGTCAGTCCCTCAGCAGCTTTGCTGGACTTCAGGGGTTTATGTTTTCCACCTGGTAAGAGTGTGAGCCTTTTTCCCACTCTTACATGTGCTTTGCCATGTGTACTTCTACTGTTTTGTGTGATCTTGGGCTCCGGAGCTACACCACTCCATGAGCCACACTTTTTGTGTGTGTTACACAGCACCTTCAGTGCAGTGACACAGGGTTGTCTTTCAGACTTCCCACTGACTCCATTTTTCTGGGGCTGACTACTGTCCCTCAGAAACATGTAAAGTTGCCATTAACTTTATATAGTCACTTTAAACTACAGACCCAGTACACCCCATCTTGATTGGAGTGTTGGAAAGGGTTAGTTCCCATCCCTTTTTGTCTGTGCCTCTCTGATCTTTATTTTGCTCACTTAACACTAAGACTTGGCTGGTGGCAGTGGTATACTATATAAACGTGGTACTGTTTTAGGATATTATATTAGCCTCGAACTTAAACCCGCTTGACCAAATACTTTTTTTTTTTTGGCTCCGGTTCGGTTTTATCACCATTTCTTTTTGTTAAAGTCCTTCTTGTGTTTTACTTTGCGTGGCAAACCAGGTTTGCCTCCTTTGTTCACGAACCTTTGGCAGGCTTCTGTCCAGAAGCCCTCCTTAGGCGTCTGGGTGTCTAGGTGGGCTGAATGTGAGGGAGGGGTTTAGTCACCCCCTGCACAGGGTCTCCTTGGAGACCCAAGTTGCACTTTGTGTCGATTGGCTGAAGTGGTTGTCCAGGTCGGACAACCCCCCTGCTGAGTGATTGACAGCCAGGCTGTGTGAACGGGGAATTTTGGCATAAAATGCAGGACTCTTGGGCTGGAAGTGAGAGTCGCCACTGGAACTGCAAGGAACCAAAGAGAAGCGGAGAAGAAGACGGATGCTGCAACTCCCGAGTCCCGGTGAAGCCCTGCTGCAGTCCTGAGATATCTACCCTTCAACGACAAGAGAAGATCCAGTCCGGAGTCTTCTTCCCTTGAGCCTGGTGGGATCAACCAGCTCACCTTCCACAGCCAGAGGATCCTCTTCTTGGTCGAAATCGCTGCACACAGCTGTAGTGGTCCGAATAGCCATCTGAAGAGCCTGTCCTGTTTTTAAAGGAGCGCACCTTTTATTCACCGTTGCTTTGCTGCTGCTGGCCTCATCCCTGGGTAGAGCAGATCGCTCCAGACGTCCCCACGACTGAAGTGCCAGGAACTGGGCGTCTGCAGGAACTACCAGGAACCTCTGCCGTAGCACCAGCCTTTCTTCATAGGAATTGGGGTAAACCCCTTCTCCTCACCCAAGGCTTGCCCTTGTCTTCCTTCCCTCTTATAACATTTGCTTCCCTTTTGACAATATCTAAGTACTCCTGGCAATCTCGAATTGTGAACTGTTCTAACCTTGTGATCCTCGACAACAGGGCCCTGTCCCATTTGACACTGGGGCAGGCCTATTGACTTTTATCTACATTTTAGAAAGTGTCTCTTGATTCTATCTGCCTTGACAAAAGTATTGCCTATGATTTTTATCCCCAACTGTCTTGTGTTAATTCTTGTGCTAAGTGTGTTTGACTACGGTAACATTTCTTCTCGCGGGTACGCCTTTCTTTCGTAAGACCGAACTGTCATCACTGTCAAAAAGTTATTGCGTAATAACCCCCGGTAACGGCTTTGTTTCACAACACTGGTCTGTCAAATCCAAAGGTACTTACCTTGAATTGTTCTGCACAAAGAGAATTGGTTGTGTGTAGTGTATTTGAAGTGTGGTTTTAATTTAATAGAAGTGAAGTGTTTTGTGAACAGATGGTTTAAAAATAAATGTACTTTTACTTTTTAACCAGAAACCTTGAGTCAGTGTTTGCTTGAGTCACAGTAATTGTAGTCCTTTGTGTAATCTCTACTACTGCTCATTTGCTCTTGAGATAAGCCTGGCTGCTCAGCCACTGCTACCACTTTAACAGTGTAGTACAGGCTTATACCAAAGGTGAACTTGTACTTCCACTTGTAGTCTTAATCTTGTGTAGTGTTCCTTAAGGGCACTGCACAGGATTCTGCCTAACAGTGGGTCTTTTGGATCATATTCTCATAGCACTCCAGATAGTCTTGACATCAGTTTCCCACTACAGCAAAACAAATGACATCAGAATTAACAAAAAGAAGACCAAAATCATGAGACTATTGCCTGTTAGGCAGAAAATTGGCTTTACTTTTGCCCTCTAATAAATATTACAAAGGCAAAGTCATCCCTACAATCATCTACGGGCTGGAAACCCTCCTGTCCTCTCATTTCTATGATTTAGCAATAGTGGTGGGAGGGGGGGGGGGGTCTGAAGAAACGTTTCTTATTACTTTGTGTCCTTGTTTCCGCAATACGTTTAGAATTGGGACGACTGTCTCTTAGAGTCAAAGTACTTTGGAACATGCTCTGCCTATTTTGGGAAGTGGTGTCTCCCCCCTCAGAAATCGCTGTTTGAGGACCTTTGTGCAAGCGTCATTCTCTGAGGGTGGATGGCGAAATGCATTTCTATACTGATATTTAAGAAGCGGTTGTGGGAATCTGACTGGATTAGGACTGTCCAAGAATTGTTTAGATACAACCTTTATGAATATGTTAAACACTTACACAATAGAAGGGTTCTCTCCCCCTATACCTTATGATATTCCCAAACACCAACGGGAAACTCTACTTTTAGAGAGTATAATTTAATCTCTTACATACTAAGGTGATGTTGCACTCCAGAGATAATGGGGCAGAGCCCCCCGCCCTCCCCGTTTGCCGCTTCTGTGGCCTCCCGGAGGTTGAGACACTGAAACATTTGCTTGTACTGTGTCCTGCTCTTTTATTCCTAGGGGTTGATTTTAGAGGGACATTTGTTTGTAATCGTGCTTTTGTAGAATCTGTTCTTTTATGTGATTACATCTTCTCCGCGTTTCCTACTTCTTAGACATTGGCAATTCTGCACTTCTTAAGACATATCAAGCTTCTTGTTTAGAAGTGATTTTAAAAGGTGTTCATATTTAGTTGATTTGAATCCAAGCAAATAGTATCTTTCTGTTTTTAGAATTTACTTGTAGAACTATGAGAATGTACATTATGTATTATGACATTTTCTACAATGTGTTGTATGTAACCTTACTACTATAAAGTTCTCCACACTTTGTACAGTCAAGTATGTTTTTTTTTTTAGGTTTAAAGAAACCAAATAAAAATAATAAAAAAGAAGGATATGGTTTAGCAGTGACCAAAAAGGTGCACTTTCCTGGAAATAGAAGAGTGCCAGGGTTTTCAAGTGCCATGGTTTTCAAGTGCTGTTGCCATGAGTGAGCCAACACTTTGTGTGTGCAATATATGAATGTTCACTATTATATATGTAGCAACACAATAGCCGGTTTAGCTACAACTGATACATTTTGACAAACGCACCTTGAGAACTAAATCATTCTTAGGGACTGAATGTTCTGGGCAATGAATGCCAGCCTGAGGTCCTCTCTGGACAAAGAATCGGGTTGTTGTGAAGCTGTTCTGTGTATAAAGGGCACTAACAGTCTGGGGGCAGGATACGCACCTTGCAACGTGTAAAGAGAGCAGGGGCGCGGGACTCTACATCGTCAAGAGAAGGGTATAAGTAGGATGGCGCATGCAGGATTGTAACCACGGAAAGGCCGGGAGGGTGGATTAAAGGGAGTGTGGTGGTAATGCTAGCAGGGAATGGGGATGTGGTGAGAGTCAGACAAAAGAAAGGGCCAAGACTGAAGGAGAGATCCATGGACAACATAGAGACTGATATACAAGGAGGGGCCACCTTACAGAAAATATCAACATTGACAGATCATGCCTGTGAGCTAAGCAGAATGTGGTGCTCTCCATTCACCTGCACACAATCACAAAGTCTTGCCAGCCCCAAGCAAGTGTAAGAAGTCCACCAAGGAGTCGCCAAGAGTTCAGGATCATTGGTTTCCTATTTTCATCTGTAAGGACTTCAAACCCTCTTCAAGTTTGGCTTTCCGATCACAGTTTGGCAGACTGTTGACATCTCCATTTCAAACCAAATCCTAGGCCATGTCCATCACATCATGTGGGCAACCCACAGATGAGGCGAACTACGTCTGTGATTGGTGAAGATCTTTGAGGCATTTGAGACTTCATGCTCATGTTTAAATTGAGAGTCTTATGAGACTGTGTATTCAACAGTGAAAATGAAGACACCGACAGCTTCTGCCCCTTGATTCTGCAGTACACCGTTTTAAGAGAGGTCCCATGTCAGTCAAAGAGTGAATGGTTTACAGCCAGTAATCCTGAACGGTAAGAAGAGCATCCTGTATATCTGGCAGTCGGGTTCTCTACTACACGGCTTGCATAGCATCAACTATCTGAGGCTGTAGGAGGCCGCACCATGTTGCACAACAAGTCTGGGCCGCGAGCACCATCTAGACGCATAATGGAAAAGCCGTGTATTGTTCCATGTATCAGCGGGTTGAAGCCCCATTGTTTCATGCATCAATGGGTTTAAGGCCCATTGTTTTATGTATCGTAATCAACACTTTTTATGTACTGCAAAAATAATATAAAGAAGGCAAATATGTGAGCGGTTTTATCACCATGTTGGTCTCTGTAGTGATGCCAGGTGAGAGAAGATGGCAGGGCTTGCTGGCACTTCTAGGATTATCTGTGGTGATGCCAGGTGAGAGAATATGGCAGGGCTTGCTGGCACTTCTAGGGTTCTCTGTAGTAATGCCAGGCGAGAGAAGATGGCAGGACTTGCTGGCACTTCTAGGGTTCTCTGTAGTGATGCCAGGTGAGAGATGATGACAGTGGCTCACTGGCACTTCTAGGTTTTTCTGTAGTGATGCCAGGTGAGAGAAGATGGCAGGGCTTGCTGGCACTTCTAGGGTTCTCTGTAGTGATGCCAGGTGAGAGATGATGACAGTGACTTGCTGGCACTTTTAGGGTTCTCTGTAGTGATGCCAGGCGAGAGAAGATGGCAGGGCTTGCTGACACTTCTAGGGTTCTCTGTAGTGATGCCAGGTGAGAGAAGATGGCAGGGCTTGCTGGCACTTCTAGGGTTCTCTGTAGTGATGCCGGGTGAGAGAAGATGAGTGGCTCGCTGGCACTTCTAGGTTTCTCTGTAGTGATGCCAGGTGAGAGATGATGACAGTGCTTGCTGGCACTTCTAGGTTTCTCTGTAGTGATGCCATGTGAGAGAAGATGGCAGTGGCTTGCTGGCACTTTTAGGGTTCTCTGTAGTGATGCCAGGTGAGAGAAGATGGCAGGACTTGCTGGCACTTCTAGGGTTCTCTGTAGTGATGCCAGGTGAGAGAAGATGGCAGGACTTGCTGGCACTTCTAGGGTTCTCTGTAGTGATGCCAGGTGAGAGAAGATGGCAGGGCTTGCTGGCACTTCTAGGGTTCTCTGTAGTGATGCCAGGTGAGAGAAGATGGCAGTGGCTCGCTGACACTTCTAGGGTTCTCTCTAGTGATGCCAGGTGAGAGAAGATGGCAGGGCATGCTGGCACTTCTAGGGTTCTCTGTAGTGATGCCAGGTGAGAGAAGATGGCAGTGGCTCGCTGACACTTCTAGGGTTCTCTCTAGTGATGCCAGGTGAGAGAAGATGGCAGTGGCTCGCTGACACTTCTAGGGTTCTCTGTAGTGATGCCAGGTGAGAGAAGATGGCAGTGGCTTGCTGGCACTTCTAGGGGTTGTGGGCTTTTAATACTCCACAGTCGTTTGTTTGTTTGTTTATTATTTATAATGCGCGTCTGACCCAGAGGTAAAAGGGCGCAGCAGTTACAAGATAATGCAAGGCTTAGTTACAGGAAGTCAACAGTATGAAACATAAATTACAGAATAAGGAAAAAAAATAGACTTCTTATATACGGATATTATTGCAGTCATTATGTACAAATGCAAATAGTGGTAGCAGCTTGGGATGATCAGTGTTCAGTTGACATAGTGTAATAACGAACAGTCATTGGCTCTCATCCACAGGATGGTGTTAGTTCTAAAGTTGGGATAGGACTGGTCTGTTCTCAGTGTAGGAGGCAGGGAATTGCAAAGTTTAGCCGCTTTGACGGGAAAACTATTGCCTCTGATGGTGGTGAGTTTGAATTTAGGGATGGCCAGACGATCCTTATTTGCTGATCTGGTGGGTCTTATGGATGTCTGTCGAATCTCTCCGATAGGTAGATAGGGGCGGCGTTATTGAGAGATTTATGGGTGAGTGACAGAGTTTTTAGGAGGATTTTGTCTTTGGTTCTGAGCTAATTATTCTGTCGTCTATTCTCAGAGATATGGTTTCTTTTAGAAATGCCTAGTGCCGCCCCAAGGGCATTGTTTTGTAGGGTTTGAATTTTTTTAATGATGGCTTTGTTGGAGCCTATGTACAATGCATTGCAGTAATCCAGACGGGACAGGATTAATGCTCTGGCCAGGATGGTACAGCTGTTATTGGAGAGAAATGGCTTTCCTGGGCTTATAAGTTTGCACGTATAGGCCGTAGATGACGCTAGCGTGTTAACTTGTTTGGCAAATGAGAGTGTAGAATCAAGATAAAAACCTAGTGTTTTTACCTCCTGAGCTACCTTAATGCAGTTTCCGTCGATTAGAAATGAAGAGTAATCATTCAGGCATAGACCGTGTGTGGCCATCCATGCCTGGATGATGATGTACACTCTGTTCACCAAGGCCAAATCCTTGTCATAATCTCCTGAAAGTGGGAGGAGGATCTGGGTATCAGCTGCATAGTTAGTGTAGGTGATACCAAGATGGTTCAGATCATCGAAAACGGGCTTGGTGAAGATGTTGTACAGAGTGGGCGAAACGCAGGATCCCTGTGGAACACCGCAGGAGATGGGAATGGCGTCTGCAGCTGCAGAGGGCGAGAAGACCCTCATGGTTCTGCCACTTAAGAACGATCTAATCCAAGTTATAGCGTCCTTAGAGAAGTGTGCTGCTGTGTCGAGATGGTTGCATAGTATTTTATGATCCACCAGATCGAACGCAGCTGAGAGGTCCAGAAGGAGGAGCAAGGCTGATTTGCCGCTGTCTCTGAGCTCGTCGACTTGGGTCTTGAGATCAATGAGGGCGGTCTCTGTTCCGTCGTGTTATGATACGTCTCATGCAGACTATTGTTCTGCAGCAAAACATTAGAAATGTGAGACATTAGTCCGAAAAATTAATGAAACTATTAATCTGTGGTTTCCAAACTCCCCTAATGGTGTTATGTGTTTATTTAAAAAACCCTTACAATGTGCACTCTAATCTACCCCAAGAAATTCCACCAGCTGCTCCCGACTTAAATGATGTTACTTCTGTATTTACATGGTCGCCTTCTGCTGACTCAGTTCATGTATGCCTCATAGAGTCAGGTCAGACCCCTGTCTCTGCCCTATTCTTGAATTCTCTTGCTCCTTCTTCTTTGGGCTGTCCTAGGATGTTGTAGTAAAGCCACATACAGAGTGTTCATTTATTAATTTTATTGGTTGTTAGCATCCAAGACTGGGTATTACAGGAATTTCATAGAGAACTATGGGACCATAGCTTCTCCACTGAATGTGATCTCCTCTCCAAAATTCCCTAAAAAGGTCAAATGGAATGAGGAGTGCAATCAGGCATTTGAAAACCTGAAAAGAACCCTTTGTCAAGCTCCAGTTCTAAGAGCTCCTGACTACCACCAACCCTTCATTTTGCAAACAGATGCTTCCAAAACAGGTATAAGTGCAGTCCTTAGTCAACTGGATGAGAAAGGTAGGGAGCACCCCATTTGCTTCATCAGTAGGAAACTGAAGGAACCTGAAACAAGGTGGGCAACCATCGAAAGAGAGTGTTTTGCCGTTGTGTGGTCCCTGAAGAAGTTTAGACCATACTTGTATGGATCTACTTTTATTATTCAGACTGACCACCAACCCTTGAGATGGTTGATGCAAATGAAAGGGGAAAACCCTAAACTATTAAGATCGTCAATCTGCCTCCAAGGGTTTGATTTTACCATTGAGCACAGGTCCAGATGTCACCACCAAAATGCTGATGGTCTCTCTAGGGTGTGTTTAACTGACTAGAGGTAAGGGACTCATCCAGGAGTGGATCAGATCCTCCTGTCCCTTAGTCTGGGGGGCGGGGTCGAGTGTTAGGGAGAATTCTCTTTAAAGGCTAATTTCCCTTACCTATAGAGTCCCCCAGCAGCTTTGCTGGATTTGAAGGGTTTATTTTTTTCTCATGCTAGGAGTGAGGCTCTTTTTCCCACTCTTTGACAGATTGCTGATGTGTGTTGTAGGGTATTTTTGGTGCTTATGGTCTATGGGGTTTTTCTCACCCTCATAGGTATCATCCTATTTCTGTGTGTTACACAGCACCCTCAGTGCAGTAACACAGGGGTGTCATAGTGACCCCCAAACATAGACTCCATACACTGGGACTGACTACTGTCTCCCAGGGCATGTAAAGTTACCATTGGCTTTGCTAGTCCAAAATTGTGAACAGAACCAGTACAAACCAACTTATATGGAAGTACTGGAGGGGTTAATATTGTTTCCCCTGTGTCTGTTTTGTAGGGGACGATGCCTCGTCCCCCTTTTATCAGAGTATGGCTGGTGGCAGTGGTTCTACCACTTTTCGTTTAACCGTGAATAGTTTTCTATGGGATTTTCCCATTGTTCGAGGCTATTTTTTTAAATAGTAGCCTCGAACATACCCTCGGTTTATTTAATTATTATTTATTCTCCGGTTGGGTATTTTTGCCAAATCTCTGTTAAAACTTATTTCTCGCGTCTTCCTCTGTAATCCAACCCAGGTCGGGGATCCTTCATTCGTCCTTTTGGCGGGCTTCTGCACAGTAGCCCTCCTTTCGGCGCCAGTGAGTCTGGGGGTAGACAGGATGTGTGGGAGGGGGAATTGGCACCCTGGACAGGGTTGCCTAAGCAACCCAAGTTGCACTCTGCCCTGATAGGCTGGGGGGTTATCCCGCCAAAATAACCACCCCGCTGTGTGAGTGACAGCTAGGCTGTATGAATGGGGGATTTTCTGCATAAAAGCAGGGCTCTGAGGACTGGAGGACAAGACGTCGCCACTGAACCTGAGAAATCCAAAGAGGAGAGAAGCCGAAGACATCTGCAACGACTGAACCACCAGTTAAGCCCTGCTGCAGATTCTCACCACTTTTCTCCAACGACAAGAGAAGATCTTCACCTGCAAGAGCCTTCTTCTTTTGGCTCGTGGTATTGCTTGTTTTGTGACACATTACCAGAAATGTGTGATTTCCTAACTGGAAGAGTCGGGGAATGTAGCCGTGCATTGCTTTTCTCAATATTCACAGAAACCATTACGTTACCAGTCCAAACATGTCTAGCACATACTTTTTTTTTTCACTCGCTTTTCCAATTTTTTTCCCAAATTATAAAAATGTTAGGTACATAGTCGTTGCCTGACCTGCACAAATCACCCCTTCCTGAACATAGAATGAATGTATGCCTTTCTGGGTTCCCATCAAGCTTTCCTACCCTTGCCTTCCATTCCTTCCAAGCAGGTCCTATAAAATAAAAATGGTAAAACCACCTATCTTGCACAAAACTAATGGTATCCTTATAAAAAAAATGTTTTTTGTTTCCACTCAACCTGTTCTTGAAAGCTTGGAAAATGTTGAATTCAGAACCTCAAACCATTTGTTCCTAGCTCTTACAAGAAAAATAACACAGGCTTCTTTGTACATCATTTTATTGGAATTTTCTGAAAAAAAACAAAATGTGCCCTTTTTTTTATTTTCTCTCACACCCCCCCCCCCCCCGAGACTAAACTGGGATTCCTTGGAGGCGTTAAGACCGCCTACATGTGGGAAAAAAGGGGCATAATTTGGCCAAGATATCTCTGCAACAAAAAAGTTACAAGGGATTCAATGCAGCACACCGAAATCTCCAAAAAAGGGCTCAGCACTGGGAGGGAAAACCCTCAGCAGTTAAGGGGTTAAACCATTACCGCTTATTGATATGTTTTATATTGTCAATCTGGATCAGAATATCTGTCTGCTTGTGCACCTTTTTCCAGCCTCTTTGGATTATCATATAAGACTGAAATGTGGGCAACACTGCACATGGCGTGTTGTCATCATTTACTCTGCCTTCTGTGGCCCCCGGGTACAGTACCCGGGAGGATCCCATGCAGCTTGCGAACTGTGCGGTATGATGTGGAGTGCCAGGTGAGCCTATGCCCTATTATTGAATGCAAGAATGAAGTCATGTGTGTGCCATGTGCAGGATCACATTATCCTGTGGGATAGCATTATTGTGTGAGTACGAGAAGGCCACATCAGCATGGACGTTCTGAGAAAGTGAAAACATTTTTTGCCTTGGAATTGTAATTGGCAATTTATAACGCGCTTAATACCCACAGGATTCTAAGCGCGGAATACGGGGATCGAACCTGTTGCTCCGCATCATCTTGCTTCCAAGGTGAGCCCATTGCCCCAGAGCTATCCTCCCCTCCCTCCCGGAATAACTTCCACGGTCATGCACCAGGTACTCCATTTAATGTGTCCAAAAATAGGACTACTCAAAAGAACGTATACATAGTACTAGTTTAATGTTTATGAAAAAGTGATATTCCATCAACACCTTGTTAATCCAATGGCTTTAAAATCAAACATTAAACAGTAAATCCAAATATTGTTACGATTACATTTCATCACTTGATATTATAAATAGTGATCCTGCTAGTTCCATTGATTTGTGTATATTTCCATGTATTCTTTTTCACTGAATTGATGTCTCTAGGCGTTTCAAGTCTATGACTCTCCTTCAGGAAAAGACCACAAATTCTTTCTCTGAAAAGTACGTATTTATAGGAATAATTGCTATATAAGTCAGAAGGGAATTGCCATAGCATTTCGGTGCTGGACTGCCCATGTGGGCGGGACAAAGACTGATATGCAAATGGATATTTCCCATCTGTGAAAGGTACAGTGAGCAAAAAGCGATGGGAAGAAACCACAGAACCGGTTATTATGGCGTGTTCTTTCTGGAGAGGGGTGCCTGCTACCTTTATATGAAGAATGTTATTATAGGAGTTGATGATACATTTACTCACGTGTATATATAGTCCTGCTTGCATTTCACAATGTAATGCTCCACCATCTGATTTGGATTCTGCAATTGAACGCAAGTGTAAGAACATGTTTTTGTGACTATCGTATCAAAACAGTAAATATATATATAAAGTAAGGTAGTGTAATACTTACGCGTAAGAAGGAATAGTTGTTGTGGAATGTGCCACTGGCATTTCTATTCAATATGTAAGAGAGTTTCTTTTCATAGGTAAAGTCTCTCAGTTTATTAACTGCTGATAAGCAGTGTCAATGGTTTTGTGTAAACATGTGTCATGAGGACTTGCACATAGGGCATTTTACTTGATTTTTTGTAATCTTTGTTTTGCCATGTAGAATCGGTTATTTATTGTATTTTTGCAAGAAACTCCTCTTTTTCAGGGCTACATGTTGCTGGAGTAATCAGACTAATTTGATTTTCGGTGATGCTAAAAACAAAGGTGATTTATTTGTTTGCTTGTAAAACACACTGCATCACACTCGTTAACCCATTCCCTCCCTACTAATCCGACCCGCTCTCCCGACCTAGGATTTCTTTATGGAACCGGCCACTTGAGCATAAAAGCTTCAAGAATGTTTGATTAGTGTTAGGAAATATGTTCTCTTTTGCACCTTTCCCTCCTTTGACTTCAATGGGTCTGTCTGCTTCTTTTGTAACCTGTCCTGCCTTTTTGAAGGGAAGTAAAGCCCTCAGCTTCACTTGGCCTTTTACACATTATTGTGGGAAAACTGAGTAGTCCCTAAGACTAGTCAGAGCTGAGTGACTATGGGCCTCATTACGAGTTTGGCGGTGCAGTAAGAAAAGTGTTGGTAATTCTGTTTTCGTCACTTTTTTGGGCTGGAACAGAATTATTGCAGTTTTTACTGCATTGCCGTATTCTGAGTTTAACTTCCTGTTAAATCGTCCACTTTTCCTCCAACAATTCCATAATTCTGCATGGGGTTCTATATACTCCAAAAATGGGAATTTACACCGCGTTACCACTGTAAAGACTGGAGGGGGGTGTCTGTACTCCTGCTCTCTATATGGCAGAGGAGAGGCACAGAGGACCACAGCTAAGATTCTCTATTATTGGTATTGTGGTCGAGCAATCAAGGCTTAGCTCTTAGGAGGTGATGCAGGCTGGGTCTTAAGTACAGTGTAGTCCCCAAGCACCCACACAGGAATGTCCACACTGTATTAGTGAAAACAGTCTTTATATAATTAAGGTTCAAGGTTATATACACAATCACAATAACTCACTTTGTGCTCAGTTAAACTACAGTGGCAAATATATACACCGTTCTTCATGGTACCACAATTACTATCAGATTTCATTAAAGTGCATCAACTGTACGGTGCTCAAATGTTACACAAATCAATGAATAAAGGTAACCAACAATAGATATAGGAGAAAAGCAGTTGGTTAGAACAATAGGCAATATACTGGCCCCGTTTACCTAGGCACAGCTCTGTGCGAGGATCCCCCCACCTGGGCAACCTGTAAAATACTACAAGCCCAGTCCATATATTGTTCACAAGAGTCTTATTTCCTTCTAAATAGTTCCACAACACCAATGTACCTGGAATAGCAGTTTGACATCGGGTCGAAGACGGATCCTTCTTGAGTGGCTCCCTTTAAGGCAGGAGCCATGGATTGTCGAGATCCCACAAGGAAAAAGGGTGAATACTGTTGTTGCGGCAGCAGCTTCGGTTCTTTCGTTGCTCGTTGACGATCGGTTCAAAACATCCTGCAAGCTGAGGTGTGCAGTGTACTTCGACGACGAGTGTTTGTTGCCGCAAAGAGTCAATGAAGAACTTTGGCCCAGCATTGGCGTTGGGTCGTCGGCGTCTGCGAACGGGACGAGACCACGGCTGGCTTCAGTAGCTTCATCGGCGTCTCTGAGGTCTTCAGGTGGTGGGAAACCCACTGGTGGATGCTTCTCGGCGCGTCTGCATCCTTGACTTTCTCCGGCGGGACATAGCGGTCGACGGTGCAGGCGAGAGCGTCCTTGGATCAAATGTTCTTAGGCAAAGGGAGCACTGTGGCTCCAGTTGGTGACGGTTGTCGTCGACGGTGATGGACTTCAATGTCTGGGCGCTTCTCTTCGTGATTCCGCTGTGGCTCCCGTCTCCGGTCGGCAGCCTTTCATAGGTCTATCTACCAGGGAGCTTTGGCAAAGATCAACTGTTGCACAATGGTCCCTCGTAGCTCGGGGAGAGGTCTCCTAGCCAGGTCCTCTCTTGGATCAGTTCCTTGATGGCACAGCAGCTTTCAGATTAGCGAAGGACAGCAGCAGCAGTTTTTCTTCTTCCAGTGAGCTTCAAAGTTAAGCATTAGTTACGGCGTCATATTCGATGTCAGTTTCTACTTCAGCTTCTGAACGATTTCTAGCAGTGAGAGGTGCCCAGATATACTATTTGGTCTCTCATTCATTCTGCTGGGTCACACTCAGGCAACCAATCACTCAGAAGGGCGATTCAGGCAGGCAGCCAATCAGGCGCACAGTGCATTCAGGCCATTCACTGCTCTCCAGACACTCCCAATAAGTAATGTGTATTGGGACAAGTACCCAGCCATTCAACACTCTACTCTGCATTCATACCATTTTTGGGCAGGACTGTCTCAGTCATTGTGTCACACACCAGATACTAGACACCCATAACAGAGAATGCGTATTCATCACACACGCCATTCACCCAGGTCCCACCCCACGGGCGTACCCACAACATAGTCATTGCGAAGGCGCCAGCCGGTCTGTCCTGGACTTCCCCACACTACCATATATGGAACTTCCACCCAACAGCCAGTCAGAGGGAAGTGACAGAGACAGGCTTCCCGGGACTTTGGGAAACGAGGTAACAGGCAATGGAAACCAAGAAGCCACAGGGGCATTCTTGTCCCCATCAGGAATCAACAGATTCCAATGACGGGGCCAAGGCCTCCCAAAATGGAGGATGCTCAGGACACCTGTCAATTCAGCACGGAGCTGCCACCAGCCCGTACCCTGCCTGCTCTGTGGACCTCACACAGGTGCCCAAAAACATACACTAGGAGTACAGGGTTGTACTCCCACCCAATGGTGCCATAAGGGTATCCCAAGGGTCTGTTCACCAAACCAAAAGAGAGCTGCACCGCCAGGAGTACCACATGAACACCTGGACAGAAAACACGACCGAACACACGATAAAAAGTAATAAAAGACAAGGATACGGAGGCCCTGTCCCTCCGATACATTTCCAGCATCACAACCACCATTTGTAATCCTGCGGTAAGTCAACGGGACCAAATGGTGGTAACAGTAACTGATTTTGATGGTATTTTGGCATATTTACCATTGACATACTGCCAAACTCATAATGAGACCCCATTATATTATTTAGATAGCGCTAAAAAGCAGGCCTATAGGCATAAGGGCGCAGAACTTAAAACAAAATTAAGCAAAGCACCACAGGTCAGGTGCAGCACAGGAAGGAGAACACCTCATGCAAAAATGTGGGGTTTCAGAGACCGTTTGAAAAGATCCAGTGAGGAAGTGCCTCTTAAGTCGAGGGTAAAGCGTTCCAGAGTTTAGGAGCCGCAGCAAAAAAGGCACATTTAGTTACAAGGCTCAACTTTTTCCTAGGAACCACCAAAAGGTTACTGTTATTAGAATGCAGTGTCCTGCGATTCAGAAGCCAATTCAGACATTCAGATAAGGAAGTCAGACTCCTGCCAAACAAGCAATTGTGCAGTATTGTCAGGAGCCGAAAAGAGATTCTATTTGCTACTGGGAGCCAATGAAATTCTCTGCTGGACTATGAAACACAATCTCTTCTCCTCAGTCCAGCTACCACCCGCACCGCACTGTTCCTGAGTACATGGAGCCTACCACAATAATCCAGCTTAGTGCCAATAATGGCCCTAGTAACCGTGGTGCAATTCTGCTTGGTAATAAAAGGTGAATTTGTGTCAGTAGTTTGATGTAATACACCCAGGAGGATATAAGAAAGTTGACATGAGATCTTAGGTCCAGGTGCTGATCAAGGAAGACAACCCAGGATTGTAACTTTAGATACAGTATCCAATTTACATCCTGTAATAACAAAGGACTGATAATCAGATTCAAGGTTCTTGAGCTTGCATGCCGTGCCTAAGACCATCAACTCAGTGTTAGCATCACTCAGTGACCGGCCGTTGGAAATCACCAATTTTTGAATCTGGGTATGCCGAGTTTATCACCTCAAGATCTTTTTCATGAACACCAGACAGAGGGATTAGGCACTGAGTGTCATCAGTGTAGTTGGTATAACTAATGCCTCTGTCATCTTATGGCTGGAATAAAGGAAAGGTATATAGTGTAGGTGTAAGGCAAGATCCTTGAGGGATGCTATATTGGATCTTCACCGGCTCAGCACCTCCGTCCCCGCAGAAGACTCTAGCAGATCTATTATCAAGAGAGAAATTAACACAACCTGCAGCAGATGAAGAAAAGCCAGCTACTTGCGAGAGCCTCTCCACGAACAACGCGTGGTCAACGAGATCAAATTCTGCAGAGAGCTCCAATAGCATTAGAAGAATGGCCCTGCCCCTTATCCATGATGCGATTTTAAGTCCAGTAAAGCCAACTCGGTGCCATGAGCTGAACGAAACCCAGATTACCTTTTTCCCAGGATGTTCTTGGCAATAAGGTGATCCTGCACCTGCAAATATGCGACCCCCTCCGAGATTTTAGGAAAGAAGAAAGGAATGTTAGTAGTTGGTCTATATATAGTAAGTCATCACTAATGAATGCAGTTTTTTTTTTTGATCAATGGAGATTTCAAAGACTGCTTAATGCAGTCAGGAACCATGGCACTCCACAAGTGACTGATTCACAAATGTTGTTATAGATAATATGAACGATGGCAAGCAGTCCTTTACCACTACTGCTGGTCAGACATCTCCCTTACAGCTACTTGACTTAACCTGCCTGACAATCTTCAGCATTTCAGCCGCAATGATTGGTCTGAACTCAGGAGTTTGCATAACATTACATGAGACATCCACCCCTGCCAATGTCTTTTTGCCATCATTATTCTCCCTCATGCAGCACAGTTTCACAAACATAGATTCCTGTATTGAAGTGCACAATGAGCTGTTCTTAACAATCACTGTTGAATCTTTAGGGCAAGGATTCTCAAATTCTCTCAGCACTCTGAAAAGCTCCCTCGTCTCAGAAGCAGAATTCAGAATTCACATGTTGTCGTCAGAGTCTCTCTTCTGGAATTTCTGTATTTTGTTAACTGCACACAGCACCTTACTGTGCATTGCAATGGGGATACTTTGTATCCCCATAACTTTTGATATTTTCAGTTTTTGGTTACCTGTTGTATGTGCCTAAGACAACTGGTGGCAGTAATGATATTTTTACAGTTTTTGGATCCTTTTACTTGTGCACTTTTGCGCTTACTGAAATGGCTACTAAAGGTGGCTAGATCCCAAAGATAGCGGTTTTTCGCTTGTTATGTGGCCATATTGTAGTTTGGCCTTTCTGCTGCCTTCTCGGGTCAGGAAATCCCTTATAAGGTCATGCACTTCATCTGGAAACCTGCTGTTGTCACTAGCTTGTGAGCCTTTGTGTGTGTAAGCCGAGAGGAGGGGGCTACAATCACATCTCTGGTTCCAGAAAGGTGCAGTTGTGGAATTAGTAGTGGCCCCGATTGGAAAACTACTGGCTGTTTGAAAGATCCTTACTATTGGTGGGCTTGAACCTGCATCCCACTCCAGCTTTGGATAAGAGGCAGACTCCTGAAGCCATTCTTCAGATCTACGTTGGAGCCAGGATTGCTATGAAGAAGAGCAGTCCACTGATGACCCAAGGATGACTTTTGAATCTGACCAGCATCCTCTCCAATGATTGGTCCTGTGAAGCCCTGCTCCTCTCTATCTCAGTCCAAAGGCTAGCCCAGGGGTAGAATGCATGTCCCAGGTTTGACGATCAAATGTAAGTGCAGAGGGAGCTAGCCACAAGGGACTTTGCACCCAATGTTACTCCTTGGAGGACATGGGGAGGGCATCTTCTCCAACACAGCATGTAATGCGTGCATCACAAGTGCCTCAAGTTCATTTGCAGTCAGTAGGCTGTGTAGATGCAAGTGGCCCTGTGCTTTGTGTGGTCATCTCTGGCGCAGAATCTCTGCTGGAATCTCGTCACTTTCCGAGTTTACTTTTCTATTGATAACCACATGCGTGAGTCCTTCACTTTTGTACTATGATTTCTAATTCTGCTCTTCGCAGTAAATCTGTGGGTGTCCCTGCTAATGGACTCAAAGGGAGGGTGAAACGTAACAAACCTATTTTAGCCGGTGACTTGTAGAATTCGTCATGACAGGGTCCACCTCCTTTAGGGCGCCTAGTGCTTTATGCCTGCATCAGTCAACCTCCTACGCCAACGTAGCAGCTTCTTTTCTGAGGAATGACCTTAGTGGATTGAGCCTGGTCCATGGAGAGCTACATGGGAGGTCTTCTGTTGAGCCTCCTTCACTTCTGGATTATATCTTGGATGCTGAATGAATGTCTTGCTGCCAGCCGACTGCCGAAATCCATAAATCACTTGCATTCCCCTGATACGCTCCTTGGGTTTTAGGAACATTCCTCTGAGCTAATACCTAGCATTTTGAAGAATGGTTCATCTTCTTCATCTGCACCATCGATCTTTTCTCCTCTAAGGTCAGAATCCTCACAATATGACATCACCTTTGGGAGCTAGAGCTATATCGGCTTTAAACTTTGTTTTGAATTCATTTGCTCATTTGTACGAGAACATTAATTCAAATTTGCTTGCCAAAAATGTTTGTTAAATACTTTAAATTCCAAAGTTTCTTATATTGAAGGCTTTCTAGTTTCATCTAAGAAAATGACTACTCCTTCTGTATTGCATGATTTGACTTCTGCACAACCTGGTACCTCCGATGGTGAAGAACCTAGAATGGAATCGAAAGTTGAAATAGAGCCTATGCCGGATTGTGTTCTAATTGGGTATACCATCATTGGAAGATGAGATTCAGGTGCCCATATTCTTGTTTGCTTGAAGCTGGCCCCCGTGTTTACCCCCCGATGCCAAAACAGCAGCAAAATTCTTAGCGCAAGAAGCTTTTCCCCTGTGAGGTGTATGAGAGGTCCTGAGATCTGAAAACGGGCCTCATTATGTAAATGACCTATTTAAAGAAATTACCTCTCTTTTGGGCATAAATCACAAATTATGCTCAGTTTACCTCCTGCAAGCCAACATAATATTGGAGCGCCTTAATGGCCTTTTAAAACAACGTTTAGCAAAAATATGTAAATCTCTGAAACGTAATTGGCTTTATTATCTCCCTATTGCCTTTTTCCCACTCAGAAACCAGCCAGAGGTGGAGTACATCTCACGCCCCATGTGATTGTAACAAACAGGAGTCTGCACAGTTCCCTCACATCTTCTCACACACAGCCTCTGATGCCCATAAGGCAGCTGACATTTTGCAGGATGGGTTTCAGGGGTACCTTGGGGACATAACCAAATATATTAAAGTTATATTGCAACCACAGTTCTTCATCGGCGACAAGGTTTGTATTAGTTATGTGAGGAAATGGAATGAAAGAAGATTCCAAGGGCCCTGCAAGGTCATCTACGATACTCACACCACTGTTAAAGTTGCAGGTTGGAAGGTGTGGATCCACCTAACGGACATTCGAAATGACAACGGCCCCAAGAGCAGGACAAACTAAGTGGGGAGAGCTGAGTGTTTTTCCTATCTCATTGACATTTCTGAAATCACTGTGGTCCTTTGGACGAGTCCACATTAACCTTTTTTCACAGCCTCCAGAAAATGCGGACAATGTCAGAAGAATTATCTTTTGCATCATTTTCCTGTTTTTCTCTTTCTCATTTTCATGATAGCATTTATAGGTTTTTTTATTAGGAGTGTAGGGGGTAATGATATTGAAGTAGCATATGTATTCACAAATAGTGTGCCCGTGACCAGAAGCAAGAGGGACATTGTGAATCCGGATGACCATTTAAATAGTTTTACAGATATGCATCCCCCCGAAACAATCAATCTATGGTACAACCACATGAGGGATGTGGGAAGAGAGGAGTACAACTATTCCTGCTGTATTTGTTCTTTGATACCCCATGCAGCTGTCAAACCCAGACTGGTTACACTTCAAGAAATGCTATCTCTATTAGCACAGTGCTTGGTGCACCTTGCCCTCTGTAGGGTGTGTGGGTTGTTTCAGGGACACAGGGTTCAGGCAACATTGATAGAAAACAGTGAGTGTCAGGGGTATAACCGGCAGGAGCAGTTTCATTGCAAAATAAGAACTCCGTTAGAAATGGGAGGTGCTATTTTTCACAACAAGTGGGTCCAAGAACTAATGAGGTGCAAATCAAGAGGACTGGTGGGGTTTTCAGAGGAAGTAGTGATGCATATCACTATATGTTATGCTGTGTGGGAAAGATATGTTAAATAACTGACATGGATGAAGCAACGTGAGCAACCCACTAAAGTGCTGACGCGTACACAGCTCTCCTTGTGTTTCAGGGACGATGGCATCGTGCCTGTTGTCACCAATGGACACTGTAACAGAACACTTCATATTCCAGACCTAAATGGGGGAACTGCAGGTCTCATGGATTTCTTTTGGGTATGTTGGAGCCTTGCATACATACAGCTTACACCATTTCAGAGTGGTGTCTGTTCCCTAGCCACGTTGCATTCCCCTGCCTTAATTATCCCCCACGCTGACCTTACTATAATCAATCAGCACTGCCTGTCCAAATCCATGAACCTTATGCATCAGCGGGCCCGCTGATCACTGAGCTTGCACCATCAAAGGCGCTCAAACTATTTGTCCCAAGATCCAAATGAGAAACTCAATGGCATTCCCGAGAAGTACCGGCTGTTCACCAAGACTGAGACTTTCTTCCCCTCTCTGCTTGCTCTAGGAATCAAGGTAGCAGCTTACTCTAAAGTGTCTTCAAATCACCCGCTCGGAAATGGTACAGCTGGAAATTGACACTGAGCACAGCTTGAAGGCGGTTAGAGAGGAACAAAGGGCAATCAGATTAATGACATTTCATAATCGCTATGTACTTGATTTATTCATGGCCATGGAGGGCAGGATCTGTGCCAAAGTAGGCCCTTCATGTTGTCGATTCCTTCCACCCCACGATTCAGCTAACAGGCCTCTGGCCCACGCAGTTGTTGCCCTACACAATCTACATACTGTGATGGAAACTGAAGTTGGGGTGGTGGAGCAAGATTGGTGGTCATCAATATTTGCAAGGATACCATCATGGTTGAGTACTGTTTGTAAAATAATGTTTCCTGTCCTTGTCCTGGTGCTTGTAATTTTGTGTTCCTGTCAACTGATCGTAGGGTGCTTCACAAAAACGCTGTCCAGAAGAACATGGTTGATATCACTCACACCAAAAGCAGGGGAGGTCACTCCCCTCTTAAAACATGTGGACACACAGACTGATTAGTGGAATGGTGAGATTGAACTCCAAATGGTCCCCCAGGCACATGTTTTGACTCCCCATCAGACCCAGAGAATTATTTATTGGGAGGAGTACGTTAACCCCACAGGAGACGGGTATTTTAGTTTTTTGACATGTAGCCCAGAAGAATATGCACAGCAACGTGGAGATTTGCGTAATGTTAGTAAGTATTGTGTATCAAACACTGAATTTGATAAGCAGAAGGAGGTGAGTAGTTAATAAACTAACTAAAGGGGGGAATGTTGTAATGCAGGCACAGTGTCCCCCATGTGAAGTAAGGTACAGACTATGGTAGCATGGAGTTGTCATTTCATTTCAGTGCTGGTGCATGTGTTATTTGTTTCAGCATTTCTGCTCACATGTGAATTAGGATTTAGGTTTGCCCCCCCATTCTAGAGAGCATTAGGTTACCGGGTACATGGTAGGAAGGAGGGCTGTAAAAGATATTGGGCCTCATTAGGAGTATGGCGGTAAGGCAACAACAGCGCCTGTATCGCTACCGGCACCGTTGCTACCGTACCATCATACTATGAGTTCTGCTCGCGGGTGCCCTAGCGGCCACCTGGTCTGACCAGGTGGCCGTACCGGCACCCACAAGCTGAACATGATGGTAGCAACGGTACCGTTATGAACGGTACCTCTGCTACCATCCTCCCCATTCCCAATGAGCCCTATGGGCAGAGGTACAGAACACCCCAGCCAAGGTTCTCTATATGGAAGCTATGGACGAGCAACCAAGGCTTAAGCTCTCAGGAGGTGATGCAAGCTGGTTCTTAAGTACAGTGAGTTCCCAAGCCCCCACAAAGGAATGTCCACACACTTGGCCTCATCACGAGTTGGGCGGTATTGCTATTATGCCGCATTTAAGGGTCCGCCCAATCACGAGTCTGGCAGCATTTACACCCAGCTCTAAGCTGGGGGTAAATGCGCAGACTTAATGCCCATTTTCGGGCGTAATTAGCGCGGCGCTATTAGCATGCGCTAATTGCACCGAAAATGCCCCATTGGGTGCAACGTACCCAAGGGGGAATGGGGAATACCCATTACCGCCCAACCCTTGATCCAGTGCTAATAGCGCCAGACCAGTTGGTGGTAACGCTATACCACCGGTATACCGCCCAACTTTTGATGAGGCCCACTATGTTATGTGCTAAAACAGTTCTATATATAAAAAATAAGCTTAAGTGGTATATACACAATTCAATAACACACTTTGTACTTGTTACGCTCACCTGGTCTCTGTGGGGACATTGGGGCACGGTTGGAGCCCTCCCTGGATTCAGCTTCCCTGGATCCTGCTTTAACCCCAGCTGCAGCGATTTGGTCTGGTCAGGTTGCTGGCAATGCCCTTGGGTAAAGGTAAGAGGCAGTGAGAATGCTGCGACTGAACTGCGAGCCGCCTCGAACCCTCGTGCCTGAATGAGACGCTCAAGCGTTTTCCCATAGGCTCTCACCTGTTATTTTGCAAAGATGAGCTCTCCGTCCTGCTTCTCTTCAGCAAGGGAGCTATAGACAGACCCAGTTGCATCACTGATCCGTATGCGGAATGGCCCAGACCGGCTGTGACCAATCCTCGTGGGAGGTAAGTGTGGATAACCATGATTATTGTCCGTTTGCTTCTTTAAAGTCTCTCCCGATGATTGTCTGTATTCTTAATAATGTCTTTCTTTTCCCCAATAGGTGTTGAAGATGGCTCCGCTGCGTCGTGTTGCTGACAGTGACACATGCAGTGTCCGAAAGGGATGGAGCGGACCCCCACTAGAGAGTAAGTAGGGTTTCTAAATGAAACCCTAGGTTTATATGTTGCGCAGCCAAGCGTTAAATGTTTATGTGGTTTCTAACCGTGTGCTGTCTTTATTTCTTGCAGGGACGGCCTGGCATCGGGAGATGGAGAGCGGCTATCCGCAAGCTGTTCGCGGCGGCGAGATGGAAGAACCGCAAGGATGCCTGATGAGAAGAAGACTTCTGCGTGAATGAAGACTCCAACTGGTGAGGAAGAGGCGCCCAGCAGAAGATGGATTTGAGGAGACAGGTAAGGTGCGCGCTGACGATACTGGAGTGAAGCTCGTAGTGCTTCAAGCGGTGGTATGGCTGGTTTCAGGTAAGGTGCGCGCTACGGATGTCGGGTCGAGATTGGATGAGCTCCGAGCAATGATATAGCTGGATCCAGGTAAAGTGCGCATTGAAGATGTACAGCTGGAATCAGGTTGGTGCGCGCTGACGATGTAAACTGGAATCAGAAGATGCAGGGCTGAAGAAAGGTAAGAGCTTCAGACGGCGGTAAGCGTTATGCTGCATACAGCAGATTAACGCAAAGCCTCAACATGCGGGTGGGGCTGGCTTAAATAGTCTGGTCCTAGCCACTCCCCTTTAGCTCCACATTGTGGCCCCACCTCACCACTCCCATTGATGATTGCACGTGCCTTCCGTGCATCGAGGCAGGGCGTGGAAATTAGAAAGCATTCTTTCTAATGGCCACGCCCGGCCTTGATACACGTACCTTGGACCCCAAGTGTGCAGAGCACACTTTCTTATGAGCCTGGCACCAAAGAACCCTTTGGAAGGAGGAAATAAGGGCCCTTGGTTAGTGGCCAAGACAGCACTCCCCCCTCAAGGCTCCTCTCACGGGTGTTCTTCCCCCTGGCCCCGGTTTGGTGGGATTGTCTCGATGGAATTGCTTGACTAATCGTGGAGCATGGACAAACTCAACGGGTTCCCAGGTGCGGTCTTGGGGTCATAACCTTGCCAATCGATCAAGTATTATAGTTTTGACCGTACTATCTGTTAGGCAGAATCCTGTGCAGTTCCCTTAGGGAGCACTACAGAAGATTAAGACTACAGGTATATGCAATAAATCCCCTTTGGTATCCGTCTGTACCACAAATATTTAGTTGGTAGCTGTGGCTGAGAAGTCACTTATCTCAAGAGGGAGATGAGCAGTATTCAGGGTTTACACAATTGGACGGTAATACTATGGCACAAGGAAACGCTGACCAAAGCTTTGTATTAAAAAGAATATATATTTATTTTACACACCTCTAGTTCAACACATTAATCAGTTATTAAAGCAAGTTAAAATCAGTCAAGAAAAGTATACACAACTCCCTGATTAAATTGTAGACAAGTTTGAGCAAGAGTGAAAACTGAGCAAAACGGCACAGTGAAAACCAAACACAAATGGCACTCTAACAATTTCTCACAAGGGAGGGAAATGACAAGTTATACAAGAATGTACTCTTAAACACCCTAGAAACACTTCCCAATAAGATTGTGAACAAGTTTAGGCAAGGCAGTACTTTAGCATGTAATATACTGAGGTGAAAACCGAGAAAAATGGCACTTCACAAGTTTAAAAAGAGTGAAGGAAGAGGTGGTTATAAGAGTAAGGTGCACCAACACATTTCTAGTTGAGAAGCAATGTAGAGAAGGCAGTTATAACAGATTTAGCCAGAGTCAATAGGCCTGTGCCAGAGTCAGTGGTACAGGGCAAAGTGCCTAGGAGCAAAATGTTCTTGTAGCTGCAGTCAAGTCTATGTTAAACGATTCAAAAAGGTGGTTTCAGAAGGTGAAAGACAATGTTAGTCGACAGGGGAGGCCAACCCAGGAGGTAGGTAAAGGATTTCAAACACCTTTAGCAATACCTCGCGAAACGGGAGGCCTGGCGGAACAATGTACCTGAAAAAGTGGAAGCGGCTCCTGCGGTGGCAGTGGTTCCTGGCAGTTCCTGCAGTTCGTGTTGTCCAGCAGAGGAAGAGAGGCTCTGGTCATGGAGGAAGGTTCGAGTTACTGCACTGCCCAGGGAAGAAGCCAGCTGCGGTGATGCCGAAACGGATTAAAAGGTACGCTCCTTTAAATCGCGGTCGTGGTCGACGGGTGCCTGGCTATCCGGTCTCCGAGTGCAGTGCACTGGCGATTCGACCAAGGCAGGTCCTGGAAGGCGATTGACAAACTGGTTGGCCCCACCAGCTCAAGGGAAGAAGGCTCTTGTAGATGAAGATCTCCTCTCGTCGTGTGGAGAAAAGTGGTGAGACGCTGCAGCAGGGCTTCACCGGTGGTTCAGTTGTTGCAGATGTCCTTGGCTTCTCTCCTCTTCGGCTTCTTAGTTCCAGTGGCAACGTCTTGCTCTTCCAGTCCTCAGGACCCTGCTTTTATGCAAAAAGACCCCCATTCATACAGCCTAGCTGTCACTCACACAGTGGAGTGGTCATCCTGGCGGGAGACCCTCCAGCCTATCAGGGCAGAGTGCGACATGGGTTGCTGAGGCAACCCCATCCAGGGGGCCTACTCCCCCCCCTCCCACACAATGGGTCCACCCCAGACTCAGTGGCGCCGAAAGGAGGGCTTCTTGGCAGAAGCCCACCAAAAGGACGAACAAAGGATCCCCGACCTGGGTTAGGATCTTAGAGAAAGATACGAGAAAGAATGTATATAAAGTTATGGCAAATAAAACCTACCGGAGTAAAGTTAATATAAAAATAAGCCGGCGGTATGTTAGAGGCTGTCAGTAAATGTGGTAGGCTCGAACAATGGGAAAATCCAATAGGGAAATATTTGCGGTCGAATATTTTTGGTAGTAACCACTGCCACCAGCCAGAAACTTTTGAGAGAGGGACTGTACGGTACCCTCTCGAAAATGAACATAAGGGAAAAATGATTAACCCTTGCCAGTACCTCCATTGTAAGATGGTTTGTACTGGTTTAGTTCATAAAGATTGACTAGTAAAGTCAATGGGGACTTTACATGCCCTGGGAGACAGTAGTCAGTCCCAGAGTATGGATTCCATGTTTGGGGGTCACTATGACACCCCTGTGTTACTGCACGGAGGATGCTGTGTAACACATGTGTGTAAAGATGGTTCCTATGAGGGTGAGATAAACCCCATAGACATTAAACACAAAAAATAGCCTAGAACACACGTAGCAAATATGCCTAAGAGTGGGAAAAAGAGTCTCACTCTTAGCAGGAGAAAAAAAAAAACCTTCAAATCCAGCAAAGCTGCTGGGGGACTCTATAGGTAAGGGAAATTAGCCATAGAATGAGAATTCTCCCTAACACTATCTTGGAGTCCAAAATGTTCTTAACTTCATATTCTGGTACCCCCTCCATGATCTCTGGCTCAGGTGGTGATGAAATCCGAGTATCAGGTTTCATTGGTTTTAGAAGGGAAACATGGAACACCGTAATGGATCCGCATATTGACTGGTAATTCCAATTTCATGGCAGCCGGGTTAATGATGTCCTTGATGGGGTATGTCCGAGATATCTTGGACGAAAAGCCCGCAGTCCCTTCAATGGAATGTTTTTGGACGCCAACCAAACTTTATCCCCGACTTGATACTGCAGGGCTTCCTTCCTGTGTCTGTCCGCAAACCTTTTTTGTTGTTCCTTGGCTCGGTTTAAATTTTTTGGTAGCTTATTTAAGCGACTGGGTGATGGTGTTATGTAAGGAAGTGATTGCAGGCATTTTTAATTCGTCCAGTGGATCAAAGGAGGATGTCCTAAGATGTCGACCATTCATTGTGTAGAATGGTGTCTGTCCAGTGCAGGTATGAATAGAGTTATTGTAAGCGAATTCAGTTAGCCAGATAATGTTTTTCCAGGATCCTTCTGTCTGCTGCAACATACATCTCAGGTATTGCTCGAGAGTCTGGTTGGTCCTTTCCGTTTGACCATCGGTTTGGGGATGGTGACTTGTGGACAACCGTACGTCAATTTGGGCGATCTTGCAACATCTCTTCCAGAAGGCTAAGACGAATTGCGTTCCTCGGTCCGAAACCAATACGGATGGAAAACCGTGTAACCTGACAATCTGTTCCAAGAATACCATGCCCAGAGTAGCAGCAGTGGGATGTCCTTTTAGAGGAACGAAATGTGCCATTTTTGAAAATAGATCCACTACGACCAGGATTGTGTTAAACCGTTCACAGGGTGGTAGATCGGTAATACAGTCCATAGATAGTGTATGCCATGGTGCTGGAGGTACTGTTAATGGATGCAATAATCCTGCAGGACGTGACTTCTGGGATTTAAATTGTGCGCAAACTCAGCAGGTTGTAATAAACTGGGTAACATCCTTTCTCCGGGTGGGCCTCCAATAGTTCTTTTGGATCTTGGCCCGAGTCTTTGCTATTCCTGGATGTCCTTCCACTAACGACTCGTGGTAGTTGGATATTATTTGGTTTTGCATTTCCTTGTCTTGGACATATAGTCTTCCTTGAAAATAAGGTAAGTTGTCTTTGATTGAGTACTGATCTCCTTTACTCATCCATTCCTGTTGGGCTGATTGATCCATTTGAGATTGTAGATCAGCCTTCAAGTCTTCCCAGCAGGCGGTTGTAGCAATCTGAGTCTGAATCCGTACTTCGGGAATAATGGCTACTCGTTCTGATGGAGAGAAGTTGTCTTTGTCCTCTCCAAGGCGAGATAAGGCGTCTGCTTTACCCTTTCGTACACCTGGTCTGTAAGTAATGATGAAATCATATTCGGCAAAGAAGAGGGCCCAGCAAAGCTGACGCGAAGATTGAGCCTTAGCAGTTTTCAAATATTGCAGATTCCTGTGGTCTGTGATAACAGTGACCGTGTGTCTTGCCCCTAAGA
This sequence comes from Ambystoma mexicanum, assembly GCF_040938575.1. NCBI lineage: Eukaryota > Metazoa > Chordata > Amphibia > Caudata > Ambystomatidae > Ambystoma > Ambystoma mexicanum. The sequence goes on from NC_090933.1 coordinate 1,385,236,283, forward strand.
GATAGTGAGCCTCATTACGAGTCCGGCGGTAATCAATGGCGCTATTAGCGCCATGATTGCCGCCGGAATCATAACGAGTCCGCCATTGGTGAATGGGGAAATACCACCCCATTCCGAGGTTGGCGGGGCGGTATTTCCCCATTCACCAATAGCTCTTCCCCATTCCCATTTTTGCCCCATAGGGCTCAATGGGAATGGGGAAGGCGCCAAGTACAGTACCGCATATTGCGGTACCGTACTTAGCACCAAGGTGCCTTTGCGGGTCCCTACTTTAACGGCTGGTGTAGACCAGCCGTTAAGGTTGGGAGGTTGGGTCCCGCAAAGGGACCTCGTAATCGGGCGCTAATGGGTTAACGGCGCCACAGCATTTTACGGTGCTGTTAACCCATTAGCGCCAGGGTCGTAATGAGGCCCAGTGTCTCCAGGTCTTAGGGCCCCTTTTATTGCTAACAGTTCCTTGTCAGTGATTGCATAGTACTTTTCTGGTGCTGAGAATTTGCGGGACCAAAATGCTATGGGATATAACTGCCCTGTCTCTGGGTCCCTTTGTGATAGTACCGCCCCCATGGCTACACTGGAGGCATCTGTTTCCACCACATAAGGCAGGTCAGGTCAAGGATGTTTAAGAACTGGCGCTGAGGTGAATGCTTGTTTCAATGCTTGGAAGGCGTTCTCTGCCTCGGAGGATCAGAAGAATTTTTTGTTCTTTTTAAGGAGAGAAGTGATGGGGAGGACAATCTGTGAAAAGTTTGGGATAAATCGTCTATAAAGATTAGCGAACCTGAGCACACTTTGCACTCCTTTGGTATTTGTTGGAGATGGCCATTGTAGAATGGCATCCATCTTACGTGTGTCCATATGAACCCCTCATGGGGTAAGCATGAAGCCCAAAAAATGTGTGACATGGAAGAAATATTTTTCCAATTTGGCAAATAGCCGATGCTGACAGTTTTTCCAGGACTGCCCTTACATGGCCAACATGCTCTTCCTTAGATTTTGAGTAAATTAGGATATCAGCGAAGTAAACGAGGACGCAGATGTCCAACAGTTTGAGAAGCACATCGTTCATGAAGAACTGGAACGCCGCTGGTGCATTGCATAACCCAAAGGGCATCACCTGATACTCAAAAAGCTCATACTTCGTTCGGAAGGCTGTTTTCCACTCGCCACCCCTTTTAACTCTGACGAGCTGATAGGCTCCTCGTAGATCCAGTTTGGTGTAGATCGAGCATTCTTCACCTGATCGAGTCATTCGGGAATGAGTGGCAGAGGGTATCTGTTCTTCACAGTGATCTGGCTTAGAGCCCTATAATCAATGCATGTTGTAAGGTCCCCCTCCTTCTTGGGTACGAAGAAGAGAGCCGAGGAGATAGGAGACTTAGACAGGCGGATGAATCTGTTAGCTAGGTACTGATCTAGGTAAGTCCGTAGATGCTGGTTTTCCTGCTCTGTTAAAGCGTAGATTCGGCTGCAAGGAATCTGTGCTCCAGGAATCAGGTCAATCTGGCAGTCGTAAAGCCTGTGCGGAGGCAGAGTATTTGCTTGTTCTTTTTGGAACACGTTCTGGTAGTCCAGATACTCTTGGGGGGGGGGGGGGGTGTAAGGTTTCAGAGAGCCCCAGGATGGGTTTAACTTTGACTTTCGGACTCTTTACACTCTTGTGGTAGCAACTCTTGGCACATTCTTGAGGAAAGGTCAGCACTCGGGTTCGCCAGTCAATCCTTGGGTTGTGAGTTTCTAGCCAAGGCATTCCTAAGATCATTTGGAACTGAGGTGCCCCTTTAAGATCGAAGGAAATGTCTTCCCGATGACCGTCCTGACACATCAGCGTTACTTTATCGGTATTTTGCGTTACTGGACCGGATGACAACTGAGAGCCATCCACTGCGGTGACGTTTTCCGATTGTTTGTGCTGGAGAAGAAGGCCGATTCGTGCGGCCAGATTCTGATCGATATAGTTTCCAACAGCTCCACTATCAATATACGCTTCTAAGGCATGTACCCTTGATGGTGGCTGGTGGTGGATTGCAAGGACTGGAATGACCAGGTGTGAGGTCTGAGTAACTTTTTTTTTTTTCGCTGGACAAGTGGACCCCTACACTTGTCGGGCATTGGAGTTTTCCGGGGTCTGATCCTTTTCATCCATGCCGTTATCCGTTGCACCCGTCTACAACTAAAGAATGAGGGGAAATTATTAACTGGCCCCAGGATTCATCCCCCTAACAAGGGCTTGTTCAAACTTCCCGACTTAGGAATCCTGTTGCCTTTACGCTGTGCCCCATAGGACAGACGAAGAACACTATATAATGACAAGCCTGTATTTGTTCTCTACAAATACCCCAAAGCACTCAGAAAAATATATATAGTACATTTGAACACATAACTTTATTAAGATAATCTATTAAAAATGTATTAAACAATTCATAGTCATTTCATATTACTAAAAAACTATTTTATATAAACATGCTAACCTCTAAAATTCATAATACCCTATAAAACATTCTCAGGGTGCAAACATCCTTGCTTATCATTCACAATCCTCTCATACCTAAATTAAACTCACTCTCACACCATACAAAGTTATATAGACTCTTGTCGAATACACAACAGTAGAGGGCTCTCGAGTTCTGAAATGCTCCCTCCGGCCAGTTTGTGCCCTAATTAACTGAATCCTTTCTATGAAAGGTTCTCATTAAGTAAATTAATTTTTAAATATGCCTATTAATAGAGCAACCACAATGCCTGACATGTTTCGTTCTTATAACAATGTAAGACAAGTGAAAGAACTTCTTCAGGGGAAATTCGACAACCAGGTTCTCTTGATCTTCTTACACTTTGTGTGGAAATATTCTTCTAGGATCCTATGGGGAACAGCATAAAAAACAGCTATCAGTAATGCTGCTATTTAATTACATATCGTCAGACCATTCAGGTACCAAATCTCCCATGGTTGACTCACCGTGGTAACTTCAGTATTTCTTTACCGGTTCCCGGTGTTGTAGGCTCGTTTCCAAAATCAAACCACCCACCGTTATTGTTGACCACCACGAGTACAGGTGCGGCTGTCTTGCCACAGTCCTGAAAGACATATGACAAATCTAAATGCCACTCATAAAAACTTAATTGCACATGTAATACTTTTACTTCATCACCTCATAGTGTCTGTCCTTCAATGCACACGCGCCTATGTGTTGTGCCCTATGGTCGCTAACAGACCACCTTGATTGTGTTGTGCCCTATGGTCGCTAACAGACCACTTGATTGTGTTGTGCCCTATGGTCCCTAACAGACCACCCTGATTGTGCCTCGAACAAACCCCAAACTTTCTGCTAAGTGCTCTAATCCCGAATCTAGTATTACCGCTAATAAACCCCAGAGTTTACAAGCATTAGCGCAGCTAACAGACTCTCCCATACCCATAGTAGCCTGCACACACCCTTATTCGAACCATGTTAGCCTGGCTAGTACTCATCATGCTACCCTTCTGTATCATGCCCGAGTGCACGCCTTGTAGCAGAAATAGCTATATCTCCTTCAGCAATGGACTCGCCAAGATTGGCTGTCCCAGACACTACCCCATTCCCTGCCCTACACCCTTCCTGCGCTCCCAACCTACTTTCCCACATAGGGCACCAATAAAATCAGCATTATGCCAAGTAATCCTCCATCTAACCACATCACAGATGACCATTTTGACAATATTCGGAACCCACTGAATACGCTAGATGAGCGCCCGACAGACCACCCTAACCTCATGACCCGCAATAATAGACTAGGCTCTAGACTCCCCACGCTACTTAACAAATTGACCAACAATACCAGAACCAAAGTCACTAACAAAAACATCCCTGCAAATACTATGCATCTCAAAGGACCCCTACTCAATGTTAGATCCCTTGTGGCCCACCCTACAGAAATTGCCGACATTATCTGTTCAGCTAACCTGGATGTCCTCGCCACTACTGAAACATGGCTCCATGCCGCAGCAGGCCCCGCTCCAACCCTTGCGGTTCCAGATAACTATTCCATCCTTAGGGCTGACAAACCTAATGCCCGTGGAGGAGGTGTAGCACTCATATTCAAATCTTCGCTTGACATTAGATCTGTAACTTCCCTTCCTCTTAACTCTTGTGAGCACCTATCCATTAAAATTCAAACCACTCCCAAAAACACCATTTCCCTGTAACTTATATACATACCCCCTGTTCCCATAGGTTCCTTTGAGGAGGATATAACCTCCCTCATAGCGGAAAAATCTAAACCTTTATCCCAAAACATCATCCTAGGTGACTTTAACTTAGGTTACAACGATCCTCACGACTCGCCAGCATCTTCCATTGCCAATGCCCTTTGCGAACAGAACTACATTCAATTTAACTCCCTACCCACACATCAGAAAGGTAGAACCCTGGACTGGCTCGCCGCCTACAACTGCAACATTAATTGCAAAGACCTCCCCCAACCACTCATTTGGACTGATCTCTTCCTACTCTCATTCAACATCAGTACCAATAACCCTCTCCACACACAGTGCCCACCTGCACCAGCATGTCTGACAAGAAATAAGCGGAATATCACTGCTGAAGCCCTTATCCCACTGGTTCTACCCACCCTAAACATGATACCGAATTCATCAGACCCTAACTTGTTAGTAGACTTCTACAATAACGCCATGACCAAAGCTATCGACCTTGTTGCCCCTCTCAAACTACGCAAAGGTAAACCTAAAGCTCACATTAACGCCTGGTACACTCCAGAACTTAAAATTTTAAGAAATAAAAAGTCTAAATTGGAAGCCCTTTGGAAAATGCACCCTACAGAGGAACACAAAATTAATCTCACCAATGCATCATCCCACTACAAAATGGAAATAATTCGCACAAAAAAGGAAGCCTACAACATAAGAATAAGTAATGCTAGTTCCAGTACCAAAGAATTATTCTCCATCCTGAAGGAGTTAGAAAATCCTAATCCACCCACGGACACATCCGTGAAGGACCAACGCTGGTGCACGAGCATCCAAGATGCCCTGGCGAACAAAATCACTGGCCTCCAAACTAAAATAAAAGACTACAACTGTCCAACAGTAGCCCCACACCTAGCCCCCCTAACCTTAGCCTACCCATTACACCCAATGCCAACCATGGCTTCACCTTCAAAAAAGTAACCGTATTAGAAGTGCAAAAAATCATAACCTCCCTCAAACCATCAAACTGTAAAAGATGCAGCTAGAGACCTCGCCCCCTTCATTTCCAAGCTAATAAACGCGTCATTCTCTACTAATTCGGTACCCAACAATCTGAAACAGTCATGGGTCCCCCCGCTTCTAAAAAAAGCCAACCCTGGACCCAGCCATCCCTACAAATTACAGGCCCATCACAACCGTCCCCATCTTGTTAAAAATCCTTGACAGAGTGGCCTACTTGCAAATTCAGCATTACCTAGAGGCCAACCAACTACTTGGATTACGTCAGTCTGGCTTCCGGCCACAACATGGAACAGAAACTGCCCTTGTTGATCTTAAGAGTCAGATTGACGAAATCAAAGATAAGGGCAAGGCTGCCATCTTACTCCTTCTAGATCTCTCAGCAGCCTTCGACCTGGTTGACCACAAGATACTCTGCAACCACCTCTAGTCTGCCGCCCACTTCTCCCCATCTGCTGTCTCGTGGATCCAGTCCTTCCTGGCCAACAGAACCATGAGAGTCTTCTCTCCTGTGGCAGCAGCAGACCCCATCCCTATCACCTGTGGTGTCCCCAAAGGCTCATGTGTTTCACCGACCCTATACAACATCTTTACAAAGCCCCTCTTTGATAAACTGGACCGTCTGGGTGTCACCTACACAAACTACGCGGATGACACCCAGATACTCCTCACTATCTCGGGCAACTACAACACTGATGTAGCTAGGATCAACAAAATCTTCTCTGTCATTCAGGCCTGGATGGCCACACATAGCCTCTGCCTGAATGACGAGAAGACTGAACTGCTCATTGTTGGTGCACCTAATAACCTACAAAAACTCAGTCCCAACTATTCCAATATCATAATTGATGGCAATACTATCCCGATCGCCAAAAGCATGAAAACACTTGGTTTCTACCTTGACGCAAACACAAACCTCACTAAACAAGTCAATTCGATCGTCTCAGCCACGGCCTACACAGGAAAACTAATCGGAGCCTGTAGACCATTGCTTTCCCCTAACAGCTGCCTCACGCTAGCCAGAGCTCTTATACAATCAAAGTTAGACTACTGCAATAGCCTCTACTTAGGTGCCAACCAAGCGATAATCCGCAAACTCCAAGTCCTTCAAAACAATGCGCTACGAGCAGCGCTAAACATTCCTAGGCGTGAGCACATCTCTGCCACCAGAACCACATGCAAATGGCTCACTATCCAACATAAATTCGATCTTAAATCCCTCCGCCTCACCTACAAAGCTCTCAATAACTTAGCCCCCCCACCTTACTAACAAATTCACCATGAGAACTTCCATCAGAACCACGAGATCATCCAATACCCTATGTCTCACAGTACCTAGATTTACTTCCAAAAGAGCAGGTGGCTCAAGCTTCACTGTCCTTGCCTCCCAACTCTGGAACTCCTTGCCACTGAATATCAAGGAGTCCAAATCCTTCCAGTCGTTCAGGAAACTAGCCATTGGGTGGCTCCTGTCAAAAAGCCAACCTTAAGTCTGAACCAGTTCAAACTGCTTACAAACTGCACATGTCTCTTCTGTTATTTCTGCTTGCTATTACTCCCATTTCTGTATATTCTGTATAAACTTGCTACCTTACGATTATTGTCCTCATTGTATACTCTGTATATACTTGCTACCTTACGATTAGTGTTTCCAGTGCACTGTACCTGTAACCTGTACCAAGCGCCCTCATACCCCCGGGTCCGGAGCGCTATAGAAATAAATAAATAAACAAACGAACATCTAACACGTGTTGTTTTCAACAACACCCATCTGGTAGTAATAGTCTTAATGGTACCACCGTAAACATCACTTTTAGAAAAAAGGTTTTTTCTCTCATCTCAATTGTCAATTGCAGTCCATTTGTTTGCTCTATCTACAACAACAAACCGAAACCTTGACCCACCTTGGGCCATTAGAACTCATTCATTCTTTAATGTGAAACGGTTTTGAACCTTCTTTTTAACATTCTCCTGCTCCTCTCACTGCAATACTAGTAGGATAGTGTTACCGCCTACTCAGCCATGTCACAAAGCTCTCCCCGATATCTTGACCTTATGTAAACACATTGTACCAGAAGAGGCATTTACACATGAAAACGTTAGTCTTACTCTAAAGTCAACAATTAATTAAATCTAATCGCTCGTGTGCCATATAACTGGCATCAAATAATACAATCCTTCTCATGTAATTTCCTGTGAACATTGTTCGAACACTCTCCCAGACGTATCGCAATGCTACAGGTCTCATGCCCGCCATGTAAGAAGAAATTATAATGGAAAATATACTTACCCGCCGAGTGGTAAAATCACTCAAAAGCGAGAATTGTTACACCAAGTTCGCTCAATCTTGTGCCCGGGAAGTACCCTTTAATTACGGTATCGGATTCATCCTGTTTGTTTAAAGACCACTTAATTATTCTTCTGCGGATGGCTGCACACACAACAACGTGGCATTACATTAGAAAGCCTCCACGGCAGTCTGCCTGAGTCACCCACTTGTTAACTATCAGGTTTGTACAACTAATGCCGAAAAACGTAACTTCTGCCTCGTGAACGAAAATTAATTCAACGAGTTACAAAATATAGAGGTTGCTCAGTCCCAAAACACTGCACTTAACTTTGAATCAGCTTAACGTCTCGCGTTGAGTCTGCCGTGTGCATGGACGTGGTGCTTCAATTGCCTGATGCGGGGAGGAGCGTTTTTCCGTCTTCTTATAAAGATGGAATGCCTGCTGCACAGGTGCCTGTAATTAACTACACTTCTTTGGCAAACAAGAAGCCTAAGATCCAAAAAAGGGCCCGGCCGTGAGTATTATAAACTCAATTACCATGCATTATTTCGGTAAGTTGTTAAATTCTGAAAACATTTTCTAAAAGCGAGTGTTCAAAAACTCCTCGCGTTCCCGCGGGGTTGTTTAACTTTAAGAACCACTGCTATAACTATAATGAACGCTGACAATGCAGAGATGGAATGCGTGCGGTGCAGGTGCCTGTAATTAGCATCACTTCTTTAACAAACAAGAAGCATGCGAACAAAACAGACCCGATAGTGAGTATTATAAACACAATTAACATGAATTATTTCCATAGATTATTTAATTCTCAAGGCATTTTCTACAACAGAGTGTTCAAAAACTCCTCGCATACACGTGCGGTTGTTTAACATTTAGAACAGCTGCTATAACTGTAGTGAACGTTGCTAGCACCGCAAAGAAACAACAGTGTGTGTTCAAGCCATCCCGACTATTTGTTTAGGAATGGTAACATACCCAATACAACCACATCTGGTAAAGGGAACTCTCCAGTCTAATGGCACAAGGTCGAAAACGGCACCCTAATAAAACCATGGTTATTCACACACTATTCCAATCCACCATTTCATTAAGTCCAGTAACTGCTGTGTTACACAGAAAAATAAGCCACTGTTCTTTTAACTGTAGTTTCTTAGAGTTGTTGATTTCACTTTCTGAAGGTATATGGAGTAGGACTGTCCACTTAGTCATTTGGTCCATGGTCCATTGTCAAAAAATGACTGACCATGGGAGCTGTGATGACCTTATTTTTAATGCAACTCCTATGTTCAGAAATGCGGATTTTGATTTTCCTTTTAGTCATGCCACTGTACAGCTTCCCACACTGGCACCAAATCGCATACACAACATTAGTCGTGTTGCAATTACTGAACGACACTTGAACCCAAGGTCTACTCAACCCTATATCTACTTGGGTAGTTCTGCTGGTCTGAGGGCAGTTGACACATTGGCCGCATGGTGCATGGCCTGTCATTTTTGGGAGGCCCCATATTTCAGTGACACTCATTTGTTTTACAGGTTTTTTTGAAACGTCATTTTTTGTCATTATGTCTTTCAAATTGGGACCTCTCTTAAAAGCACATAACGGGGGATCGAGTGGGCAGTCGCCTCCTGTCAGGCTCCTCCAATTCTTCTTGATGATCTTAATAACCTGATTTGTTTGAGGGGTATATGTGCTTACCAACACTATCCCTTCTTGCTCTTTGGCTCTGTTGTTATATTCCAATAAGCCCGCACAATCATTATTTTTCTATCTTTTTAACGCACGGCGAACTAACTTAGCAGGGTATTTTCTAGCAGACCGTTTTTCACTCAAGGACTGGGCTTCCGTCAGGAAAATCTCTTTAGTTGAGCTCTTACGCTTTAACCGCAGAAATTATCCATTGCACCAACTATTCTCTTGGGAGGTTTTATTGGGCAATCCCGAAGAAAATGTCCTGTCTTGCCGCAATATAAACAAAGTTGTTGTTGCCTCCTATCTCTCAGCTCTGGATATAGAGGCCCGTAATCCCCCAATCTGCATAGGTTCGTTTGGTTCATGAGATTTAGTTTGATTGTCTCTGGGTCGCATATAACCCGACCTCCCTTCAGATCTTGTGCGGTCCGTTTTCCGGTCTTGTATCCTATGGTCCAGTTGTACCGTTAGATTAATGTATTCCGCAAAACACTCTGGAGGGTTGACCACTTGGGCTAGTACGTCCTTTAACTCCCCACGTAATCCTCAATAGAACAGTGTAGTTCTCTTTCCTTCGGACCAATTGGTTTGTGCAATGAGTGGATTAAAGGTGGAGATATATGTCAGCCGATCATGGCTCCCCTGTCTGAGAGATAACAATTTGTTGTCTAGGGCTTCTCCTTTGGTGTGCCTAGCAAAAAACATTTCCAATTCCTGTTGAAATGCACCGAAATTGTGAAGTACAGGATCATCTTGGTTAACTAATGGTATGGACCAATCTGCTGCGCTGCCTCCCAAATATGAAAGTACAAAGGCAACTCTGGCACTGTCATTAGGGAAGGCCCTAGGGCGTCACAGGAAATGGAGACGACACTGGTTCATGAATATAGCATATTTGTTGGGATCGCCTGTAAAACGTTCAGGCGGGGCCAAAGGCACAGCCCCTGAGAGTACCACTTGAACTGGTGGTGATGGCTGCGGCGAAGGGGTTGGTGCGACCCGGGTAAAGGAACTTACCCTGCATGAGTTTGAAGAATCTGTCTTGCCAGATCATCAGTTCGTTCCTGAGCAACAATAAGATCTCTTCTTAAGGCGTTAGTCTCTTGTCTGTAGGCATGCACTTCAGCCCGCAGTTCCCCCAACAATTGGACCAACTGGTCAGACTCTGAGGTTTCTGTAACACCCAGGCAGAGATTCGGGGAGGCTTCGTGTTCTGTTATGCTCACCTGGTCTCTGCGGGGACGTTGGGGTACGGCTGGAGCCCTCCCTGGATTTGGCTTCTCTGGATCTTGCTTTACCCCCAGCTGCAGCGATTTGGTCTGGTCAGGTTGCTGGCAATGCCCTTGGGGAAAGGTAAGAGGCAGTGAGAATGCTGTGACTGAACTGCGAGCCCCCTCAAACCTCTCGTGCCAGAATGAGATGAGCAAGCGTTTTCCCATAGGCTCTCACCTGTTATTTTGCAAAGATGAGCTCTCCGTCCTGCTTCTCTTCAGCAGGGGCGCTATAGACAGACCCAGTTGCTTCACTGATCCGTATGCGTAATGGCCCAGACTGGCTGCGACCAATCCTCGTGGGAGGTAAGTGTTGATAACAATGATTATTGTCCGTATGCTTAATAATGTCTTTCTTTTCCCCAATAGGTGTTGGAAGATGGCTCTGCTGCATCGCGTTGCTGACAGTGGACCCACGCGGTGTCCAAAAGGGATGGAGTGTACCCCCACTAGAGAGTAAGTAGGGTTTCTAAATGAAACGCAAGGTTTATATGTTGCGCGGCCAAGCGTTAAATGTTTATGCGGTTTCTAACCTTGTGCTGTCTTTATTTCTTGCAGGGACGGCCTGGCGTTGGGAGATGGAGAGCGGCTATCCGGAAGCTGTTCGTGCTTCGAGATGGAAGAACCGCGAGGATGCCTGACGAGAAGAAGACTTCTGCGTGAATGAAGACTCCGACAGGTGAGGAAGAGGCGCCCAGCAGAAGATTGTCGGAGGCCATGTAGATTGTTGTCCTCCAAATGTTTCTGGATTTGCAGGTATGTAACTCTGTCCAGTATTTTTAGGAGGAAAGCGATGGTTGTGATTGGCCTATAATTCGTTGGTGTGTTAGGGTCTAAGTTTGAGGTAAGAGTGGCATAACCCAGGCTTCCTTGTGGTTGTTGGGGACTAAGCAGAGTTGAAGGAAGAGTTTATCACTGTGGCGATGAACAGGGACAGCTCTTTGGCGCCTTCCTTAATGATAGGGGCCGGACAGGTATCTCCTTGACCCCACCATAACATAGATTGCATATTGGTCACACACTCCATTCACCCAGGTCCCACCCCAAATGTGTACCCAAAACATACATTCACTGGGAAGGGTCCGGCCAGTCTGGCCTGGACTTTCCCACAATACCATATATGGTTCTTCCACCCAACAGCCAGTCAGGGGAAGGGACAGAATCAGGGCTTCCCAGGACCTTGGGAAAACAAGGTAACAGGCAATAGAAATCAAGAGGCCCCAGGGGCCATCTTGCCTTCTATCAGGAATTCACTGATTCCTATGGCAGGGACTGAGTATCCCAACATCGAGGATACCCAGAGCTCCTGTCACATCAGCATGAAGATGCCACCAGCCCATACCCTGCTCTGTGGGCAACACACATGTACCCAAGAAAACATACACTAGGGGTACAGGGTTGTACCCCCACCCTTGGGTGCTATAAGGGTATCCCAATGGTCTCTGTTCACCACAACTGAAAAGAGGAAGGGCTGCACTGCCAGGGGTCCCAACTGGACTCCTGGGCAGAAAGCAACACAGAACACACATGATAAGGGAATACAGGACAATGACATGGAAGCTCTGTCCCTCCAATGCATTTCCAGCATCACAGTTACACTCAAGGTTGCAAGCAGCAACATTGTATGAAGAAAGAAAACTCATATGCGACGGAACTTTATGAAACCGAAATAGGTACCAGATACAGAGTGGTCCGGCGCCACATGGGTGCTCACTTGAAGGTCTCTGTTTGGTATCCAACTGAGCGTGTGAGAATTATTGAACTGTGAAATCGGAATGGTTCTGCAGTGGGTTAAGTTGAATCCCGTGCTCATTCGAAAGTCTTTGATTGCCTGTGAACTGAAATTGGTCTGTGCCCAGCTCAGGGGGACTAATTGTATAAAAGGGGATCTGAGCCCGGAAGAGGGGGATACAGGGTGAACCACAAACCACCAGAGAAGATATTGATGTGGCAAGTGTGAACCCGACTGAGGGATGCCTGTGAATTTAAATTGGTCTGATCCCGGCTGAGGGGGACTAATTGTATAAAAAGGATCTGAGCCTGGCTGAGGGGGATCCAGGGTGAAGAGTGAATCGTCTGACTTGAATATTTTGAAAGGAACTTTTTTGTTGTTTGTGATACATCCGCCCTCTGAATCAAGAGACTTTGAACGTAAGAAACTTGGGCACCGAAGGCCCTGATGTTGGTAAAAGGAACTGTGACCTCGTGCTGAAGAAGCCCAGGAGAGTGCTGTTCTCGAGTGACCGCTTTGTCCTGTGCTAAAAATGTGGGGAAGGGAGGGCAACGGCCTGAACATCCTTTCTTATCATTTTGTGAACACTTCTTTCTTTTTCATGAACCATTATCCCACCCTATTTGTAGCATAGCAGTAAGGATTGTCAATAGTTATTTTTAGTATAGGCCCTTTTGTATTTGACTAGACTCCACTAGGACTGTATTATTATTATTTGATGGTCGTAGCTTGCTCCCATCTTAGATTTAGGTTTAGATAGGCATTTTCCACCCCCTTGATAAAGTTCAATAAACACCCTTGAACTGTGATCGCTTGTGTCCGTTTTACTTTGATACCATGCCTTCCTTACAGGGGGTGCCAAGTTGTTAGGTCACATGCCTTCAATGTTCACACTCGCTTCATGGTTGGGTCCTTTCGGTGGCATGCAGAGCAAATGTACAAGATTTTATGTTGACCAATCCACATAGATAACTGTTTGGCTAACATCATCTTTATAACTGTAACAATCAGAATTGACCATTTTATGCTGACCACGCAATTAGGTCATTAGCAGTGGTTGTACTTAGTTGGTCACAGGTAAGTTGTTCGTCCATAGGGCAGACTAATGTATAGCATTTATTTAGGTGTGTAATTGCGAGAGACAGATATTGTAGATGTGCATGTATTTTGTAACTTGTTTGTATTCAAATTTGTTTTTGCCTGTATATACTGTAATCCAATGTGGCATATTGAGCTTGTTTCCAGTTTTGCAGAGCTGGCTGACATTCCTGGCTGTAACTTGCATGTAATAAACTTTTTTTCATTGCCAATCGTACACTCTATTATTGCTTCCTTGGATCGTGTTTTTTTTTTTTTTTATTCGGTTTTTGGGGCTACCCATTCATCATAATTTTGTTGTAAGCATATAGGTTTTCAGCAGTGGAGCCACATTCTTAACTGTCCACTAGAATTAGCAAGTTTATTGTACAGTCATCCGGGGAGGGCCTAGATGATGCTGTAGCGTCAAACTAACCCGTGTTTTTCAGAACCACACAAGTTGACACCTGAGTTCGGCGGTAGCCGTGCCATTAAAAAACGGCACGGCTGCCGCCGGAGTCACTTTTTTAATGGCACCCGGTGGTCCCGGTAATTCTCCAATGCCGGGTGCCGGTAAAAATTAATCCCCATTCCCATTGAGTCCCATAGGACTCAATGGGAATGGGGAGGATGGTAGCACCGGCACCATTCATAATGGTGCCGATGCTACCGTCAAGGTCTGCGGGCGGGAGGGCACCCGCCTGCAGATCTCGGAGTATGCCGGTCCGGTAGCAACGATGCCCGTAGCTTACCGGCACTGTTTGTTACCGGACCGTCATACTCGTAATGAGTCCCATTGCAACAGTTAAAACACTCCCATCCATTTATTACAATCCACCCCCCACATGTGATTGGTCAAAAACTATACAAAAAAATCCAGTCTTTCTCCAATTCGTCCATTTTCATTGGTTGGAGTTATCTTAACTACCATCTTCAGCTCATGTGTACAGCACACCCTCTTTTAGGATTTGTCTGTGGTCGTCCATGACATCATCATACAGTTATACATTCACATGCAAACATACTTCATTACCAGTCCCATCTGGCCTGAACCGCCAAACCCCGGACGTAATTGCACATGGTTTGCAAGAGTACTTAAAAAAATATGAGGTGGGGATGAATAAGCAGGTTCTCTTTGAACTAGCAATAGCCATCTCACCCACCCCGACTTGCTGGCGTCATTGGAACATTCTAATCTAAATGATTACCAATACAATATGCATGGCCTCTGGTCACATCCTGTGAAAACAATCGAAACTCATGAAGTATCGGTCACTCTGGCGTCGAGCGTCCCTTCACCCCAAGTTTATTGTTGTTGTAAAACAAATGGGTGAATCACCCATAACAATAACAAGCTCCCATGCACTTAAAAAGATTGCATCTTCCTTCCACGATTCTGCCAAGCCATAAAACCCCAGGCCGGCTTGTTGGCTGACCACCTGCTGAGGGCGTAGTTACTCATTACCTTTCCTCTGGCATCTGAAACACTGCATAGCCATAACCTGATGGGCGGAAAGGCACCCACCCTGCAATCTTGTACTCTGCCGGTCTGGTAACAACAGTGCCGGTAGGCTTACCGGCACTGTTGTTACCGGACTGGCAGGGTTGTAATGAGGCCCAATGTATCTAGAGCACTGCTCCTCTCCAGACTGGACTACTGTAATAGCCTCTTCCTTAATCTGCCACTCTCTTCCCTCTGCCCTCTCCAGCTAATCCAAAACAGGGCTGTGAGACTTATCTATGGCCTCAATACCAGGGACCGTTTCTCTCCAGCCCTAAAATCTCAGCCGATCTCTCTTCTCAGCTGGCTCCCTCCTTTGGAACACTCTCCTTCTCTCCGTCTTGAAGTGGATCTTCTCAAGTTCCGCAAACTCCTCAAGACTTTCCTCTTCTCTTCCTCCTTCCCTCTCCTGTGCTAACCATCCCACAGTTGCTAGGATTGGCGGCCAGGTCCCTTTATAGTCCAACAGGCTACAGACCATCTGCCCAATCGCCACCAACATCGGCCTCCCTGCACTTGCCTTTGGGCCCACACCTGCCTGTTGGGTGCTTGTCTCAGGCTTGCACTGGTCAACGGTTGACCTCCCCCTCACTGGTTTCCTCTGACCTTTCACTTACCTGCTGCCTCTTCAACAGGCACAATTGGCACTTCCACCCTGGTTGGACCCTTCTGCACTTATCCCCGCCCCTACCACTTCTCTCTATCTATCTCTCTCTTTCTCTCTCTCAACTTGCTCGATCCGAATGTCACAAGGCCTAGGAGGACCGCTGTTATTTTTATGATTTATTCTTGTCAATGTTATTGTTTTGCTTGTTCACTTGTTCCCTTTCCCTCCTGCCCTGTGGCACTTTGAAACATTGTTTTTGTTGTATAAGTACCTTATTAATGCCCAATAAAATAAATAAATAAAATATAATTTAAGGGGATTTTTCGAAAAATGTCGACACTTTGTGTTTCGGCCTGTAATTACTGGGTGCACCTATATCCCATGTATCCCTTCATACGGTTGTTGACAATGACCTTCATCAGGACTACGACAAATGCTTGTAGGTGGACTCTGTTTTCAGTTCCCCCTAATGAGATGGTGTTCGTTATATAGTCATGCTCCTGAACATGTCAGGTGTTTTCTTCCTTCACTAAAAACATTTGAGCTGAGAAATCTCAAACTGCAATACGCTAGTCAGTATTTTGAAGCGTTATTGGTGTTCCAGTGTCTCCATTGTGAGCAAAGATGTTCATAAAAACACGGACATTCACTCATTGACGGACACACCTAAGCACTGATGCATGTTCAGTGGAGCTGCTCACACAACAATCAACTGCCTTTGCTCGAATTACACAACCGCTTGGTGTATAGAGCACATGTAATCAAGGAAATAGCACAGATTGAACACGGTTCTCCACACATCTGTCATCTTTTAAAACATGAGAGAAATCACAGTGGGGGAGAAAACATATACATGTCCTCAATGTGATAAGGCTTTCAAGCAAGATAATCAACCTGTGATATGAGAAATTATAGATTTGTTCTGAATGTAATAAGTCTTTCAAGGTCAAAAGTCATCTATTGATACATCAGAGGAATCACACTGGGGGGAAGTCGTATGTATGTCCTGAATGTGATAGGGCTTTCAAGCACAAGCGTGACCTACTACTACATCACAAAACCATTACACAGAGGTGAGGCCATACACATGTTTGAAATGCCAGAGCACTTTCAAGCAAATCCATGACCTATGGTGACATGTGGGAATTCATAAAAGATGTTGACATGGTCCAATCGGATGCCCAAAGCATCCGCAGCATAGAAGGTATCCAGTACTGGGCTCGGCTATTTTTCTGAGACTAAAGTTACTAAACCTCCTTATCAGACAGGCACACCGAGAAGTGTGATTTATGTGTCTGTTATTATTTGGTTTGCCCTGTTGTAAGGTATTTGTGTGGTATAGATGATGCAAGTTCTATATTTCTTTGGACTATATATGTAATCACTGAATAAGGTTTGTTAACGTGACATTATGGTTGAGTTGCACTAATAAAAACCTATGAAATGCAATAAAAAAACTGTATTAAAGGAACATTATGGTTGCACAAAACGTTCATAATTTTTTCTGTTTGCTACTTACAGACTCTTATTTCGAAATATTATTGTCTGTTGTCTTCATAGTTATTGGATATGGACTTTAAATATTCGTCATTTGCTAAGAAATGTGATAGCCATAGAAATGTAATCATAGATAAGGCAGTTTCACAGTCCGAGGAGAAATGATTCTTGGAAGCAATTGGATTGCTCTACAGTCACTTAGCAATGTATCCTTGGGCCCAGTTCCTATTGTTTTATTTAGAAACGTCTTGTCATTAGTAGGATAATCATTTGCCTTTTGCTCAATGTCATACATTTACCCCATGAGAAGCACTGGGGGTGCAAAACATGTGCACATGTCGGCTTGCTTCTTCTTTAGTCTATCACGAATCATATCATTATAATAATTGGTTATTTATAACAAGCTTAATACTCAGAGGTTTCTAAGCGTGGACACGAGGATCGCACCTACGCGTTGTCTTGCTTCCAAGGCGAGCACGTTGCCCCTGAGCTATCCTCCCGAGACCTCATGAATCATGACTTGTTTGTAATAACTGATACATTGGTCTACGAGTTGGATCATCTTTTCTGCTTAATACACATTTTAAAAAATGTCTTAGTTGGTGAGGGATAAACACATGATCAAATACATTATTGAAGTTATAACACAGAGACAAAGCCTTTCCAACAGTACAGACCACATACACACTTTTATTATAACCTACATGGCATCCTTCTTTCCGTTACCTGGGCGTTTTAGGTCCAGCCTCTGAGTGAATTTATTAAATCTCACTTGACTATGCCAATGGAGTATTTTTAGGAGACCCAGTTTAGAGACTGCAGCAGTGATGGAACACTATTGTCTGCTTGCTAACAAAGACCCCAACATAGAAATCCACTCTCGTTTTCTCTAGTTTCCCTGTTAGCTAAGAAAAGTGCTTATTGTGATGAATCATATTCCATTATCACTGCCCTACCATTCCTGAGAAAAGAATTAACTGACCATTTTCCACACTAGTAACGTTAGTTTCCATTCTGCCTGATTTCGGGTCACCCTATGTCTAACATGCGTCCAGATGGAGGAACGGGCCTTCGCCTTGCAGTGAGCCTTCAGGGAGTCTAGAACGTGGATGCAGTGCATGAGCCTGTGCAGCTGTGCCTTCACCTATGTCTAACATGCGTCCAGATGGAGGAACGAGTGTTAAGACGGATTTCTGAACTCTGTCCTGGCGGCGCAGAAGTTCAGAAGGCCAACCTAATTACTTGGAACAGGGTAACCTCTGGACGAGCCAGACCAATCAAGGTAGCGATCGCGGCGGTCAAGACTAGGTCTCAAGAGGGGTGAGGGTGACTGAAAGCCCGCAATGAGCACACAAAGCAAGAGCGCTTACAAACTACTCCAAACAGGTGTTATATCAAATATATAAACACATTTATTTTAAGGCCTTTAAAACAATGACCGTAGCAAGAAAATCACTCTATAACAATATTAAACCAACACATACCATATCCACACAATATATATACAAATACACAGTCACAAGCGTTTAAAGCACGAAATATGTAGTCCACCTGAAAGGGAAGGAAAACAGGCAGTGCGATAATGCTTTAGACTCAGTTCGCCTTCAGAGGCACCTAACTAGATGGAAGTCCGAGCCCTGAGAAGAGTGGAGCCTTGTGCTCAAAGTACCTGCAAGCGCTGGTGCCAACGGGCAAAAGGAGAAGCTCTTCGGAGGAAGTCAGGCAGTTCGGGTTAGTGCACAATAGAAGAAGAACAGGTTCCGCGACTCAAGCGCAGCCTCCACAGCGAGCAGAAGCAGAGCGCGAGTACGGACAAAAAGGGTGCTGTTTTTACACAGCAGGGAAAAGCAATGGGCTACTGCAGGAGGGCGACCAGATCCTAGCTAATCTACTCACCGGTCCCCGAAGCAAGCAGACCCAGGCTTCTCCACGTTCGTTTCAGCAGCTGGCAGGTTCAGAAGAGCCGGGAATGCCTCGTCGTCGTGTAGAGCAAAAAGACGTCCCGATCGAAGAAACCTGCACAGTTTTGTTGCCGCAGCAGGACAACGGAGCGGCCGTGTGTATCTGAGTCAAATGTACACTCCTCCCTTCAGACCTGGGAACGCCAAGTGTACGAAGCGTGGGAGAGTGACAAGGACTCCAGATACTACACAACCTGGCGGCGGTTACAGAGCAGGACTCCCTTGTAAGCTGGTCAGTCAACTGGATGGCCCAGAGACGCTTCCGAAGGCTTACTGCTAGGAGATGAAGTTGCCGGGAATAGCTGTTCCTGCTATTCCAAAGGTCGAAGCACCAATACAGGCCTTCTGGTTCGATTCAAGGAGGAAAGAGTTTCACAGGACGACAGCAGTGCAAAGGAGGATTCCTTCAGCGGGTCCCCAGCGATTCCTCGGTCCAGCCTCTGGTTACAGGATACTTGGCTCCTGTATTCCTTCGTTCGTAAGAACTCAGGAGATCGACATGGTAGTGGTGTTTGCAGCCCCCTCTTATCCACGGTTACCTTCGCGCCAAAATGGAGGGGACCCAATGGGAGAGCCGCGCATCAACACACACACCATACGTGGACCAATCACGGACCACGGCGGTCCCAGGCATTCACACCACCCTAGACTCTCTGGCACCCAGGATGTGTATTGGGACCAGACATCCCAGCCCACACCATGGAGGCACACATACGGCATGTAGAAGCCCGCGAAAGCATCTGTGTTTCGCGGGAAAGTACATGCCCAAATAAGGAAGGCCCCGGGTCACTTCGACCTGGGGAAGGTGAAGGGAGCAAGACGGACAGCGGACAGGACAAAGGAGCCTCGTGGTCTGGCCATTTTGGGGAGCCAGGCCACCATTTTGGGTTCAGTGCAAAAACGTGCTCAGAACGCCAAACGGAGCTCAAAATATAAAGGATCGATCGCTGCCACCAGTCCCGTCACTGAATCACTTGTACCGATCACATACAATCCTAAACGAGTATCTAGGGCCTGTAGAAGGCTAGAGACCCAAGAGAGCTGTAACTTAGCTTACAGTGCCCTCTTGTGTCATGTTGCACTACAGTGCCCTCTTGTGTCATGTTGCACTAAAGCCGCAACATGATAAAAGAAACTACGGGAAACAGCGTTCCCCGGTACTGACTGTCTTAAGGGCATGTCAGTTTCCCCGTAAGAAAGGAGCGAAAGCCCAGAGGAGTGCGGCAGAAGGCTGCACTTCTCTGGCAAAGTCATGAACAAAGTGAAAAACAACAGCAAAAAGTTTAGGGGTTGCCACATGGAAGGAAAATTACCTACAATTACGAAATCTTTCCTAACAACGAGCCTTCGCCTTGCAGTGAGCCTTCAGGGAGTCTAGAGAGTGGATGCAGTGCATGAGCCTGTGCAGCTGTGCCTTCACTTATGTCTCACATGCGTCCAGATGGAGGAACGAGCCTTCACCTTGCAGTGAGCCTTCAGGGAGTCTAGAACGTGGATGCAGTGCATGAGCCTGTGCAGCTGTGCCTTCACCTATGTCTAACATGCGTCCAGATGGAGGAACGGGCCTTCGCCTTGCAGTGAGCCTTCAGGGAGTCTAGAGAGTGTATGCAGTGCATGAGCCTGTGCAGCTGTGCCTTCACCTATGTCTAACATGCGTCCAGATGGAGGAACGAGCCTTCGCCTTGCAGTGAGCCTTCAGGGAGTCTAGAACGTGGATGCAGTGCATGAGCCTGTGCAGCTGTGCCTCCACCTATGTCTAACATGCGTCCAGATGGAGGAACGAGCCTTCGCCTTGCAGTGAGCCTTCAGGGAGTCTAGAGAGTGGATACAGTGCATGAGCCTGTGCAGCTGTGCCTTCACCTATGTCTAACATGCGTCCAGATGGAGGAACGAGCCTTCGCCTTGCAGTGAGCCTTCAGGGAGTCTAGAACGTGGATGCAGTGCATGAGCCTGTGCAGCTGTGCCTTCTCCTATGTCTACCATGCGTCCAGATGGAGGAACGAGCCTTCGCCTTGCAGTGAACCTTCAGGGAGTCTAGAACGTGGATGCAGTGCATGAGCCTGTGCAGCTGTGCCTTCACCTATGTCGACCATGCGCCCAGATGGAGCAACGAGCCTTCGCCTTGCAGTGAGCCTTCAGGGAGTCTAGAACGTGGATGCAGTGCATGAGCCTGTGCAGCTGTGCCTTCTCCTATGTCTAACATGCGTCCAGATGGAGGAACGAGCCTTCGCCTTGCAGTGAACCTTCAGGGAGTCTAGAACGTGGATGCAGTGCATGAGCCTGTGCAGCTGTGCCTTCACCTATGCCTAACATGCGTCCAGATGGAGGAACGAGCCTTCGCCTTGCAGTGAGCCTTCAGGGAGTCTAGAGAATGGATGCAGTGCATGAGCCTGTGCAGCTGTGCCTTCACCTATGCCTAACATGCGTCCAGATGGAGGAACGGGCCTTCGCCTTGCAGTGAGCCTTCAGGGAGTCTAGAGAGTGGATGCAGTGCATGAGCCTGTGCAGCTGTGCCTTCACCTATGTCTACCATGCGCCCAGATGGAGGAACGAGCCTTCGCCTCGCAGTGAGCCTTCATGGAGTCTAGAATGTGGATGCAGTGCATGAGCCTGTGCAGCTGTGCCTTCTCCTATGTCTACCATGCGTCCAGATGGAGGAACGAGCCTTCGCCTCGCAGTGAGCCTTCAGGGAGTCTAGAGAGTGGATGCAATGCATGAGCCTGTGCAGCTGTGCCTTCACCTATGTCTAACATGCGTCCAGATGGAGGAACGAGCCTTCGCCTTGCAGTGAACCTTCAGGGAGTCTAGAGAGTGGATGCAGTGCATGAGCCTGTGCAGCTGTGCCTTCACCTATGTCTAACATGTGTCCAGATGGAGGAACGAGCCTTCGCCTTGCAGTGAGCCTTCAGGGAGTCTAGAGAGTGGATGCAGTGCATGAGCCTGTGCAGCTGTGCCTTCACCTATGTCTACCATGCGTCCAGATGGAGGAACGAGCCTTCGCCTTGCAGTGAGCCTTCAGGGAGTCTAGAGAGTGGATGCAGTGCATGAGCCTGTGCAGTTGTGCCTTCACTTATGTCTCACATGCGTCCAGATGGAGGAACGAGCCTTCACCTTGCAGTGAGCCTTCAGGGAGTCTAGAACGTGGATGCAGTGCATGAGCCTGTGCAGCTGTACCTTCACCTATGTCTAACATGCGTCCAGATGGAGGAACGAGCCTTCGCCTTGCAGTGAGCCTTCAGGGAGTCTAGAGAGTCGATGCAGTGCATGAGCCTGTGCAGCTGTGCCTTCACCTATGTCTAACATGCGTCCAGATGGAGGAACGGGCCTTCGCCTTGCAGTGAGCCTTCAGGGAGTCTAGAACGTGGATGCAGTGCATGAGCCTGTGCAGCTGTGCCTCCACCTATGTCTAACATGCGTCCAGATGGAGGAACGAGCCTTCGCCTTGCAGTGAGCCTTCAGGGAGTCTAGAGAGTGGATACAGTGCATGAGCCTGTGCAGCTGTGCCTTCACCTATGTCTAACATGCGTCCAGATGGAGGAACGAGCCTTCGCCTTGCAGTGAGCCTTCAGGGAGTCTAGAACGTGGATGCAGTGCATGAGCCTGTGCAGCTGTGCCTTCTCCTATGTCTACCATGTGTCCAGATGGAGGAACGAGCCTTCGCCTTGCAGTGAACCTTCAGGGAGTCTAGAACGTGGATGCAGTGCATGAGCCTGTGCAGCTGTGCCTTCACCTATGTCGACCATGCGCCCAGATGGAGCAACGAGCCTTCGCCTTGCAGTGAGCCTTCAGGGAGTCTAGAACGTGGATGCAGTGCATGAGCCTGTGCAGCTGTGCCTTCTCCTATGTCTAACATGCGTCCAGATGGAGGAACGAGCCTTCGCCTTGCAGTGAACCTTCAGGGAGTCTAGAACGTGGATGCAGTGCATGAGCCTGTGCAGCTGTGCCTTCACCTATGCCTAACATGCGTCCAGATGGAGGAACGAGCCTTCGCCTTGCAGTGAGCCTTCAGGGAGTCTAGGGAATGGATGCAGTGCATGAGCCTGTGCAGCTGTGCCTTCACCTATGCCTAACATGCGTCCAGATGGAGGAACGGGCCTTCGCCTTGCAGTGAGCCTTCAGGGAGTCTAGAGAGTGGATGCAGTGCATGAGCCTGTGCAGCTGTGCCTTCACCTATGTCTACCATGCGCCCAGATGGAGGAACGAGCCTTCGCCTCGCAGTGAGCCTTCATGGAGTCTAGAATGTGGATGCAGTGCATGAGCCTGTGCAGCTGTGCCTTCTCCTATGTCTACCATGCGTCCAGATGGAGGAACGAGCCTTCGCCTCGCAGTGAGCCTTCAGGGAGTCTAGAGAGTGGATGCAGTGCATGAGCCTGTGCAGCTGTGCCTTCACCTATGTCTAACATGCGTCCAGATGGAGGAACGAGCCTTCGCCTTGCAGTGAACCTTCAGGGAGTCTAGAGAGTGGATGCAGTGCATGAGCCTGTGCAGCTGTGCCTTCACCTATGTCTAACATGTGTCCAGATGGAGGAACGAGCCTTCGCCTTGCAGTGAGCCTTCAGGGAGTCTAGAGAGTGGATGCAGTGCATGAGCCTGTGCAGCTGTGCCTTCACCTATGTCTACCATGCGTCCAGATGGAGGAACGAGCCTTCCCCTTGCAGTGAGCCTTCAGGGAGTCTAGAGAGTGGATGCAGTGCATGAGCCTGTGCAGCTGTGCCTTCACCTATGTCTAACATGCGTCCAGATGGAGGAACGGGCCTTCGCTTTGCAGTGAGCCTTCAGGGAGTCTAGAGAGTCGATGCAGTGCATGAGCCTGTGCAGTTGTGCCTTCACATATGTCTAACATGCGTCCAGATGGAGGAACGAGACTTCGCCTTGCAGTGAACCTTCAGGGAGTCTAGATCATGGATGCAGTGCATGAGCCTGTGCAGCTGTGCCTTCACCTATGTCTAACACGCATCCAGATGGAGGAACAAGCCTTCGCCTTGCAGTGAGCCTTCAGGGAGTCTAGAACGTGGATGCAGTGCATGAGCCTGTGCAGCTGTGCCTTCACCTATGTCTAACATGCGTCCAGATAGAGGAACAAGCCTTCGCCTTGCAGTGAGCCTTCAGGGAGTCTAAAGAGTGGATGCAGTACATGAGCCTGTGCAGCTGTGCCTTCACCTATGTCTAACATGCGTCCAGATGGAGGAACGAGCCTTCGCCTTGCAGTGAGCCTTCAGGGAGTCTAGAGAGTGGATGCATTGCATGAGCCTGTGCAGCTGTGCCTTCACCTATGTCTAACATGCGTCCAGATGGAGGAACGAGCCTTCGCCTGGCAGTGAGCCTTCAGGGAGTCTAGAGAGTGGATGCAGTGCATGAGCCTGTGCAGCTGTGCCTTCACCTATGTCTAACATGCGTCCAGATGGAGGAACAAGCTTTCGCCTTGCAGTGAGCCTTCAGGGAGTCTAGAACGTGGATGCAGTGCATGAGCCTGTGCAGCTGTGCCTTCACCTATGTCTAACATGCATCCAGATGGACCAACGAGCCTTCGCCTTGCAGTGAGTCTTCAGGGAGTCTAGAGAGTGGATGCAGTGCATGAGCCTGTGCAGCTGTGTCTTCACCTATGTCTAACATGCGTCCAGATGGAGGAACGAGCCTTCGCCTTGCAGTGAGCCTTCAGGGAGTCTAGAGAGTGGATGCAGTGTGTTAGGGAGAATTCTCTGGTTAGGCTGAATTTCCCTACCTAGTGAGACCCCCAGCAGCTTTGCCGGATTTATGGGGTTTCTTTCTTTCTCCTGCCAAGAGTGAGACTCTTTTACCCTCACTCTTGGACATGTTTGAAGAGTGTTTCTTTGGTTAACCTTGTGTTGAATGGGCTATGGGGTCTTTTACTCCATAGGGCCTCATGTATTGTTGTGATGTGGGTTACACAGCACCCTCTGTGCAGTAACCCAGGGGTGTCCTAGGGACTCCCCAACATAGACTCCATACCCTGGGACTGACTACTGTCTCCCAGGGCATGTAAAGTCACCAATGACTTTACTAGTCTTAAATCCTGAACAGAACCAGTACAAACCATCATATTGTGGGCGTACTGGCTGGGGCAATTCAATTACCCCAGGGTCTGTTAGTCGAGGGGGCACGTCTCCGTGCCCCCTGATCGAGTTTTGGCTGGTGGCAGTGGAAACTACTTTTTATATTCAACCGCGAATATTTTCCTATGGGATTTCCCATTGTTTTAGGCTAACACAATTATTTATTTATTTACGGTAGCCTCAAACATACCGCCGGTTTATATATTTATTATTATAACTCCGGTTGGGATTTTTAGCCAAAACTTGATTCTAAAATGGCGTTGGCGTTCGCCTCTGTAACTCTGACCCAAAGTGGAGCCCTTTGTTCCACTTTTGGCGGGCTTCTCCACAGAAGCCCTCCAAAGTGGTGCCACTCTGTCTGGGGTACTTAGGAGGGGTGGAGGGGGATTTAGGCACCCTGGACTGAGTTACCTTGGTAACTCAAGTCGCACTCCGTCCTGATTGGTCCAAGTGGTGAGCCGGCCGGCTCACCACTTAGCATGTTTGAGTGACAGCTAGGCTGGGTGAATGGGGATTTGCTGCATAAAAGCAGGGCTTTGGGGACTGGAACTTTAGAAGTCGCCACAGGACCTAAGAATCCGACGAGGGAAGAGCTGAGCCGACCTGCTACGACGACACCACCGGTGGAGCCCTGCTGAACCGTCTCACCACTTTTCCCAACGACCGAGGAGAGCTCTTAACAGAGTGTCTCCTTCCCTTGACTGGTGGGGACAACCAGTTTTTCACCTTCTTTCCGCTTCTTCGAGGTATCTCGTGGCCGCCTTGCCAGTGCCAAGCACCCCGGCAACCGGAATACCACACTTTTACCACAACCGCGAAAGTCGGTACAACCCTTTAACCGGAGGACTCCGCGGTTGGTTTCTTCCCGGGCAGTGCAACGACCTTCTTCTTCTGCTCTTCAGCGAGATCTTCTTCTTCTCTGACCGACGTCGAGCCTTGCTGCCACTGCCTAGAACAACTGCCACCGCTGGAGGATCCTTCCCGTTTAAGGTACCGTGTTCCGCCTGGCTTCCCTTGCCACCGACTGTACGGGGTAGTTTTAGCCCCCGGCTTTCGAACCTGGGATTGCCTGGGACACCCTGGCTAAACTTTCTAAGCCTCTTTAAACTCTTTCCGAACACTTTTGCAAGACTCTGAGTCCCTAATAACTGTGTGATCTTGGGCACATTTTCGCTCTGTCTGCTGTAAGAGTGGGCCCTGCCTAGTGACTTTTGCTCCCCTGTGACTTTGTGCTTCCTTGAACTTACAAAAAGTGTTCTTGACCTTAGAGTGGTGTGTTTATCCTATTTCTGCTCTCTTTTTCCCTCCCCTCTTTAAACCTACTAGAGTGTCATCTAAAGTTAAGCACTCACCTCTGTTTGAATTATGTGGTGTTAACCAAGAGTTGTCTAGTTAGGAATAAGGGTTGGGACTGCTTTTCATATCACTGTGTTTGGAGTGTTTTACTATATATTGCTAGAGTGTTTTCAACTTATGTGTTCTTAAAATAAATAACTATATACTTTTGAAACCAAGCTCTTGTCAGTGTTTGCTTGTACTGTTGTGTCTGAGTACATATTGTGTATACTTTACATACTGCCTAACTCTTCTTGAGGGAAGTCTGACTGCTCAGCCACAGCTACCAGGTAAATCTGGGTGGTACAGACTGCTACCAAGTAGGTTTACTGCTATACCTGTAGTCTTAAATCTTTTGCAGTGTTCCCCAAGGGAACTGCACAGGTTTCTGCCTAAAACAGTGCATGAGCCTGTGCAGCTGTGCCTTCTCCTATGTCTACCATGCGTCCAGATGGAGGAACGAGCCTTCGCCTTGCAGTGAGCCTTCAGGGAGTCTAGAGAGTGGATGCAGTGCATGAGCCTGTGCAGCTGTGCCTTCACCTATGTCTAACATGCGTCCAGATGGAGGAACGAGCCTTCGCCTTGCAGTGAACCTTCAGGGAGTCTAGAATGTGGATGCAGTGCATGAGCCTGTGCAGCTGTGCCTTCACCTATGCCTAACATGCGTCCAGATGGAGGAACGAGCCTTCGCCTTGCAGTGAGCCTTCAGGGAGTCTAGAGAGTCGATGCAGTGCATGAGCCTGTGCAGCTGTGCCTTCACCTATGTCTAACATGCGTCCAGATGGAGGAACGAGCCTTCGCCTTGCAGTGAGCCTTCAGGGAGTCTAGAGAGTCGATGCAGTGCATGAGCCTGTGCAGCTGTGCCTTCACCTATGTCTAACATGCGTCCAGATGGAGGAACGAGCCTTCGCCTTGCAGTGAGCCTTCAGGGAGTCTAGAGAGTCGATGCAGTGCATGAGCCTGTGCAGCTGTGCCTTCACCTCTATCTAACATGCGTCCAGATGGAGGAACAAGCCTTCGCCTTGCAGTGAGCCTTCAGGGAGTCTAGAGAGTGGATGCAGTGCATGAGCCTGTGCAGCTGTGCCTCCACCTATGTCTAACATGCGTCCAGATGGAGGAACGAGCCTTCGCCTTGCAGTGAGCCTTCAGGGAGTCTAGAGAGTGGATGCAGTGCATGAGCCTGTGCAGCTCTGCCTTCACCTATGTCTACCATGCGTCCAGATGGAGGAACGAGCCTTCGCCTTGCAGTGAGCCTTCAGGGAGTCTAGAGAGTGGGTGCAGTGCATGAGCCTGTGCAGCTGTACCTTCACCTATGTCTAACATGCGTCCAGATGGAGGAACGAGCCTTCGCCTTGCAGTGAACCTTCAGGGAGTCTAGAGAGTGGATGCAGTGCATGAGCCTGTGCAGCTGTGCCTTCACCTATGTCTAACATGTGTCCAGATGGAGGAGCGAACCTTCGCCTTGCAGTGAGCCTTCAGGGAGTCTAGAGAGTGGATGCAGTGCATGAGCCTGTGCAGCTATGCCTTCACCTATGTCTAACTTGCGTCCAGATGGAGGAACGAGCCTTCGCCTTGCAGTGAACCTTCAGGGAGTCTAGAGAGTGGATGCAGTGCATGAGCCTGTGCAGCTGTGCCTTCACCTATGTCTAACATGCGTCCAGATGGAGGAACGAGCCTTCGCCTTGCAGTGAGCCTTCCGGGAGTCTAGAGAGTGGATGCAGTGCATGAGCCTGTGCAGCTGTGCCTTCACCTATGTCTAACATTCGTCCAGATGGAGGAACGAGCCTTTGCCTTGCAGTGAGCCTTCAGGGAGTATAGAGAGTGGATGCAGTGCATGAGCCTGTGCAGCTGTGCCTTCACCTATGTCTAACATGCGTCCAGATGGAGGAACGAGCCTTCGCCTTGCAGTGAGCCTTCAGGGAGTCTAGAGAGTGGATGCAGTGCATGAGCCTGTGCAGCTGTGCCTTCACTTATGTCTAACATGTGTCCAGATGGAGGAACGAGCCTTCGCCTTGCAGTGAACCTTCATGGAGTTTAGAGAGTGGATGCAGTGCATGAGCCTGTGCAGCTGTGCCTTCACTTATGTCTAACATGCGTCCAGATGGAGGAACGAGCCTTCGCCTTGCAGTGAACCTTCAGGGAGTCTAGAACGTGGATGTAGTGCATGAGCCTGTGCAGCTGTGCCTTCACCTATGTCTACCATGCGTCCAGATGGAGGAACGAGCCTTCGCCTTGCAGTGAACCTTCAGGGAGTCTAGAACGTGGATCCAGTGCATGAGCCTGTGCAGCTGTGCCTTCACCTATGTCTACAATGCGCCCAGATGGAGGAACGAGCCTTCGCCTTGCAGTGAGCCTTCAGGAAGTCTAGAACGTGGATGCAGTGCATGAGCCTGTGCAGCTGTGCCTTCTCCTATGTCTACCATGCGTCCAGATAGAGGAACGAGCCTTCGCCTTGCAGTGAACCTTCAGGGAGTCTAGAACGTGGATGCAGTGCATGAGCCTGTGCAGCTGTGCCTTCACCTATGTCTACCATGCGCCCAGATGGCGGAACAAGCCTTCGCCTTGCAGTGAGCTTTCAGGGAGTCTAGAACGTGGATGCAGTGCATGAGCCTGTGCAGCTGTGCCTTCTCCTATGTCTACCATGCGTCCAGATGGAGGACCGAGCCTTCGCCTTGCAGTGAGCCTTCAGGGAGTCTAGAACGTGGATGCAGTGCATGAGCCTGTGCAGCTGTGCCTTCACCTATGCCTAACATGCGTCCAGATGGAGGAACGAGCCTTCGCCTTGCAGTGAACCTTCAGGGAGTCTAGAACGTGGATGCAGTGCATGAGCCTGTGCAGCTGTGCCTTCAACTATGCCTAACATGCGTCCAGATGGCGGAACGAGCCTTCGCCTTGCAGTGAGCCTTCAGGGAGTCTAGAGAATGGATGCAGTGCATGAGCCTGTGCAGCTGTGCCTTCACTTATGTCTAACATGCGTCCAGATGTAGGAACGAGCCTTCGCCTTGCAGTGAGCCTTCAGGGAGTCTAGAGAATGGATGCAGTGCATGAGCCTGTGCAGCTGTGCCTTCACCTATGCCTAACATGCGTCCAGATGGAGGAACGGGCCTTCGCCTTGCAGTGAGCCTTCAGGGAGTCTAGAGAGTGGATGCAGTGCATGAGCCTGTGCAGCTGTGCCTTCACTTATGTCTAACATGCGTCCAGATGGAGGAACGAGCCTTCGCCTTGCAGTGAACCTTCAGGGAGTCTAGAGAGTGGATGCAGTGCATGAGCCTGTGCAGATGTGCCTTCACTTATGTCTAACATGCGTCCAGATGGAGGAACGAGCCTTCGCCTTGCAGTGAGCCTTCAGGGAGTCTAGAACGTGGATGCAGTGCATGAGCCTGTGCAGCTGTGCCTTCACCTATGTCGACCATGTGCCCATATGGAGCAATGAGCCTTCGCCTTGCAGTGAGCCTTCAGGGAGTCTAGAACGTGGATGCAGTGCATGAGCCTGTGCAGCTGTGCCTTCTCCTATGTCTACCATGCGTCCAGATGGAGGAACGAGCCTTCGCCTTGCAGTGAACCTTCAGGGAGTCTAGAGAATGGATGCAGTGCATGAGCCTGTGCAGCTGTGCCTTCACCTATGCCTAACATGCGTCCAGATGGAGGAACGAGCCTTCGCCTTGCAGTGAGCCTTCAGGGAGTCTAGAACGTGGATGCAGTGCATGAGCCTGTGCAGCTGTGCCTTCACCTATGCCTAACATGCGTCCAGATGGAGGAACGAGCCTTCGCCTTGCAGTGAGCCTTCAGGGAGTCTAGAGAATGGATGCAGTGCATGAGCCTGTGCAGCTGTGCCTTCACCTATGCCTAACATGCGTCCAGATGGAGGAACGAGCCTTCGCCTTGCAGTGAGCCTTCAGGGAGTCTAGAACGTGGATGCAGTGCATGAGCCTGTGCAGCTGTGCCTTCTCCTATGTCTACCATGCGTCCAGATGGAGGAACGAGCCTTCGCCTTGCAGTGAACCTTCAGGGAGTCTAGAACGTGGATGCAGTGCATGAGCCTGTGCAGCTGTGCCTTCACCTATGTCGACCATGCGCCCAGATGGAGCAACGAGCCTTCGCCTTGCAGTGAGCCTTCAGGGAGTCTAAAACGTGGATGCAGTGCATGAGCCTGTGCAGCTGTGCCTTCTCCTATGTCTACCATGCGTCCAGATGGAGGAACGAGCCTTCGCCTTGCAGTGAACCTTCAGGGAGTCTAGAACGTGGATGCAGTGCATGAGCCTGTGCAGCTGTGCCTTCACCTATGCCTAACATGCGTCCAGATGGAGGAACGAGCCTTCGCCTTGCAGTGAGCCTTCAGGGAGTCTAGAGAATGGATGCAGTGCATGAGCTTGTGCAGCTGTGCCTTCACCTATGCCTAACATGCGTCCAGATGGAGGAACGGGCCTTCGCCTTGCAGTGAGCCTTCAGGGAGTCTAGAGAGTGGATGCAGTGCATGAGCCTGTGCAGCTGTGCCTTCACCTATGTCTACCATGCGCCCAGATGGAGGAACGAGCCTTCGCCTCGCAGTGAGCCTTCATGGAGTCTAGAACGTGGATGCAGTGCATGAGCCTGTGCAGCTGTGCTTTCTCCTATGTCTACCATGCGTCCAGATGGAGGAACGAGCCTTCGCCTTGCAGTGAGCCTTCAGGGAGTCTAGAGAGTGGATGCAGTGCATGAGCCTGTGCAGCTGTGCCTTCACCTATGTCTAACATGCGTCCAGATGGAGGAACGAGCCTTCGCCTTGCAGTGAACCTTCAGGGAGTCTAGAGAGTGGATGCAGTGCATGAGCCTGTGCAGCTGTGCCTTCACCTATGTCTAACATGTGTCCTGATGGAGGAATGAGCATTCGCCTTGCAGTGAGCCTTCAGGGAGTCTAGAGAGTGGATGCAGTGCATGAGCCTGTGCAGCTGTGCCTTCACCTATGTCTACCATGCGTCCAGATGGAGGAACGAGCCTTTGCCTTGCAGTGAGCCTTCAGGGAGTCTAGAGAGTGGATGCAGTGCATGAGCCTGTGCAGCTGTGCCTTCACCTATGTCTAACATGCGTCCAGATGTAGGAACAAGCCTTCGCCTTGCAGTGAGCCTTCAGGGTGTCTAGAACGTGGATGCAGTGCATGAGCCTGTGCAGCTGTGCCTTCACCTATGTCTAACATGCGTCCAGATGGAGGAACAAGCCTTCGCCTTGCAGTGAGCCTTCAGGGAGTCTAAAGAGTGGATGCAGTGCATGAGCCTGTGCAGCTGTGCCTTCACCTATGTCTAACATGCGTCCAGATGGAGGAACGAGCCTTCGCCTTGCAGTGAGCCTTCAGGGAGTCTAGAGAGTGGATGCATTGCATGAGCCTGTGCAGCTGTGCCTTCACCTATGTCTAACATGCGTCCAGATGGAGGAACGAGCCTTCGCCTGGCAGTGAGCCTTCAGGGAGTCTAGAGAGTGGATGCAGTGCATGAGCCTGTGCAGCTGTGCCTTCACCTATGTCTAACATGCGTCCAGATGGAGGAACAAGCTTTCGCCTTGCAGTGAGCCTTCAGGGAGTCTAGAACGAGGATGCAGTGCATGAGCCTGTGCAGCTGTGCCTTCACCTATGTCTAACATGCGTCCAGATGGACCAACGAGCCTTCGCCTTGCAGTGAGTCTTCAGGGAGTCTAGAGAGTGGATGCAGTGCATGAGCCTGTGCAGCTGTGTCTTCACCTATGTCTAACATGCGTCCAGATGGAGGAACGAGCCTTCGCCTTGCAGTGAGCCTTCAGGGAGTCTAGAGAGTGGATGCAGTGTGTTAGGGAGAATTCTCTGTTTAGGCTGAATTTCCCTACCTAGTGAGTCCCCCAGCAGCTTTGCTGGATTTCCGGGGTTTCTTTTTTTCTCCTGCCAAGAGTGAGACTCTTTTACCCTCACTCTTGGACATGTTTGAAGAGTGTTTCTTTGGTTAACCTTGTGTTGAATGGGCTATGGGGTCTTTTACTCCATAGGGCCTCATGTATTGTTGTGATGTGGGTTACACAGCACCCTCTGTGCAGTAACCCAGGGGTGTCCTAGGGACTCCCCAACATAGACTCCATACCCTGGGACTGACTACTGTCTCCCAGGGCATGTAAAGTCACCAATGACTTTACTAGTCTTAAATCCTGAACAGAACCAGTACAAACCATCATATTGTGGGCATACTGGCTGGGGCAATTCGATTGCCCCAGGGTCTGTTAGTCGAGGGGGCAAGTCTCCGTGCCCCCTGATCGAGTTTTGGCTGGTGGCAGTGGAAACTACTTTTCATATTCAACCGCGAATATTTTCCTATGGGATTTCCCATTGTTTTAGGCTAACACAATTATTTATTTATTTACGGTAGCCTCAAACATACCGGCGGTTTATATATTTATTATTATAACTCCGGTTGGGATTTTTAGCCAAAACTTGATTCTAAAATGGCGTTGGCGTTCGCCTCTGTAACTCTGACCCAAAGTGGAGCCCTTTGTTCCACTTTTGGTGGGCTTCTCCACAGAAGCCCTCCAAAGTGGTGCCACTCTGTCTGGGGTACTTAGGAGGGGTGGAGGGGGATTTAGGCACCCTGGACTGAGTTACCTTGGTAACTCAAGTCGCACTCCGTCCTGATTGGCCCAAGTGGTGAGCCGGCCCGCTCACCACTTAGCATGTTTGAGTGACAGCTAGGCTGGGTGAACGGGGATTTGCTGCTTAAAAGCAGGGCTTTGGGGACTGGAACTTTAGAAGTCGCCACAGGACCTAAGAATCCGACGAGGGAAGAGCTGAGCCGACCTGCTACGACGACACCACCGGTGGAGCCCTGCTGAACCGTCTCACCACTTTTCCCAACGACGAGGAGAGCTCTTAACAGAGTGTCTCCTTCCCTTGACTGGTGGGGACAACCAGTTTTTCACCTTCTTTCCGCTTCTTCGAGGTATCTCGTGGCCGCCTTGCCAGTGCCAAGCACCCCGGCAACCAGAATACCACACTTTTACCACAACCGCGAAAGTCGGTACAACCCTTTAACCGGAGGACTCCGCGGTTGGTTTCTTCCCGGGCAGTGCAACGACCTTCTTCTTCTGCTCTTCAGCGAGATCTTCTTCTTCTCTGACCGACGTCGAGCCTTGCTGCCACTGCCTGGAACAACTGCCACCGCTGGAGGATCCTTCCCGTTTAAGGTACCGTGTTCCGCCTGGCTTCCCTTGCCACCGACTGTACGGGGTAGTTTTAGCCCCCGGCTTTCGAACCTGGGATTGCCTGGGACACCCTGGCTAAACTTTCTAAGCCTCTTTAAACTCTTTCCGAACACTTTTGCAAGACTCTGAATCCCTAATAACTGTGTGATCTTGGGCACATTTTCGCTCTGTCTGCTGTAAGAGTGGGCCCTGCCTAGTGACTTCTGCTCCCCTGTGACTTTGTGCTTCCTTGAACTTACAAAAAGTGTTCTTGACCTTAGAGTGGTGTGTTTATCCTATTTCTGCTCTCTTTTTCCCTCCCCTCTTTAAACCTACTAGAGTGTCATCTAAAGTTAAGCACTCACCTCTGTTTGAATTATGTGGTGTTAACCAAGAGTTGTCTAGTTAGGAATAAGGGTTGGGACTGCTTTTCATATCACTGTGTTTGGAGTGTTTTACTATATATTGCTAGAGTGTTTTCAACTTATGTGTTCTTAAAATAAATAACTATATACTTTTGAAACCAAGCTCTTGTCAGTGTTTGCTTGTACTGTTGTGTCTGAGTACATATTGTGTATACTTTACATACTGCCTAGCTCTTCTTGAGGGAAGTCTGACTGCTCAGCCACAGCTACCAGGTAAATCTGGGTGGTACAGACTGCTACCAAGTGGGTTTACTGCTATACCTGTAGTCTTAAATCTTTTGCAGTGTTCCCCAAGGGAACTGCACAGGTTTCTGCCTAAAACAGTGCATGAGCCTGTGCAGCTGTGCCTTCTCCTATGTCTACCATGCGTCCAGATGGAGGAACGAGCCTTCGCCTTGCAGTGAGCCTTCAGGGAGTCTAGAGAGTGGATGCAGTGCATGAGCCTGTGCAGCTGTGCCTTCACCTATGCCTAACATGCGTCCAGAGGAGGAACGAGCCTTCGCCTTGCAGTGAGCCTTCAGGGAGTCTAGAGAGTCGATGCAGTGCATGAGCCTGTGCAGCTGTGCCTTCACCTATGTCTAACATGCGTCCAGATGGAGGAACGAGCCTTCGCCTTGCAGTGAGCCTTCAGGGAGTCTAGAGAGTCGATGCAGTGCATGAGCCTGTGCAGCTGTGCCTTCACCTATGTCTAACATGCGTCCAGATGGAGGAACGGGCCTTCGCCTTGTAGTGAGCCTTCAGGGAGTCTAGAGAGTCGATGCAGTACATGAGCCTGTGCAGCTGTGCCTTCACCTATGTCTAACATGCATCCAGATAGAGGAACGGGCCTTCGCCTTGCAGTGAACCTTCAGGGAGTCTAGAACGTGGATGCAGTGCATGAGCCTGTGCAGCTGTGCCTCCACCTATGTCTAACATGCGTCCAGATGGAGGAACGAGCCTTCGTCTTGCAGTGAGCCTTCAGGGAGTCTAGAGAGTGGATGCAGTGCATGAGCCTGTGCAGCTGTGCCTTCACCTATATCTAACATGCGTCCAGATGGAGGAACAAGCCTTCGCCTTGCAGTGAGCCTTCAGGGAGTCTAGAGAGTGGATGCAGTGCATGAGCCTGTGCAGCTGTGCCTCCACCTATGTCTAACATGCGTCCAGATGGAGGAACGAGCCTTCGCCTTGCAGTGAGCCTTCAGGGAGTCTAGAGAGTGGATGCAGTGCATGAGCCTGTGCAGCTCTGCCTTCACCTATGTCTACCATGCGTCCAGATGGAGGAACGAGCCTTCGCCTTGCAGTGAGCCTTCAGGGAGTCTAGAGAGTGTGTGCAGTGCATGAGCCTGTGCAGCTGTACCTTCACCTATGTCTAACATGCGTCCAGATGGAGGAACGAGCCTTCGCCTTGCAGTGAACCTTCAGGGAGTCTAGAGAGTGGATGCAGTGCATGAGCCTGTGCAGCTGTGCCTTCACCTATGTCTAACATGCGTCCAGATGGAGGAGCGAACCTTCGCCTTGCAGTGAGCCTTCAGGGAGTCTAGAGAGTGGATGCAGTGCATGAGCCTGTGCAGCTATGCCTTCACCTATGTCTAACATGCGTCCAGATGGAGGAACGAGCCTTCGCCTTGCAGTGAACCTTCAGGGAGTCTAGAGAGTGGATGCAGTGCATGAGCCTGTGCAGCTGTGCCTTCACCTATGTCTAACATGCGTCCAGATGGAGGAACGAGCCTTCGCCTTGCAGTGAGCCTTCCGGGAGTCTAGAGAGTGTATGCAGTGCATGAGCCTGTGCAGCTGTGCCTTCACCTATGTCTAACATTCGTCCAGATGGAGGAACGAGCCTTTGCCTTGCAGTGAGCCTTCAGGGAGTATAGAGAGTGGATGCAGTGCATGAGCCTGTGCAGCTGTGCCTTCACCTATGTCTAACATGCGTCCAGATGGAGGAACGAGCCTTCGCCTTGCAGTGAGCCTTCAGGGAGTCTAGAGAGTGGATGCAGTGCATGAGCCTGTGCAGCTGTGCCTTCACTTATGTCTAACTTGCGTCCAGATGGAGGAACGAGCCTTCGCCTTGCAGTGAACCTTCATGGAGTCTAGAGAGTGGATGCAGTGCATGAGCCTGTGCAGCTGTGCCTTCACTTATGTCTAACATGCGTCCAGATGGAGGAACGAGCCTTCGCCTTGCAGTGAACCTTCAGGGAGTCTAGAACATGGATGCAGTGCATGAGCCTGTGCAGCTGTGCCTTCACCTATGTCTACCATGTGTCCAGATGGAGGAACGAGCCTTCGCCTTGCAGTGAACCTTCAGGGAGTCTAGAACGTGGATGCAGTGCATGAGCCTGTGCAGCTGTGCCTTCACCTATGTCTACAATGCGCCCAGATGGAGGAACGAGCCTTCGCCT
The DNA here is from genome assembly GCF_040938575.1 of Ambystoma mexicanum. Classification (NCBI taxonomy): domain Eukaryota; kingdom Metazoa; phylum Chordata; class Amphibia; order Caudata; family Ambystomatidae; genus Ambystoma; species Ambystoma mexicanum. The sequence continues at coordinate 1,385,272,501 of NC_090933.1, forward strand.
TGCAGTGAGCCTTCAGGAAGTCTAGAACGTGGATGCAGTGCATGAGCCTGTGCAGCTGTGCCTTCTCCTATGTCTACCATGCGTCCAGATAGAGGAACGAGCCTTCGCCTTGCAGTGAACCTTCAGGGAGTCTAGAACGTGGATGCAGTGCATGAGCCTGTGCAGCTGTGCCTTCACCTATGTCTACCATGCGCCCAGATGGAGGAACGAGCCTTCGCCTTGCAGTGAGCCTTCAGGGAGTCTAGAACGTGGATGCAGTGCATGAGCCTGTGCAGCTGTGCCTTCTCCTATATCTACCATGCGTCCAGATGGAGGACCGAGCCTTCGCCTTGCAGTGAGCCTTCAGGGAGTCTAGGGAGTGGATGCAGTGCATGAGCCTGTGCAGCTGTGCCTTCACCTATGTCTAACATGCATCCATATGGAGGAACGAGCCTTCGCCTTGCAGTGAGCCTTCAGGGAGTCTAGAGAGTGGATGCAGTGCATGAGCCTGTGCAGCTGTGCCTCCACCTATGTCTAACATGCGTCCAGATGGAGGAACAATCTTTCGCCTTGCAGTGAGCCTTCAGGGAGTCTAGAACGTGGATGCAGTGCATGAGCCTGTGCAGCTGTGCCTTCACCTATGTCTAACATGCGTCCAGATGGACGAACGAGCCTTCGCCTTGCAATGAGTCTTCAGGGAGTCTAGAGAGTGGATGCAGTGCATGAGCCTGTGCAGCTGTGTCTTCACCTATGTCTAACATGCGTCCAGATGGAGGAACGAGCCTTCGCCTTGCAGTGAGCCTTCAGGGACTCTAGAGAGTGGATGCAGTGCATGAGCCTGTGCAGCTGTGTCTTCACCTATGTCTAACATGCGTCCAGATGGAGGAACGAGCCTTCGCCTTGCAGTGAACCTTCAGGGAGTCTAGAGAGTGGATGCAGTGCATGAGCCTGTGCAGCTGTGCCTTCACCTATGTCTAACATGCATCCAGACGGAGGAATGAGCCTTCGCCTTGCAGTGAGCCTTCAGGGAGTCTAGAGAGTGGATGCAGTGCATGAGCCTGTGCAGCTGTGCCTTCACCTATGTCTAACATGCGTCCAGATGGAGGAACGAGCCTTCGCCTTGCAGTGAACCTTCAGTGAGTCTAGAGAGTGGATGCAGTGCATGAGCCTGTGCAGCTGTGCCTTCACCTATGTCTAACATGCATCCAGATGGAGGAACGGGCCTTCGCCTTGCAGTGAGCCTTCAGGGAGTCTAGAGAGTGGATGCAGTGCATGAGCCTGTGCAGCTGTGCCTTCACCTATATCTAACATGCGTCCAGATGGAGGAACGAGCCTTCGCCTTGCAGTGAACCTTCAGGGAGTCTAGAGAGTGGATGCAGTGCATGAGCCTGTGCAGCTGTGCCTTCACCTATGTCTAACATGCGTCCAGATGGAGGAACGAGCCTTCGCCTTGCAGTGAGCCTTCAGGGAGTCTAGAACGTGGATGCAGTGCATGAGCCTGTGCAGCTGTGCCTTCACCTATGTCTAACATGCGTCCAGATGGAGGAACGAGCCTTCGCCTTGCAGTGAGCCTTCAGGGAGTCTAGAGAGTGGATGCAGTGCATGAGCCTGTGCAGCTGTGCCTTCACCTATGTCTAACATGCGTCCAGATGGAGGAACGAGCCTTCGCCTTGCAGTGAGCCTTCAGGGAGTCTAGAGAGTGGATGCAGTGCATGAGCCTGTGCAGCTGTGCCTTCACCTATGTCTAACATGCGTCCAGATGGAGGAACGAGCCTTCGCCTTGCAGTGAGCCTTCAGGGAGTCTAGAACGTGGATGCAGTGCATGAGCCTGTGCAGCTGTGCCTTCACCTATGTCTAACATGCGTCCAGATGGAGGAACGAGCCTTCGCCTTGCAGTGAGCCTTCAGGGAGTCTAGAGAGTGGATGCAGTGCATGAGCCTGTGCAGCTGTGCCTTCACCTATGTCTAACATGCGTCCAGATGGAGGAACGAGCCTTCGCCTTTGCAGTGAGTCTTCAAGAAGTCTAGAGAGTGGATGCAGTGCATGAGCCTGAGCAGCTGTGCCTTCACCTATGTCTAACATGCGTCCAGATGGAGGAACGAGCCTTCGCCTTGCAGTGAACCTTCAGGGAGTCTAGAGAGTGGATGCAGTGCATGAGCCTGTGCAGCTGTGCCTTCACCTATGTCTAACATGTGTCCAGATGGAGGAACGAGCCTTCTCCTTGCAGTGAGCCTTCAGGGAGTCTAGAACGTGGATGCAGTGCATGAGCCTGTGCAGCTGTGCCTTCACCTATGTCTAACATGCGTCCAGATGGAGGAACGAGCCTTCGCCTTGCAGTGAGCCTTCAGGGAGTCTAGAACTTGGATGCAGTGCATGAGCCTTTGCAGCTGTGCCTTCACCTATGTCTAACATGCGTCCAGATGGAGTAACGAGCCTTCGCCTTGCAGTGAGCCTTCAGGGAGTGTAGAGAGTGGATGCAGTGCATGAGCCTGTGCAGCTGTGCCTTCACCTATGTCTAACATGCATCCAGATGGAGGAACGAGCCTTCGCCTTGCAGTGAGCCTTCAGGGAGTCTAGAACGTGGATGCAGTGCATGAGCCTGTGCAGCTGTGCCTTCACCTATGTCTAACATTCATCCAGATGGTGGAACGAGCCTTCGCCTTGCAGTGAGCCTTCAGGGAGTCTAGAGAGTGGATGCAGTGCATGAGCCTGTGCAGCTGTGCCTTCACCTATGTCTAACATGCGTCCAGATGGAGGAACGAGCCTTCGCCTTGCAGTGAGCCTTCAGGGAGTCTAGAGAGTGGATGCAGTGCATGAGCCTGTGCAGCTGTGCCTTCACCTATGTCTAACATGCGTCCAGATGGAGGAACGAGCCTTCGCCTTGCAGTGAGCCTTCAGGGAGTCTAGAGAGTGGGTGCAGTGCATGAGCCTGTGCAGCTGTGCCTTCACCTATGTCTAACATGCGTCAAGATGGAAGAACGAGCCTTCGCCTTGCAGTGAACCTTCAGGGAGTCTAGAACATGGATGCAGTGCATGAGCCTGTGCACCATTACGTGAGGCACGTTTCCAGGTCTGGCGTGCCTGGGATCTTGTGTTTCCATTTCACCATATCTTCATTTCCTGTTTAGACTTGCTGCTGGATATTCCCGGGAAGTGCTGGCAGTGGAGATTGATAAGAGCAGGGGAGATTCTAAGGCAGGTTTGCAGTGACTCTGGGGCAGTGGAGATTGATGTGACATGGGGAAATTCCCAGGCAGTGCTGGCAGTGACTCTGGGGCTGGGGAGATTGATGTGATCGTGAAATTCCTGAGCAGTGCGGGCAGTGACTCTGTGGCTGGGGAGATAATCGAGAGCAGGGGAGAGTCCCAGACAGTGCTGGCCATGACTCTGGAGCAGTGGAGCTAGATGAGAGCAGGGGAGATTCCCAGGCAGGTCTGCCTGTATGTCTGGGGCAGTGGAGATAGATGAGAGCAGGGGAGATTCCCAGACAGTGCTGGCCATGACTCTGGGGCAGTGGAGATAGATGAGAACAGGGGAGATTCCCAGGCAGTGCTGGGTGTGCCTCTGGGGCAGTGGAGATAGATGAGAGCAGGGGAGATTCCCAGGCAGTGCTGGCCATGACTCTGGGGCAGTGGAGATAGATGAGAGCAGGGGAGATTCCCAGGCAATGCTGGGCATGACTCTGGGGCAGTGGAGATAGATGAGAGCAGGGGAGATTCCCAGGCAGGTCTGCCTGTGAGTCTGGGGCAGTAGAGATAGCGGAGAGCAGGGGCGATTCCCGTGCATTGCTGGCCATGACACGGGGCAGAGGAGATAGATGAGAGCAGGGGAGATTCCAAGACAGTGCTGGCCGTGATTCTAGGGGATTGGAGATAGATGAGAGCAGTGGAGATTTCCAGGCAGTGCTGGCTGTGACTCTGGGGCAGTGGAGATAGATGGAAGCTGGGGAGATGGGTGCCAGGAGGAAAACGCAGTGCCCTGAGTGGACTGTTCTTCCTGCAGGAGCAGTGTTCCACTGTACAAGGCACCCCAGGAATCCCAACTTGGATGCCCAAGTTCAGTAACAAGTGTAGGAGCACAACATAACATTACAAGTGTCAAAGCCACAATATTTTATTTCCGAGAGTCCCTGGACTTACATGACCCATGAGCAGGGGGAACTCGTAGCCATGGCTGGGGAGATGGTGCAGAGACTGCAGCCATGTTGGGGGAGGTGAGACAGTGAAAAGTATGATTGGTTTGCAAGCACATCGATGCCATTAGGGACATGCATGCATGGTGTGTGTCTCTACCCTGGGCATAGGTACTGCCAGCGATGTGTAAAATGTTGCCAATAAAGGCATGTTTCACCACTTGGGAACCAGAGCAGTAGCCACGTGGGCACTAGTCACTAGATCAGTTATTAATATGTGTAATAAAAAGATCCGCTCATGGCCGTGGTCTGTACCACGTGGGCAATAGTCACTAGATCAGTTATTAATATGTGTAATTACAAGATCCGCTCAAGGCCGTGGTCTGTATCACGTGGGCAATAGTCACTAGATCAGTTATTAATATGTGTAATTACAAGATCTGCTCATGGCCGTGGTCTGTACCACTTGGGCACTAATTACTAGAGCAGTTATTAATATGTGTAATTACAAGATCCGCTGAAGGCCGTGGTCTGTACCACGTGGGCACTAGTCACTAGATCAGTAATTAATATGTGTAATGAAAATATCCGTTCAAGGTCGTGGTCTGTATCACGTGGGCACTAGTCACTAGAGCAGTTATTAATACGTGTGATGAAAAGATCCGCTCATGGCCGTGGTCTGTACCACGTGGGCACTAGTCACTAGATCAGTTATTAATATGTGTAATTACAAGATCTTCTCATGGCCGTGGTCTGTACCACATGGGCACTAGTCACTAGATCAGTTATTAATATGTGTAATGAAAAGATCCGCTCATGGCCGTGGTCTGTACCACGTGGGCACTAGTCACTAGATCAGTAATTAATATGTGTAATGAAAATATCCGTTCAAGGCCGTGGTCTGTACCACGTGGACACTAGTCACTAGAGCCGTTATTAGTTTGCATAATGAAAAGATCCGCTCATGGCCGTGGTCTGTACCACGTGGGCACTAGTCACTAGAGCAGTTATTAATATGTGTAATGAAAATATCCGCTCATGGCCGTGGTCTGTACCACGTGGGCACTAGTCACTAGATCAGTTATTCATATGTGTAATTACAAGATCCGCTCAAGGCCGTGGTCTGTACCACGTGGGCACTAGTCACTAGAGCAGTTATTAATACGTGTGATGAAAAGATCCGCTCAAGGCCGTGGTCTGTACCACGTGGGCACTAGTCACTAGAGCAGTTATTAATACGTGTGATGAAAAGATCCGCTCAAGGCCGTGGTCTGTACCACGTGGGCACTAGTCACTAGAGCAGTTATTAATACGTGTGATGAAAAGATCCGCTCAAGGCCGTGGTCTGTACCACGTGGGCACTAGTCACTAGAGCAGTTATTAATACGTGTGATGAAAAGATCCGCTCAAGGCCGTGGTCTGTACCACGTGGGCACTAGTCACTAGAGCAGTTATTAATATGTGTAATTACAAGATCTGCTCATGGCCGTGGTCTGTACCACATGGGCACTAGTCACTAGATCAGTTATTAATATGTGTAATGAAAAGATCCGCTCATGGCCGTGGTCTGTACCACGTGGGCACTAGTCACTAGATCAGTAATTAATATGTGTAATGAAAATATCCGTTCAAGGCCGTGGTCTGTACCACGTGGACACTAGTCACTAGAGCCGTTATTAATTTGCATAATGAAAAGATCCGCTCATGGCCGTGGTCTGTACCACGTGGGCACTAGTCACTAGAGCAGTTATTAATATGTGTAATGAAAATATCCGCTCATGGCCGTGGTCTGTACCACGTGGGCACTAGTCACTAGATCAGTTATTCATATGTGTAATTACAAGATCCGCTCAAGGCCGTGGTCTGTACCACGTGGGCACTAGTCACTAGAGCAGTTATTAATACGTGTGATGAAAAGATCCGCTCAAGGCCGTGGTCTGTACCACGTGGGCACTAGTCACTAGAGCAGTTATTAATACGTGTGATGAAAAGATCCGCTCAAGGCCGTGGTCTGTACCACGTGGGCACTAGTCACTAGAGCAGTTATTAATACGTGTGATGAAAAGATCCGCTCAAGGCTGTGGTCTGTACCACGTGGGCACTAGTCACTAGAGCAGTTATTAATATGTGTAATTACAAGATCCGCTCAAGGCCGTGGTCTGTACCACGTGGGCACTAGTCACTAGAGCAGTTATTAATACGTGTGATGAAAAGATCCGCTCAAGGCCGTGGTCTGTACCACGTGGGCACTAGTCACTAGAGCAGTTATTAATACGTGTGATGAAAAGATCCGCTCAAGGCCGTGGTCTGTACCACGTGGGCACTAGTCACTAGAGCAGTTATTAATATGTGTAATTACAAGATCCGCTCAAGGCCTTGGTCTGTACCACGTGGGCACTAGTCACTAGAGCAGTTATTAATATGTGTAATGAAAATATCCGCTCACCGCTGTGGTCTGTATCATGTGCGTAGGTTGAGCCAAATTGTAAGCAATCGCGTGGTGCTGTATAACATTGCCCCAATGTCGGAGGGTGTTCCGGAAGATTCATTGTTATGTTAACTGAGTAAATGTATCTGACTGACCTTTCTAGGTAAGGCTCTTCATGTAAAACACTATGAAGAGCCTGACCTCTCTGCACGGGGCCACAGTTGGAATGGGGATACCCTGCCAGTCTCTCTGCTCATTTCTGCACAGCTGTATGGATATAAATCCTGTCTCTAGCTTTGCTGCCTAGAATTGCTTACTGTATGACTTGGTGAATGCTATGATGGTTCCTACACTAGGAGGTGTGTCTCCCAACTCAGATCAACTTGCAAGTCTTCCTAGAGATGGGGATGGTCCATGTCCAATTGCAGACAAGGAAAGAATTTATATAGCAGTACAGATTGCAAATGGATTTAGTCTGTATCCCTGACATGGGATGATAGAGGGTCCCTGCTAGCTTTCTAGTATGTTGCTTTTGTCTGTTGCTGTGATGTGGATTATTGAGGATCTCGGCGGCGCGGAAGCAAGGTGGAGGAGCTGGCGATCCACGGTGAATCAGAGGAGGGAGCATCAGGATATGGGCCATGAGGCGGTGACTTCCAGAGGCTCTGGTTCATTCAGCATCAGCTACATTGTCTGGGAAGTCCCTCTGGGCTCCCGGACTTCAGTTAAGTGCTTGCGCCGCATTATTGGTTCCTTGGGCTTGTGTTACTAGGACAGGTACGGCTTTTGCTGCACAGGGTTGAATGGAACATCTGATTGAGCTTATCCCCTTTGTTGAAAACTCTAAGACTGCATGTAGGAACGTGTGAGGGCAAACGCGTTTCCAAAATTAGAATGTGTGGAGTTTAACACGTTCACCAGCTAGTGCGGACAAGCTTGAAAACAGACTGGCTTTTGTTGCAACATGTTATGTGTCCATTTGTCATTTTATGTCATGCTTTGCCTATTAAGCCATGAGTCTTGTGTATCACGTGGGCAGGAGCCCAGCTGTATATCTCATTATGCTTGCCATGTTCATTCAATGTATCTAACCATCTTGTGCTCGTAATGCTTGTGGGTGTAAACCAGTTTTTTTAGGTTATTCATGTTGGGGAGTGAATGAAGGTGACATTCTGGAGAAATGCTAATGTCTACATGTTTGAGTTCATGCCTAGATTTCAGGAGGGTGATTTCAGGATAAGGGTATTAATGTAATTTATGTGTCAGACAAGGTAGGCCGAGGAATTAACAAAGCAGGTTACAAGAATACGTATGGCATGGTATTTCAGGAGCTATCCCCATTGTCCCCCTACCCATCCACTTTGCTACCCTAAACCTCTTACCAGTTACCATAACTCCCCCTTCTTATCCTGTACCTCCAACATCTGGAACCTGTGTCAACCACGGTGGGAGGGTCGATCCCATTCTTCTCCTGTGGTTCGGAAGATGGTGTCGATGCTCTCTCTCCTTTGGTAGTGACATAATAATACACCCCAGGCATACGGAATATATATCACCACCTAAGCCAAATGGATGCGACTACTCCCCCTTTAGCGGAGGTATTGAAGGCCTTAAAAGAGATTCAGATGGAATTGGCACATGCTAGGCAGGAAACTATGGCTTTGAAGGCTCAGGTACATGGATTAGTGGCACAGGGGAGTCCATTGCAGATAACAGGTGCAGACGCTCTGTCAGGAACAACAGGACAATCTTCTACGGCCATAGTGCAACAACCAGGTAATGTCCCGTTAGCCTCTCATGAGAGATTTACAAGGAAACCCCAGAAATATTTGACATTTTTGACACAGGGCCTCATTACGAGTTTACGAGTTTGGAGGTAGCCATGCCCTTAATAAGGCTGCCTCCAAACTCTGGTTCGGGTTCCCTGAATGGGGAAATACCGGGCCATTCCGACCTTGGAGGGCCCAATATTTCCCCATTCAGGGAAACCGGACCATCCCCATTCCCATTGAGCCCCTATAGGGCTCAATGGGAATGGGGAGCATGCTAACAATGGGCCCGTTAATGACGGGCCTGTTGTTAGCATGCTGGGATGCTTGCGGGACCCGCTAAGGACGCCTGGTAAAACCAGGCGTCCTTAGCGGGTCCCGCAAGCAGACCTCGTAATAGGGCGGTAAGGGGTTAACGGCTCTGGCACCTTTACCAGCACCGTTAACCCCTTACCGCCCACCTCGTAACAAGGCCCACAGTGTCGGTTGCATTTTCTATGTAAACCTGCAGCTTTTGAGAGTACACAGGCTCGGACAGCCTTTGTCATTTCATACTTGACGGGAGACCCCGCAGCCTGGGTCATGCCATTAGTTCAAAAGGATGACCCTCTGTTGTATAATTGGAACTCTTTTTTGGCAGAATTTGGGAGGTTGTTTGACAGGTGGGAAGTATCCCCAACTCAGGATAAGGAATTACTGGCTTTACATCAAGGGACACGTGACTTTCATGTCCTATGTCACGCAGTTTAATCGATTGGCCAGAAGCCAGATGGTGTTATTCTACCTGGTGTTACGGGAGGAACTGAAAGACGCAATAGTAAAGGTGGAACCCCAGCCGACTACATGCACTGCTATGATAGACTTGACTTTGCGATAAGACCTTTATGATATTAAATACAGACTCCTCTTCCACATCCAGACTTGCCATACTAGCTTTAGTTTCGTCCGGTATGGTTACAAGTATGGCATTCCCGGTCTTAATATAACTCTTCTATGTAGGCCAACCATTTGCTTTCTGGGATGAGGGTTTAACTCACTGGGCAATAGTCCCTTCTTCTACTCGTTAAAGTTGGACCAAAATGTATGGCTATCGTATGATTTCAACCCACCAAACAAGAGCTGCCAGTTTGAATGTTTGGTTCAGTACTTATGTTGCTTTCGCCAATTATTGTATTTAGTGGCTCGGTTTTTAATACAGTTCTGCTTTTCACCCCACTTCAATGTTGGATTAGTCTTGATTGCAGCTCTAGCTTTCTGGTAAGTTTTCTTTTTATCTTTAAATACCTTAAATATTGCAATTCTCAGTGTTTGCACACAAGACACTTTTTGTACAGAATTTGAAATGGTACCTATAGCCTGCTTACCATAGCTGCTACTTTGTATATAAAACACACTTTCAGGGTAATTCATGGAATAAATGTGCGCCGAAAACGGGGCGCATGCGTGTAAAACACGACACACACGTACAAAACGCGCGCAAGCGCCCGTTTTCCTATTCATGGAACACATGGCGCGTGGCTTACCCGCGACCTGCGCCGAATCCGCGCAGGTCTCACATGTCATTGCCACATCAGGAACCCTTTGCGCAAGACGCCCAGAGAAGGCGCACACCGTCCAGCGCACAAGGGGCGGAACACGTGGAATGGGGAACAACACGTGAAAATGTGGGCGTTACAGGGGAAGTACCGCAGCCAAATCCCTGCAACGCCCACACACGCGCTAACAACACGTATTCATGGAATCGAACATGGCAAACCGGCACGCGGCAAAAGACACGCAAGCCCAGAAACACGTACGCCACGCGAAAGCTGGCGTAAGTACCCCTGAACAGCATAAAAGTGCTTGCAAAAAACAAACGCGTGTATAGAGCTACGATTAAATGTACCATTCCTCGCAGAAGTGATCGTGGGGCACCGCAGGAGGAGGAGGAGGATAGCCAGGCCCTGCATTGTTTTATCCAAGACCAGCCTTTGTGGGATGCCTGATGACCAGGTCTATGGCAGGTATAGATTTCCACCTCATATCATCCTAGACCTGGTCACTGAGTGGGAGGATGAACTCACATCACCCACCCTCCCAAGCACTGAGCCCCTTGGCAAAGGTGCTCAAAGTCCTGCATTTTTTGGCCACTGGGTCATTTCAGCGGACAACTGCCATAGTTGGGGGCATCTCACAGCCCACACAGTCACGCTGCCTACACCAGGTGTTGGCAATCATGACTGCACGCCCCTCAGTCCGCAGGCACATATACATGCCCAGAACACCTGCAGAAAGGCAGGCCGTGGTCCAGGACTTTTACGGGGTGGCACACTTCCACAAAGTGCTTGGTGTCATTGATTGCACCCATGTGGCCCTACGTTCACCTAGGGCCACTGAACACATCTATCGCAACCGCAAGCACTGGCATTCCATCAACGTGCAGGTTGTATGCGATGCCAAGGGAATCATCACCTCTGTCTATGCAAACTATCCAGGGTCCACCTATGATAGTTTCATATTCAGAATGTCACCCCTAAACCGGGACCTGGAAGCTGGGAGGCATGGCAACACATGGCTCATTGGTGAGTACAAATGCCTGTGCACATGCATGAATGTCACACACAGACAAATAGACAAAACCAACTAATGACAACCATTATCACCTCCCCAGGGGACAGTGCCTACCCTCTGAGCACCTTCATGATGACACCAATACAGAACCCCATCACACCACCCCAGGTAAGAGACAACGCAGCCCATATTGCAACCAGGGCCATAGTGGAGTGCACATTCGGAGTGCTGAAGTCACGTTTCCCCTCCCTTGACCGCTCTGGTGGACAGCTACTATATGCACCCCCAGTAGTGTGCAGGATCATTGTGGCAGCATGTGTCCTGCACAATGTTGCCACACGGCATGGCGTACCAGTGGACATGGTGGTGCCCCCCCATCCCCAACCACATGCACGCCCACTGCACATGGGAGGGAAAAGGGCACGTGGCGAGGCAGCCCATACCCAGTTTGTGGCTTAACTTTGCACCTAAAGTCCCACCCCTGCACAGTGCACACAGGTCTAGCACATTCCAGGTGACAATTGATGATGACAAAGGGACCGTCAACTGTCACAACCTTACCCTGGGAATGTGTCCTTGGAAGTGCTACATTGTGTGCATCCCTAGCTACTTGAACAAACAGAATCCTGTGTGACCAAAAGGCACACATTCAAAATGTTTAATCCACTACCCCCATGCAAAACAGCACATCCAAATACTGGTATGTCACCTAAACCCTCCTAAACCCCATGTCACCCGCCCGACACACCATGCATGGACTGTGAAAACTCCAAAATAAATTCACAACACATGACACAACTGTCACAAAGCGCACCGTGACAAATGGAAACAGGCCAGCGACAATTCCCTCTGACACATCAAAATCAAACCGTACATAGGAACATATATTCACCAGCATAACATATCATAAACACAGGACCCAACAGTGACAATGTCAGACAGTGACCAATCACAATAGCACAAGTGTCTCAATATGACAAAGCCACCGCATGGACGACTCCCATCCTGAGTGTGTCGATGCTAGCTAAATGTGGCAGGGTACCGCATACAGCATGAAGTGCATCAACAATGGAGACATGCAAGGTAATACATGAAGATGTAACATGTAAATATGCACATTTACCAATATCCAAACAAAAATGCATGCCAACCATGCACTGGACAAACAATCATGAATCCCCAATAGGGGTGTATACACAGGTTGGACTTCATACTGGCCACCAAAATGATGAAAGCCCAATGCCTCTGTGTAAGTTACTGTCACACGCTGCCCTCCTTGCAAGCACATGGAAAGGTGAAGCAGGAGTGGCATATGTGTCTGGACCCCAAGCCTCAAACACAAACACGAGACAAGCCTGTATGGGCCCAGCCGGAACACACAGTGGATGCCTTTGGATGCCACACAATGCAACACAGATGAATGCATAGATGACAAGAAATAAAAATGGCCATGGTTGACCAGGGGGAGGGAGGGACCACTCAGGAGGGAGGAGGTGCAGGGTGCACCTCGACACCCACATGCGTGGATGTTGAGAATAAAAATAATAAACTCCATGAGCTAACGGCATACACGGCTAGCCTACAGTGGGAGTACTGTTGTTGCTGTCATCACCCTCTGGTGCAGCATTAGAAGGTGTGCATGGTACTGTAGGCTGACCACGCATAGCCCTGGCATGCTCCTCCATGGGGGGTCCAGAGGTCCCCATGCAGCACCACACATGTTGCATGGAGTTCCGCCTGCAAGACCTCACGTGTTGCACGGAGTTCCGCCTGCAAGGCCTCAAGTGACACACAGATCTCCTCACATGTTGCACAGAGTTCAGCAGAGATGTTGTGTGTCAGCTACCCCATCTGCTATTCTGCCCGTCTACTGCGGCCCATCTCAAATGCAGCCAGAGTAGATCTGAGGGAGGCGTTCTCTTCCCTCAGGGCATCTCCGTGGGCCTCTGCCTCTGCAGCTATGGCTGTGCACAGAGCCCCCAGTTCAGCCTGTCAGTCTCTGTTGGTGGCCAACATGTCCTGCCTGTGTGAGCGGCACGTGGACTGCGATGCCTGCTGCTGGAGCTCAACCTGCCTATCGGGGGAGAATGGAATTGCCCACCCTTTCCATGCCCTGAGCCATCATCTCACATGATGCCCCTTGTTGCTGTGCAATGGCATACTTGGAATTCTCCCACACAGTATTACCCAGTGGCTCATGGTAACCGCGTTGCCGGACACCACACCCGCCGGGCCCAAGGAGACCTGATCCTTGCTGTGCTGGCTCTGCCTGTGGCTGCAGGACTGCATTCCTCCTTTGATCTGCTGCCCCAGGAACAGGAGCAATTAATGTGGAGCATGACCCTGCATCCGTAACCGCCACAGGCACACATACCAACACTTGAGGGGTCTACCCCTACTGCAGGTGGGTCGGACAGCACTAAAAACACTTTAGGGGAGGTAAGAGGATTATTAGCCCTAATCCTAGCACATCCTCAAATGTTTTAGGTGAAGCCTTGAACAAAAAACATAACAGCGCTAGGGGGCTTATCTGTTCTCTTTCCAGAATGAGTCGCGATGCCTAGAGCACCAATAAAATTATACAAATCAGGCTCCAAACGGATTTACAAAAAATATGTCATTTATTTAATTTTCATTCAACAATACTAAAAATGTGTTTTCAATGTCAACAAATATTTGAATTTTTTTTTAAGACAACCAAATCTCTGGCGAAAGTGCAAGTGCAAAAAAATATATAGCACCCATCAAGATTTTAAGGTAAACTGGCAGAGTCAACACCAAGAAGTAGATAGTTGTGTGTAAACCAAGAGTAATCCAAATATAGGATTTCTCTAAAGCAGTGTTGTACAAATACCACAAAAATGAACTTATTCATACACCACATTCATTCCAATTTCAATTCAAACATACTCATTCTCTCATACATTCCCAACATGTTTCTTTCTGATTATGTGTGTTAACAGTGTAAACAGAAATTCATCAGGGGTAGTCTGCCGTCTACCGAATCTACTGACACCAAAGATAGCTTCTTATCGAGGTATAATTCCTCTGATGTTATGCACAATTAGCAATATTCAACACGACATTTTGAGGCAAGGCAATGTTCCTATGCATCAATATTTAAAAAGTTCAAGCAAGTGTGGAGTCCAAACTTTAGGGTCCTATAACTGGTCCGTAGTCTGTTTGATGCACCACAGCAAGGAGACTCCGTATCTGGAAAGGGGAACAGATCAGGGTGTAAATAGTGGTTACCCTGATTACTCATTCTATACATGTAGAATTAAAGTACCATTACTCAATGTGTGTCGGACAGAACAGCATCCACTCACCTGTGACAGCATTGATGGATCAATATCTGATTCCGCACCAGAGGCATAGAGATCCTCAGAGGTGTACTCAGAGACACCCCTGGCCAGGATGGTCTGGAGCACCAATGGATGTTCATGGGCTTCCACACCATGTCCTCCACTGGGGCCAGGTTGGGGCTCTGAACACTCCACCCCCTCTGCCATCTCCTCCTCCTCCTCGGCTTCCACCTGCACAAAATGAAACAAAGACAGGAGCACACATGTTAACGGCATATACCACACACATAGGTATCACAATGTTGACAGCCAACACATGAAGCAGCCATGACACACATGACACAAACTCAGGCATGCACGAAGTGCCAATTAAATGGAAGGTGACCCTGAAAGTAGACATGGACGTGTGTCAAATGGCAAGCCAACACATGTACTACATGGTGCATAGCACACGCATCACACAAACTTGTGACTGGCATAGACCTTACACAAAAATGACAGCTGCCACCACACAGATGGCACGTAGCATAGCCATGGCAGAACTGTCATTCAGCCCCAGATGGAAGTCAAATACTACTGTCCATAATCCATGTAAAATGCATGTCATCAGACAGCACATGTAAATCACTATGATGAAAAACACATGTGTCACAGGCTGCAACAACGCTAGAGTATTGAAATACAGTGAAGGAAGGCACATGGACTCATGAATGCAAGGTCATTTCGACATCACGCAAGTGAATATGCATGTTGAAGGGGAGAAAATGGTTCAGAAGTGTGTGGATGCAGTGCACTACATGTGTCTGGCCTCAACCATTATTGAGAACACAGAGGCCATAATGTAAACGTAGTGGACTGATGGCAGTGCAATGGCAAGTGCAGTCAACCTGTGGAAAGTGTTGGCAGTGGATTGCAGGGATACAGTGAACCCCAACCCCAAGGGCGGGTGATGGCTTGGAGGCAGTGCATGTGTCAAAATGGTTACTCAGAGTACCATGTTGTAGCAGACAGTGTGAGCAGGTGTGAATTGCATTATCACAGTCATCTGGGACAACAGCAGGGGAGAGGAGGACAGAAAGCACAACACATGAGGAAGCATCAGAAGTGCCTGCAGACCCGGAGAAGCTACAACAGCAGTTGCATGGAGGCAGGGAGGCTGTCCCAGAGGGAGGCATCCACTCGACACAGATGAGAACCACAAACTAATTGCCATGTGGTGCAACTCACCCTGAGTGAGCAGGAAAGGGATGATCAAATTCCATGAGAAGAAGGAGGAAATGCCAGAGATGGAGTCGAATGAGTAGCTTGCCCCGGACCCATAGGGGCTTGCTGGGAATGCACATGGTCCATGAATGAACACTCATGACCACTGTGAACCTGTGCCATCAGCACAGTCCGAGTGAGACACCCTGCATCAAGGCCAAAGGATGTACCACACAGTCCTGGTCTGGCAGAGTTGCAGAGGGAAGACTGTAAATGCACAGAAATTCGGGAACAGGCCGTTGTAATAGTCCGCCATGGGAATCACCAGTCCCATGGAGACAGTGAGCTGCTGGGGGATAGAGAGGCAAGTAGAAGTCCACTGAGTAGGATCAGCTTGCAGGGTGAGCTCATAGAGACATCAGTCATGTGACCATAGGGGGCAAGTGTTGAGTGGAAGGTCCTCACAGGCTATCAGCAAACATGGTTCTGAGCAAGAATATGGACAAGAGAGCCTGGACAGTGATTGACATGGAAGGAGGGTGCAGGTGTGTTGCTGAGGGTTGCCTCCATGTGCAGCACATGGTCTGTATGCAGTCTGCATTACAACAAGCACGTATCAGTCAAGCATCACATGGGTCACACATGGCAGTCATGACCACATAACCGGAACTGGCAGTCAAACTCAACACATCACCCAAGCAAAATACACATGGCCTGGACACACACGCATGAACACTCACCGGACATTGTCTCATAATCAGGCAGGTCTCCCACGCCTTGGATCTGACCCTCTGCAATGAACCCTCCAGCGATCTCCTCATGTTCAGTTAGTTCATTGTCCTCTGGTGGTGACCCACTGCCACTCACCAGAGTAGAGACATATCTTGAAACCAGCTTGTTTTTTGCTCAGCGTCAGAGGTCATTCCAACGCTTCATGCAATCATCTGCTGTGCGCTTCTCTTATCCCAAGGCGCAAATATGGTCCGCGATGCACTGCCAGTGGGCCCTACACTGAGCAGGTGTAGTTTTGCACCCTGCCGTCACCAGCATGTCGCGGCCGTGTACCGGCACGTAGCCCACAAGTGCATCGAGTTCCACATCTTTGAAACTCTGCTTTCTTGATGTGCCGGAGGCCTGAGCCGTGTCTGAGGTCCCAGCCTGTTCTGCTGGAGCATGCTTCTTCCACTTGGGAGGTTGTGCGGAACCTGAGTGGCTTCTGCTGCTCCGGTCAGTAGGGGCTGAAGCACAGGTGGACTGGCCAATGGAAGCAGGCAATGGCAAGACGACCAAAGGTCTGACTGCAGGCATTGGCTACTGGGTGCTGTCACCAGGACCCAGCGCCACAACTGCCTCGGTGCCAAGGGCCAGGACCAACACAGTCCTGGCTGGGTGACTCAGAGCCGGGGTGGTGTCAGCTGCAGCTGCCCCTGCAGCTTCAACACCCTGGCTGCTCAGGGCAGCAGATGACACGGCTGCCCCAGATCCATGTGAACTGGTGACAGCAACTTTCACCATACGTGGCTTGGACTTCCTGACACGGAAGTCGGCCTGTGAGTCATCCTGTGCCTGTTCCGTGACCAATCTGGGCCGGGCTAGCTGACCCTGAGGTGGGCTGGTGTCAGCTGCAGCTGCCCATGCAGCTTCCACACCCTGCCTGCTCATGACAGCAGATGGCACTGCTTGTTGGGTCTGACGGGCACTGGGGATGGCAGCAGAAGCGCATAGACAACTCCCCACCAAAACAAGAAGTACGCATTGCCACAGTAGTGAAGAAATTGCGTGTGAACCCACAAAAAGAAGAATCTCACACGTCGGTCCTGACGAAAAGAACGTACAGCGCACTGGTGTCCTACGCAGACCTTTAACCCGTACAGAACATCAACGCACAACGTCCCGCGTGCGTCACGTAACTTACACGCTAAGGGCCTTTCCTCTGATTCTACGCTAATGCGCTGTTTCGGCACGTGCAGAGTCACTCTGCATCCGGCTGGCCATGCAAAAGCACACGGAAGACCCACGCTCCTGCCCACAAGGCCATTTACCTGCCTCCAATGCCCTGAGCTGCTTCCTACGAGCCATCTGCTGCTGCCAGCCCACTCTGTGTGCCTGCTGCCTACGTGCCCTGCAAGGTGCCTGCACATCAGCCATTGCCAGAGAGCCTGTTGCTGAGACCACCTCTGCTGACCCAGAAGACTCCTGAATGCCATTCCATCGCTCCACAGCCCAGCCCCAGGAACCAGTCGCCCACCCACACCTGCCTCGGTGGTTGCCATGTTGGACCAAACACCATCTGGGGAAAGTGGCAACCCCCCGGCAGAGAGGCAGAGGGCTGCCAGCTTCACTCCCAACGAAGTTTGCATCCTGGTGGAGCAAGCCCTGGGGCATTATGATGCCCTCTTCACTGGTCCATCGCGACTCGACAATGATGGATGGATGGAGTAAGATCTGGGTGGACATGGTGGGTGCCATTAACGCGGAGAGGGTGGCACCCCGCGAATACAAACATGTCTGTAAATTCTGGGAAGACTTCAGGTCCAGGACACTCAACAAGGCCCGACCCCTCGTGAGTTCTGTTGCTGGTGGAGTGGGGTGCTGGGGCCATTGAAATGAGGGTCCTGGAGCACTTCCACACAGCGCTTCACGCCCAGGTCATGAAGTTAGAGCTCAGTCCGGAGTCGAGTGGTAAGTGTCCATGTGTTCTAGTCCAGCGTAGTGCATGTTGAGGTGTGGCTGGAGTGTTCACCCTGGCCTTATATCTGTCATGCCTCATGTACAGATGTGTGTGTGTGCATGTCCATGACAGTGCTGCATGTGAGTCCAATCAAGCGTGTTCCACATTAATGGGGTCTGTGCTGCAATGCGGGATGTGCACAAGCATGTGACGACGCACACATGTTTGCATACCTGTGTCTGGACTTGGCCATGTGAGAGGTGTGAGACATGGATGCTTATGGCACCATCATGAACATGCATGTTGTACATGTGCGTGTGTCTGAGAAGTAAGTGTGTGACTGGCCAACCCCATGGATGCATGACATATGAGCATCTCAATGCGCGATTAACTGATGCGGCCCAGTTTTCCACAAGTGCACTGTAACGAAAGGTCTACATGGCCTGATGCATGACTGTCAGGTGATGTGTGTGTATGTGATGTGCATGTACCATGATGCATGTGAGGTTCAGACCCTCTACTGATGTGCCTGCAGTGCCTTGTACATGGATGTGAATGTTTGTTGCACATGGCATGCATGGTTGTGCATGTGTGTTGCTTGCAGTGACCTGTGTGTTGTGGAGGGTGATGATGGTTGTGATGTTTGACAGTGCCAATCATGTGCATTTGCTTTGTGTCAAGCAGACATTTGTTTGGTACACTGATGCTTGTGTTCAATGTCTCTCTATCCACAGTGGCGATGGAGGAAGAGGGCGGAGACGGCGCTGTGGAGCACCGCGGCGGGGATGCCTCCGTCAAGCAGAGATGCAAGGACCAGTCATCCTCCCAGGTTACAACATCTTCCGCGAGCGAGGAGACTGGTGCTGCGTCTGCAACAACGCCCGCAGCTGCTGAGGGGAGGCCCAAGAAGTTGAAGTTGGACGTGGGCTGTTAGGGAGAATTCTCATTTATGGCTAATTTCCCTTAACTAGTGAGTCCCTCAGCGGCTTTGCTGGATTTCTGGGGTTTATTCTTTCCACCTGGTAAGAGTGTGAACCTTTTTCCCACTCTTACATGTGTTTTGCCATGTGTATTTCTACTTTTTGTGTGATCTTGGGCTCTGGAGCCACACCACTCCATGAGCCCAAACTTCTTGTGTGTGTTACACAGCAGCTTCAGTGCAGTAACACAGGGTTGTCTCTAAGACTTCCCACTCACTCCATTTTTCGGGGCCTGACTACTGTCCCCCAGAAACATGTAAAGTTGCCATTTACTTTATGTAGTCATTTAACCTACAGACCCAGTACACCCCATCTTACATGGAGTATTGGAAAGGGTTAACTCTGTTCCCTTTTTGTCTGTACCTCCTGGAGCCTTGTTTCGCTCCCTTAATGTTAAGACTTGGCTGGTGGCAGTGGTATCTACCCTAACTTTTCTACCACGATTATACTATATAAACGTGGTACTGTTTTAGGTTATTGTATTAGCCTCGAACATAAACCCGCTTGACCAAATACATTTTCTTTTGGCTCCGGTCGGGTTTAATCACCATTACTTTTTGTTGACATCCTTCTTGTGTTTTACTTTTCACGCCAAACCAGGTTTGCCTTCTTTGTTCGCCGTGCTTTGGCGGGCTTCTGCGAAGAAGCCCTCCTTTGGCGTCTGGGCGTCTGGGTGTCTAGGTGGGCTGAATGTGAGGGAGGGGTTTAGTAACCGCCTGCACAGGGTCTCCTTGGTGACCCAAGTCGCACTTTGTGTCCATTGGCTGAGGTGGTGGTCTGGGCTGGACAACTCCCCTGCTGAGTGATTGACAGCCAGGCTGTGTGAATGGGGGATTTTGGCATAAAAGGAAGGACTCTTGGGCTGGAAGTCAGTCGCCACTGGAACTGCAAGAACCGAAGAGAAGCGGAGAAGAAGACGACTGCTGCAACTACCGAGTCCCGGTGAAGCCCTGCTGCAGTCCTGAGCTATCTACCCTTCAACGACAGAGAAGATCTACTCCGGAGTCTTCTTCCCTTGAGCCTGGTGGGATCAACCAGCTCACCTTTCTACAGCCAGAGAATCCTCTCCTGGGTCTAAATCACTGCACGAAGCTGTAGTGGTCCGGATAGCCATCACAAGAGCCCTCTCCTGTTTTAGAGGAGCGCACCTTTTATTCACTGTTGCTTTGCTGCTGCTGGCCTCATCCCTGTGTAGTGCAGATCGCTCCAGACCTACTCCTTCTTGTCCCCACGACTGAAGCTCCAGGAACCGTTAGTCTGCGGGAACTACCAGGAATAACTGCCGTAGCACCGGCTTTCTTCATTTGAATAAGGTAATGTGTCCATTTGGTCGTTCTCTACATCAAACCTTGAGGAATCGGGATGAACCCTTTTCCTTTCCGAAGGCTTGTCCTTTCTTCCTTGGCTCTTATAACTTTTGCCTCCCTTTGACAATATCCAAGTACTCCTGGCAACCTTAATCGCAAACTGTTCTAAAATCGTGTGATCCTCGACAACAGAGCCCTGCTCCATTTGACAACTGGCGCAGTCCTATTGACTTTATCTGTATTTTAGAACACGTCCTCTGATTCTAGTGCCTTGACAAAGTATTGCCTATGATTTTTATCCCCTATTCCCTGGTTTTAATTCAATGTGCTGTGTGTGTTTGACTACGGTTACATTTCTTCCCGTGGGTACGCTTTTCTTTCGTTAGACCGAACTGTCATTACTGTCAAAAAGTGAGCGCTTCTTAACCCCCGGCAACATCTTTTGTCTCACAACACCGGTCTGTCAAATCCTAATGTACTTACCTTGAATTGACCAAAACCAAAGGAATTGGTTGTGTGTATTATCTTTAGAATGTGGTTTTGTTTAATAAAAGTGAAGAGTTTTATGAACAGATGGATTAAAAATAAATGTACTTATATTTTTTAACCAGAAACCTTGAGTCAGTGTTTGTTTAAGTCACAGTAATTGTAGTGTGTAATCCCTATTACTGGTCATTTGCTCTTGAGATAAGTCTGCCTGCTCCGCTACTGCTACCACTATAACTGTGTAGTACAGGCTTGTACCAAAGGTGAAATTGTACTGCCACTTGTAGACTTAATTGTCTGTAGTGTTCCCTTGTGGGATGTATTAACCCACTCATCCAAGCCCTACAACATCACTGTGCATAGCTGGCAGCAGAAACATCAGAATGGCCACTGGAAAGCATGCTGCTCGCTCAAAATCACCAGAAAATGCGCAGTGAAAACCTGAAAATTAGGCTGCCATCCACTTTTGCCTATATTAGTGAGCACAGGAGATCACTGCCTAAAACCACCATTGGGCTACCCACAAAGCAGCCTGAAACCACTTGGAAATAGCAATACTGATTGAAAAAGAAATACCGAGCTGTTTGGGAATCCGTTTTCTTGATTGTCAAAAATTGCTAAAATCATGGCTCACAAAATCACCTAAAAGATCCAACCTCTTTGTTGGGTGTTCCACATCATTTACTGCAAGAAGCCACACAAATACCATATCAGCAAGAATCATATGCTATCAAGCAAAATCCACTTTTAAAGATGCTTGCTGGAAGACAGCTGTCAAAAATGGGTGCAGTACCGTTGCTCGCCTCCGACAGGTGCTGCGATCGCTAAATTCTGACAGGAGAGCTGTGTTGCAGAAGCTAAATATGCCAAAGCAGGGAATTCCATCAAAATGCCATATAGAGTGCTACACAGTGATTTCATGTTGAAAAAGACTTGATTTAAAGATATATTGCTTATTTTAGGTTTATAAAATGCATTTTTTTCACAAGGAACTCTGTTGAAATTGACCAGAAGGCAATCTGATTTCATTAAAACTCCAAAAGGCTTGCTTCCGTGAGAACCCTTGACACCTTGGCCTTCCTATCAACAGGACAGGAGATCGCATGGACATGTTAATTAGAACTGTTGTGAGAGGAGATTTCCCCTGCTTGCAGGAAAAAGAGACAATAGATTCCTTGACTGAATGGAATATACTAAATTTGGGTGTGAGTGGCCAACAACTCCTGGCAGGAAACAAGACATGTGACCTCTGAGTCAGAGCCAAGCTTCTGGGGGCAGAGACAAACCGTTGTGTGTATTGAATTGAAAGCAAATGTATGTTTTATGAAATTGCTTATAACAAATTTTACCAAGCTGACAGAAATGTCAAACTTTGAGATTCTTAAAATGACAAATTCACTCACAGTTCAAGACTAAGATGGATGCTGTGTGATGTTCTGAAACCAAACCCCGGGATTTATTAATATTGTAGATACAGCGTTTATGCTAGAAACATAAAAACTTACAGTAATATGCTCAGAGAGGGTGTGTATGTCTGTGTAAAATTTGGTGCAGAACCAATCTTGGCAAACCCACCAAAAGCGTGAATAAGTTGTCATTTCTGAACCCAAGCATGTAGGAACATGAGACTTGAACAGAGACATGCCTTGATTAATCTGTGACGTGTATGTACTGTATTCTCAACAACTTGTGTATCTGGGAAATATGTTTTTTGGGAAAAATTGATTTTCTAAGTAAAAGCAAAGGGGCGTGTTCTTTCCTTAAGCCATAAACATGACACCTGATGACACAGGATGACACACTACTCCTTTCTCCAGTCATGGGACAGGAATGTCTCTAACCTATCAAATCCTTAGGGGGTTGGGCATGTAGAATCAGCCTCCACACCCACTTTGGAAACACATAAAAAGAGACTGCTTAGGACAGGCAAGGACACACTCTTTCTACTCTTCAACCGGTTCCTGTGAAGCACTCTGCCAGACCAGATCCCGACAATATCCAGACAGAGATTCCGGACTCCAGATCTAGATCCAGAGACCAGAACTTAGAATCCAAACTCTAGAACTTTGAAGCAGAGAGAGGCCTGTTCAGCAGGCTTCAGAATCTTTTGCAAACCTGATTCTCAGCAGCCGGGCTGTGCTGTTTGCTTCTGGCCAAGAACCCTGTGCTAGAACCAAGATCCAGAGAAAGCAGAGCCATATCCGGAACCCGTCAGATCCCGTCCAAGAGGCTGCAGACCGCCGTGCAGTGCTGAACCTAGACCGGAGTGCCTGAGACCTGTCCGGTGGCGAGTGAAGTCAAACCCTTGACCAGATCTTTGACGGGCCCATTCCATTCTATTCCAAAACTAGGAGTGAGTATCTAGTCTAGAACTGTACAGAACCAATCTCTTAGTTTAAAGTAATCTTATCCCATCCATTTCAACCTGTCCAGAACTGCATTATAGAATCTGGTGTCCATCCTGTTGATTTCAAATCTGTAAAGCGTAATCTTGACTTTATTTCTGAAAATCTACCTCCACATTTTAAAGATAAGATCCTAAGCTTTCCAACAAACCCAAAACGACATTCCATTATAGTTTTTCCGTAATCGCGATTTAAGCACGCAGAAAAATTGCAGCGAATTGCAATTTAGCTCAATTTCATTTTCTGTCAAAATAGCTGTCTCTTGCTTTCCACTGCTGAATTTCGTTTTCAAGTTGATAATCATTCATGAATCATTGCTAGTGTTGACCTGAACTGTCACTCATCCTGAATCCTTTAGTGAATGAAAATTATTTTAGCATATTTTTCACATTCCCTGCAATCACATTCAAAAGCATTCCTGCATGTTTAAAATCATACCTGTTTTCTCTAAGCTTGCTGGGGGGAACTGGAATTGAACTGCAGCACTGATTGCCTTCCTGAAACCTGTGTGCCCTCATTTCCATCTCTTCATATTGCATGGGGGGGGGAGTGAGTAGTCACAGGGGAAAAAGTGATTATATTATCTTTAGATTGAAATCCTATCAAGTTTATTTCTGTGTTGCATTCTTTCCCATCTTACATTTCCTTGAAACCATACAACATATTCTCTGCTACCTTATCCTTTCTATACCAACTCCTAAGTGATTAAAGAGAGTGTGGTATTGTAATATTACCCATTGTTGATCACTATTATATTCATAAGTGTGCTATCAGATATTATTTTGTTCAGAAAAGTGTGATATATATATTGTTTAATTCTTCACATAAACCTTTTAATTTGCAAAACAAACCTACTTCTTGGCTCAGTGAGGCCAGGGGGATTCAAAGTGAGGGGCGTTATATAAGGGTTCATCATCCAGATTTAAAGAACTTTGACATATAAATATATCAATAAGGGCTTCCATTGGGCATCCCAGACTAGGCATTGCTTTAGTTGGAGTGCTGCATTGAAGTCACTTACACCCTAAGGGTACTGCAGAGGATTCTGCCTACCATGGGCTCCTCGGCAGCAGGAGGGACAGGTGAGCCCCCACATGAGCAATTCGATGCGGAAGACAGTTCAGAGTCATCCAGGTTGGTGGTGAACGAGGCAGAGGCCGCATCAGCCCAGCACATGGGGCCTGGCGGGGGTGATGAGGTAGGTGCAACTGTTGCAGTCCAGGGTCGGGGCAGGAGGCAGTGCAGGTCACCGTGGAGGGACCTGTGCCTAGTCCTGTCCCTGATCCTGCGTCTGCATCAGTTTGCACCGGCGGGCATGCCTCAGGCCTGACCCATACGCAGGTAGCGGGTGTGTCCACTTCAACTGACCTTCCACTACCTGCAGACGAGGGAATCCATGACAGGGTGGAACCATGCTACCCGGTCTCGCGAGGCACACAGGTGACATTCGTGATGATGTGCAGGCTTCCTGTCGGGTGCTTGCACATCATCAAGAAGAGGTCTGGGCCCTCATGAACTTGCTGGCTCAGCTCATTGTTGCAATTTTGCTATGTGTCCTGGCCACTGCTACGACCCCCTCCTCCTCTTCCTCCACTATGCGCCAGTCATCCTCCCTGCCGTCTTCCGGCCCTGATACCACCAGGGCCCCCTTTTGGACCTGTCCCAAACACGGCAGCCAGTCTGGTGGAGACCACATCCCTGCCACAGTCGGGAGTCAGTGGATCAGCAGAGGTGGTCACCCCAGCAACAGGACCAGTGGCAAGGGAGGTAGTGCAGGCACCTTGCAGCAGGGCTTGTGCACGACTTCCCCGGGGGTTGTCATTATCCCAGAGGCTGTCCTCGAGACGCAGGTACAGGGCTTATTGGCAGCAGCAGGCTCTATGTAGGAGGCAACAGGACTCGGGCCATCAACATCAGAGGGGCAGGTATCGGCCATCAGGCAGGAGGGAGACATGGACCATGGCACAAGGATGTCTTCCGTATTGCAGCGAATGGGCCAGCAGATAGGTGCAGAGCGGCAGCGGGCACGGGGGGCATGACTCACCATGGCCAGGGCAGAGAACACCCTGCATTGGGCAGAGAGGTGGGCAGAGTACCTCGAGGAGACTCGCAGGAGTTTGTGAGGAGCACGAGGGAGTCCCTGCTGGCCCTCGAGGAGGGAGCACAGGCCCACCTCCGGGATATTGACGCAGAGTTCGATGATGCCCTGGCCCGAACTCCGTGGGGAAATGGTGAGTCGTAGGACTAGCCCGCTGCTTTTGTAAATAGTTATTTAGTGGCAGGTTTCCTTTCTTTTTTTATGATTTTGAGTCCATGGACTTTGCTCTACATTTTGGGAATAGTTTTTTATTCTTAGGGTTTTTTAGTGTGTATGTCTTTTTTGGGATCATGGACCCTTGGAACATTGTACATAGTTTAAGACATTTGTTTTTTTTTTCTCCATTTATTTCACCGGAGTAATGGGTTTTTTAAAATTTCTGGTTGCTATTGGACAACATTCCTTGGATATGGACCACTTTTTTGTGTTTACACTTTTTTATCATCCCATTATTTTTGGGTGGGGGGACATGAGTCAGGGCCTGCCTGCAGGTTTCCGTCAATTGCGGGGGTGGGTGGACATGAGTGGGGGCCTGCCTGCAGGTTTCCGTCAATGCTGGGGGTGGGTGGACATGAGTGGGGGCCTACCTGCAGGTGGCTGTAAATGCTGGGGGTGGGTGGACATAAGTCGGGGCCTGCCTGCAGGTTGCCGTCAATGCTGGGGGTGGGGAGACATGAGTTGGGGTGGGGGGACATGATTCAGGGTGTTAGGGAGAATTCTCTGTTAAGGCTCATTTCCCCAACCTAGTGAGTGCCCCCCCAGCTTTGCTGGATTTTTGGGGTTTGTTTTTTTCTCCTGCTAAGAGTGAGCCTCTTTTCCTCCCACTCTTAGACATGATTTGAGGATATCCTTTGACTTTTTGTGTGCTTATGGGCTGTGGGGTATTTTTCTCCATAGGCTATCATTGGTTTTTGTGTGTGTGTTACACAGCACCCTCCGTGCAGTAACACAGGGGTGTCATAGTGACCCCCAAACATAGACTCCATACCCTGGGACTGACTACTGTCTCCCAGGGCATGTAAAGTCACCATTGGCTTTACTAGTCCAAAATTGTGAACAGAACCAGTACAAACCATCATATTGTGGAAGTACTGGTAGGGGTAATTTGATTGCCCCTGGGTCTGTTTCCAAGGGGGGCACTGTCCTGTCCCCCCTTGACGAGTTTCTGGCTGGTGGCAGTGGTTACCATCCGAAATATTCCACCGGAATATTTCTCTATTGGATTTTCCCATTGATTTTAAACGCACCACTTTTTGGTGCAATGTTAAAGATACCGCCGGTTTATTTATTTAAAATAAATTCACTGAGTGGGTTTTTTTGCCAGATCTCGGTTCTAAAATGGCGTTTGTGTTCGTCTCTGTGACTCTGACCCAAGTCGAGCCCTTTGTTCCACTATTTTGGCGGGCTTCTCCACAGAAGCCGTCCAAGTGGTGCCACTCTGTCTGGGTTCCATAGGAGGGGTGGAGGGGGGAATAGGCACCCTGGACTGCGTTGCCTTGGCAACCCAAGTCGCACTCTTCTCTGATTGGCCCAGTGGTGAGCCGGCCGGCTCACCACTTACCATGAGTGATTGACAGCTAGGCTGTTTGAATGGGGGTTTTCGGCATAAAAGCAGGGCTTTTGGGACTGGATCTTCAGAAGTCGCCACTGGACCTAATAACCCGATGAAGATGAAGCTGAGCCACCTGCAACCCGACGACACCACCGGTGAAGCCCTGCTGCAACAAACTCTCCACTTCTCCAACGACTGGGAAGATCTTCTGCTGAAGAGTCTTCTCCCTTTTAGCTGGTAGGACCATCCAGCTCACCTCTTTTCGCTTCCAGGTAAACTCTAGAAATGTTTTAACACAACCCAAGAACATCTCTAAGATGCTTGGCCCTTTTATTTTGATTTTCTTAAACAAATTTGACATCTAACATTGGGTGAATAACCTAATGATACATTTGTTCACAGAATTCGATGGATGTTAGAATCTTTCTGAAACGGAGTTCAATTTTTGGACAAACAGTTCACACATTCAGCTCTTGATCCTTTACCTGTCCTCAGATTCAGGTAATCTCCTTCTAAAAATTATTTTCCCAATAAGCATTACTCATTAATAATTGTTATACATTGTGGGGCATTTACATGTATATATTTCTTCACAGCCGGAAGAGGCATCGTATGGCAATATGAGCTAAGGTGGCAGTGCCTAGGGCATTGGATTCTAGCATCAATAAATATGCCAGTACTAGAAGCACAAGACTATAACACGTGTAAGTAATGATCCCAAACATTAACACTATCTCAGTAAGCATAAGGATATGTCATCTATCAAGTGTACACATGAAGTGACTAGGAGGACGATAATAAGGAACAACTGGAAACACACAGGAGTTTTATCACAGTGATAAAGAGAACACATAGACCCTCCATCCTTAGATAGACATGGATGAGAAGACAGCACAGGTCAGCAGGGTGATATAATGCTGAAGTGATTGTGAATTACAAAGAAAAGAAAAGTGTTTGAGATGAATAGGGAATATACAGAATAGTGGTGACTTCCATTACTGAATTGGTTAACTTGTGGATAGTAATAACATAGGTAAGTGTGATGGAACACATGGTTCTCCATTGGCACAATGCCCGACCTGGTATATGAGTTTCTTTTGAAAAATCAGAAATTGGAATTAGTGTTCAAATACTATAATTTGAAGATGGTATTAATATTTTTTTGTAATCTGTACAGAGTAAGAAAAATACTGATTATGTTTTTCAAATATATTATTTACTAGCTGTCCCTGGCCATGCGTTGCTGTGGCTCAGTCTGGTTAAATGGAAAAGAAAGAAAAGAGAAAGCGCACCTTTCTAATATGTTTAATTTCACAATGCTTGTTGGTATACAATATTTTTTGTTGTTCCATTGTCTGTGCAGATATAGAGATTGTCGGGTTTGCTGACTGTAGAATCCACAACATATAATTGTCCATGTGAGAAGCAATCCGTGTCTAGATCTAAACCTCACAATTCTAAAGATTGGCCTTGAGCTTTGTTGATGGTGATTGCAAACGCAAGTTGGCATGAATTGAGCTGTTACGATTTCTGCGCCGAACGAAGTCATTTGGAAGCATGAGTTGTATTTCCTGTTGTTAGATAGGAAATGCTTTGATTCAGTGGTATATCCGGCAAGCAAATTTTTAATGGCTCTGGCGGTTCTCCAAGTTGAGGCAGTTTAATTTTCTCGGCGGCACAACACATTCCTTTCGTTTCTCCATTAAATTTCAGAGCCTTGCAATAAGGACACACTACAGTCATAGTGCCGATGAGAACATGCCGGCTCAAACTATAATCATCAGCTGGGTTGTACCGGAATGCAAGGCGATTGTAATCGCGTGATTGCTGAGCACAGAGTTGTGTTTGATGCTGATCTGCTGTTTCTCGTTGACGTCTTTCAGCCACTCTCAGCCTGTCGCGTTCATTCTGTTGAGAACGAAGCAGATCAGAAGCTGCAGAATGTGATCGCCGTGCTCGCAACTGTGCATCCTGACGTCTGGCTGCACGTCGCTCTGCTGCTTCCTCAGCACGTATTTGAGCCATTCTAAATCGGAAACATTGAAATGGAATCTTAAAATAGTAAAATATTTAGTATAGCGTGTGTTGCTTTTACGTCCAACTGATGGGGCTGTTTTTCAGTAAAATATTTAGTATAGCGTGTGTTGCTTTACCCTCCAACAGATGGCGCTGTTTTTCAGAAAAAGCATGTTTTTACCTGTCATAGGTGTGACATCTATGTATAGTAGGTATATAAAAACACATGCATATTCGAATGCAACATTGTGTCAAAATTTCAAAGCAATCAGTGGAGAACTTTCGGAGATTTAAGATTTTGAACAAACGAACACTTACATTTGTATTTATATCGATAGAAACAATAGGCCCTGAAGAAGAGAAATATATTCTCATAACGCGTCGGGCATTAAAGAACCAGAATTTAAAACAAAACATTTTGGAAAATCTTCTTTTGAGAACAATTATTATTTGAACATTTGAATAACATTTCCTTTTGGATTAAATTATTGTTTAACAACCTTACATTGAGATCTAAAAACATTCTAAAAAGTTGGGCTTATTAATTGAACCAATCACACTGTGCAGGGGACGCAAGTTCTCCAAAGTGGGAACTTTTTTGTTTCAATCCATCCTATCTGAGGTCCAATGCAATCATTCTGGCTCACACCTAATAGCCTCATTCAAAGCCTTACATCAAATGACTTTGATTTTACTTCACTCTCCCCCCAGAATTACATTTTTACTACCAACCTTATTGTTTCACTTATACTCAAGTAGTTCACGCAGCAGAATACATACTTTGAATGGAATTTGTAGGGGCCCTCAGTCTGATGGATATAAGTCTCTGAATCAATGATAACCCCTGGCATTGCTTTGGTCAGGCTTGGCCTCCCTGCCACTAATATGAGCAGTCCTGCCCAAACTGCCGAACCACAAGGCCTAAAAATGCTTGCTGTGGCTTGTGTTCCAGTGAATGTAATGTGTCAGGGTCCTCAGCTGTTTATGCACCTGGTGTAGAAATCTGTGTCCAAGCATCGCCACCTGCCATTGATTCTTTGCTACAATTAACCATCGTATTAGGCATTATTGGAACAACTGTTATATTCCCACATATACAAACCTACTTTCAATTATAGAAATCAACGTGATAGTTTGAAACAATAGATACCTTAAAAATGAGAAGTTTGAAATGTAAGTAAGATTAAAAGTGCAGTTAAAAAAGCACCACAGGATCTTGCTAGACAGCTGTAGGCTGCCTGCTTGAGCAAGTGTGCTACCTCACTTAGAGGTGTGCATGGCACTCCACATCCCTGGTCATTTCTGCTTTCATGGCTGTGGGGCAT
The DNA here is from genome assembly GCF_040938575.1 of Ambystoma mexicanum. NCBI lineage: Eukaryota > Metazoa > Chordata > Amphibia > Caudata > Ambystomatidae > Ambystoma > Ambystoma mexicanum. The sequence goes on from NC_090933.1 coordinate 1,385,302,707, forward strand.
AAATCATTGTCCAGGGCAAGCAAAGAAATCCTGATCGGGCCGACTGCAGTACAGCTCCTCAGAATGCTAATCGCGAAATCCCCCCTGCCTGTTTTTACCCCCCTAGTCTCCACCCATCACCCTAAGTCCCAGTGGTGATTTACTTTTTTTTAATTGCGTATAGTTAAAATACATTGAAAAAAAGCAAGAAAAAAAAAGAAAGGAAAAACCCCACCACTGACCATGCCTCCTTTCTAGGCGGTGCAGGGGTTGGCCTTGTGGGGGCCTGGCCGCCTGGCACTCCTGCTGGAGCAGGGCCTGGTGGAAATGTCTGGGTTCAAAAGTAACACCATTGAAATGGGCCTGAGGGCATGGAAAAAGTGGGTATAACAAACAAACAACCTTTCCAACAGAGTGATACTGCAAACACAAATGCCCGTTTCTGGGTTCCATTTGGGGTCATGATATTAATTGGAAAGCACCTGCCTCTTGGAGCCTTCTGCTACTTCGGGTGGACTCTGGTATTTTCCTCTGTGTCTTCTCATTTACCTTCAGATTCTGCTTTTAGACTCCACCCTGCACTGGCAATTTCCACTTCATATTACCCCAGAAAGAAAGCGTTGTGAGACAGTGTTTCTCTTGGTGTGGGTCTGTAGGGAAGGATGGGAGCACCTTAGTGTGCTCTGGAATGGAGGCAGGGAGGGGGCATCCTGGTGTGCTCTGGAATAAAGGGAGGGGGGCATCTTGGTATGGGTCTGGAGGTTGGGGTGAGGGTATCTTGGTAGCCTGGTGTGTGCTGGAATAAAGGGAGGGGGGCATCTTGGTGAGCTCTGGAATGGAAGGACGGGGCACATTGGTGTGCTCTGAAATAGAGGGAGGGGGGTATCTTGGTGTGCTCTGGAATGGATGGAGAGGGACATCGTTGTGTGGGTCTGGAGGTTAGGATGAGGGTATCTTGGTATCTTGATGTGCTCTGGAATGGAGGGATGGTGCATCTTGGTGTGCTCTGGAATAAAGGGAGGGGGCATCTTGATGTGCACTGGAATGGAGGGGGCACCTTGGTGTGCTCAGAAATGGAGGGAGGGGTATCTTGGGGTGCTCTGGAATTGACAGAGGGGGATATCTTTGTGTGGGTCTGGAGGGCAGGATGTGGCATCTTGGTATGGTCTAGAGGGAGGGATTAGGGCATCTTGATGTGTGAAGGGAGGAAAGCATCATAATATAGATTGAGAGGGAGGGATGGCGCATCTTGCTGGGTTCTGGATCAGGGGGAGGGGGCATCTTCAGGTGGGTCTGGAGGGCAGGATAGGGGCATCATGGTATGTTCTAGAGAGAAGGATGGGACATCTTGATGGGGTCTGGAGGGTGGCATGGGGCATCTGTGTGTTTACCTGGAGGGTGGGATGGGGCATCTGTGGGTTGGGAGGGTGGGATCGGTCATCTATGGGGCACCTGCATGTGGGTCTGAATGGTGGGCTGGGGTATCTGGTTGTGGGCCAGGAGGGAGAGACATCGTGGGCAGGGTTGAACATTGCCAGGAGCCGAGAGCTAGTTAGCTCCTTCTTCTAATCAAGGAGAACCTGGTTAGCTTGAAACCAACAGCTGGCCAGAGCTGCTGGCTCAGCTGGCAATTGGTGCCGAACAAATATGTTACAATTACTTTTGACTGTTTGAAAATGCTAATAAGGAACAATTAGGGCACATCTTGTACACATTTAAACATAATGAAACATATGCAATGAACAAAAATGTTACAGTGGATCTCATGTGCTACATAGATTCCTGGTGAACTTGGTACTTTCTCCTGGTTCCCCAGTGGTAGCTCCTGCTTACTGGGTGATGCCTGACACCCAGACGCTGGTTTTAGCTCCTGCTCATTAAATCTTAATTTTGAACCCTGTTGGTTATAAATCTTGAGGAGTGAGCTGTGGTCTGCAGTGGCTTATGAGCTTGTTTTTATTTCTACTGTTTGGAGGCGGCCCCAGGGTTCCAGGAGTAGCTGACTCTATATCTCCCTCATTAAACCACAGAATGGAGCGTAGTGAGGTCGAGTGAGCTGTGGTCTGCAGTGGCTTATAATCTTGTTTTCATTTCTACTGTTTGGAGGCGGCCCCAGGGTTCAAACCCCCAACAGTGGCGACGAAGGTGGGATGGATGCTCGCATTGCTTGAGTACGGGGTCACGCTGGTGTACCGGCCAGGAGCTAACAATGCAGCGGACTACCTCTCCCGGCATCCAGGAGTGCGTGGGGGAGTGGTAGGAGACACCTGCGCAGAAGAGGCGGACGACCATGTCCGGATGGTAGTGGAAGGAGCAACACCAAATGCGATGCCCCTGTCGGAGCTGGAGGCTGCAGCGGCCGAGGATGGGTGCTTCCAAATACTGAAGCAGTCGATGCAGAGCGGATCCTGGAAGTTCGTCTTGGAAGCTCTCGCGGGGCGGACCCATGAGGCGAAGACCGCCCTTGAACAACTGTGGAAAGTGAAAGACGAGCTGTCATTCTCGGAGTCGGGACTCCTACTCCGAGGGGATCGCATAGTGGTCCCCCACTCCAAAGTAGGTGATGTGATCACTCTGGCCCATCACGGGCATCAGAGTGCCGCCAAGACTAAGGCAAGGCTGCGGATGAAGGTCTGGTTCCCGGAGCTGGAGAAAAGGGTCGATGACTTTGTGGCAGCCTGCGTATGGTGTCAGGCAGCCTCCCCGGTGCAGAGAGAACCGGCCATCGAAGCCATGCCTCGGGGACCAGGCCCTGGGAGGTCGTTCATGCGGACTTTGGGTCCACGTCCGTGGGCACCCACTTTCTGGCCATAGTTGATGAGTACTCCCGGTACCCCGAGGTGGAGTTTGTGGAGTCGGTGGCATTCGAGCATGTGGTAGTCGCCGTGGAAAAGATATTTGCAACCCATGGATTTCCCCTGACGCTATGCTCGGACAACGGGTCGCCGTTCCAAAGCGAGCGGTTCTCAGAATTTCTAGCCAGCTGTGGAGTCAAACATCGGAAGATATCCCCATTGTGGCCTCGAGCCAACGGTGACGCAGAAAGGCTGATGCGAACGCTGAACAAGACATTTCGGATTGCGCAAGGACAAGGTCAGCCTCTCCAACGGGCCTTGTATCAATTCCTGAGAGTGTATCGCACCTCTACACACGCATCCACTGGTGTCGCCCCGGCGGAGGCTTTATTCCGGCGATGCCCCCGGGGGCTACTGCCAGAGGTACAGGAGAAAGAACCCGGTGTGATCAACGACCAGCAGGTTGAGGCCGAACGACTGGCCAGGATCAGCCAAGAGAACTTGCGCCGGGGTCTTCATCCCCAGCGGCTGGAACCCGGGGATGAGGTGCTCATCCGGAACCGACATCCTCATGGGAAGCTGTCCCTCCCTTACGAACCAGAGCCCCTGGATGTGGTCGCCGTGAAGGGGTCGATGGTGACGGCCTCAGATGGGCGATCGGCTGTCACCCGAAACGTCAGCTTCTTCAAGAAGTTGGGGGACTCAAGAACTGAACCCCCTCTGGACCCTGGTGTCGCTGAGATACCTGAGGATGATGGGCCCCCTCTCGGTGCCCTGGCCTCTCCGATTCGAGGGGCTGCTGCTGATGGACTGCCGGTGCCGGAGGTGAGCGGGAGGTACCCCCAGAGGGCTGGGCGAGGGAAACCCGCTTACCTGAGGGAGTATGTGTTGGGACAGTTGGAGAGTCATCCGGAGTGAGGGGACCCGGGTGGCTGACATTAAAGGGGCATGGGTTCAGGATGGGCAGTTTGTTTTGTTGTGTGATGTATCGTGTTTAAGTAATGTTGCAATTGTGTTTCCTCCTGAAAAAGGAGGAGTGTGGCGTTGCCCAGCAAGGGCTGCGCACGCGGCGGCATGACGTTGCACGTCGCCGCGTGCAGCTTTAATAAACGGGGCGTTCCCGGAAGCTGGCAGAGCGACCGGGGAGCCCGAAGCCGACAGACGTGTGTGAGTGTGCTCTGTCGGGTTGGGGGCTCACGGGCACGCATGGGGGCCAAGGACAAACCCCCAACAGGGAGTAGAGTGAGGTCAAGAGAGATGTGGTCTGCAGTGAATTCAAATAATTTTTTAATTTCTGCTGTTTGGATGCGGCCCCAGGGTTCCAGGAGTAGCTGACTCTATATCTCCCTCATTAAACCGCGGAGCGGAGCGAGGTCGATAGAGCTGTGGTCTGCAGTGGTTAATCATCTTTTTTAATTTCTACTATTTGGAGGCGGCCCCAGGGTTCCAGGAGTAGCTGACTCTATATCTCCCTCATTGAAACACAGAGCAGCGCAGAGTGAGTTCGAGTGAGCTGTTGTCTGCAGTGGTCCGCTATGAATGCAAAGCCACAATGACACAAGGGGCCTCATTACGGCTTTGGTGGTAGCCATGCCGCTATTGGCGGCATGGCTGCCTCCAAAACCGGGTCCGGGTCCGGGTTCCCTGAATGGGGTATTACCGGGCCATTCCGAGTTTGGAGGGCCCGGTAATTCCTCCCTCAGGGAACCCGGGGCCGGACCTTCCCCGTTCCCATTCGAGCCCCCATAGGGCTCAATGGGAATGGGTGCAGGGAGCTAACAACGGGCCGATTACGACCGGCCCCTCGCGGGACCAGGTAAGTTGCCTGGTTTTACCAGGCAACCTTACCGGGTCCCGCGAGGGGACCTCATAATCAGGCGGAATGGGTTTAACGGGTCTGCATCCATTCGCGGCACCCGTTAACCCATTCCGCCAAGATTGTAATGAGGCCCAAGGTCTTTTTTGAGGTGCTGGCCACTCCTTTTCAGTGATATACTGTCTGGCGCATTTGCCGTGCTCTCTTTTATCACTGCTACCCGATCTATTGTTTACATTCCTTGGGCAGCCAACTACGGTGATTATTTGCTGCATATTTATTTCGTGCCCGGACTAGGAGTGTGTGCGGGAGTGTGGTTTCCCCTAGCAGATTCCATAGCCTGCCGCAGCCTGCCCTGGCTTTCCGTGCTACGGACATTTCTATATTTTTTCAAAGATTTCAGCATTTGTCTGCAGCTGTTGGACATGGCTTCTCATTCTGCTGTACATTCTATCCGCCATCTTCAGATAAAGTGACTCACTATTACTGCTCGCCCTTCTGACTATCTTGTGCTCCGTGTGTGCAGGAATGTGGTTCTCTTTGGGGTTTCCATAGCCTGCCACAGCCCGTTGCTCAATCTTTCCTAACTCTGCGCCTTTGAAGGCATTCACAAACCACGGCTGCCAGTATTGGCGATATATGTTGGGAAAGCTACCTTGCTTGGAGCTGTAAAGTTTCACGCTGAGGGGCGATATTTGTACGTCCTTGTCCGGACGTGTGACTGTGTATTCCCAGGTGTGTGGCCTTCTGCACATGAGTGTTACTATTGCTTATATTGAATATTATTTCTCTTATAGGCCTTTTCAACAATTTTAATGATTTATATACCTAATTTTAAGAAACAACATATTTTACATTTTACAATTCAATAGTGTTGACTTCAGGTTTATGGTGATTTACTGATTCTGGCCCTGGTTTAATTTGAAAGGGTGTTTATAGTGTAAATTACATTGATGATTTGTGAGCGCAAAACTGGTTACCACTATATTCAGAGAAAAGCTGTGCTAATAATCACCTATCATGCCTTGGAAACACTGCTTGAGGTCTAACAACCAGAAAATAAGTAAGTAAACATCTGCCCCTAAAACAATTTGTATTTTTGTATTTGTTTTTATAGATTTTTATATAGAGCTTTTTACCAAAACGTTTCACAGAGAAACAGTGGACAGTACATTAAAATCAGCGTAAACAATTGTGTTCGGGATCAGCCAATAGCAATCAAACAGTAGACTGAAGTAAGTGACATTTTAGGGAGGAGCGAAAAAGAGAGTAAGAGGTTATGGATCGAATAGATAGTGGAAGAAGGTTCTAGTGGAGAGGGCCAGCAGTTGAAAAGATCGAAAGCGAGATTGTGCACAAGGGGCATGTGGAACAGTGAGTAAAAAATAGAATGAAAGAAGAGAAGCAAGGTAAACAGGGGCAAGGCCATGTAAAGATTTGAATACTAAGCATAGAGTACGAGGTCAAGGCGGTTTCTGTAGAGTAACGTGGACGAAACCCAGACTGAGTAGGAGGAAGAAGAGATAATGATTGGTAACAGGGAATGGGAGAAAGGTAATTGAGGCAATACTTCTAAACCACGTGTCACGAGTTCCCCTAGCAGATCCTGCACTAGAGGTTGCAGGACTGGGACTATTGACTCCTACTTTTCTTCCGATCCTATTGTTCCATCCAACACTGTGCCAGTAATTACCCAGGCTAATACGTGTATAGTTAGAAATACTGTGCACAGTGAACCTAGCAATAACACGGTGCACTCAGAACTATCCTTCTCTGGGATGGATAATAACCACTCGCTATTGGCCTTATGTTATTTGCTGCGTGACTCTTTGGCACCTGAGCCTACTACACAAGCCCAGGGGGATCCCCTTGAAGTTGCAAATGACATGATACCTGGGAGACTCAATTAAGAAGTTGGAAGCCCTTCTGGGGCAACTAGTACATCTAATACAGATAATGATTCTGGTCCCAGGCTTTCTGCATCCCCCAATATGAATCCCCTCGACGAAGTTGCAATATTAGATAAATCTATTTCTGAGGATATGGAACAGCATTGTGATCACCAAACACCACTTTCAGTGTTCCAATTTGCATGAAGGTTTTATTAAAAATGTGTGGCAACATTTTGGGGGAGGTATCTACCCTCTCTAGCAACATCTCCCTGAATCGGACGATGACAAAGAGCTAGATAAGCTCATTGAGGCGGCTGTTCCTTTCACCTCCGATTATTTAGATCAGCACAATGCTGTTGCAGAGCCAGTAGAGGATAGTATCATTGATGCTGATCTGGTGGTGGACGAAACTGCTGAATCCATTAGCGATACCTCCACTGTTTTCCTTACTAGGAAATAACGTAGAAGGAGAAAGAGGCTGAACAAGCTGAATGTGCCTAAACACTTTGGAACCAAGGGTGCTAATAACCCAGACGATGACCATAACACACAAGAGATGGTGAATGGTAATAATACTAAAATAGTGAAGGACAAAAGAAAAAGGGCTACCAAGGTTAAAGGTACTCTAACTAGCTGGGCCCTACACGATAGGCACCAGACACCCCCACTTCCTATTGCCAATGATGCAAATTGTGAGGCACCCTGAGCGCATATTATTAACACTGACAATAGCCCTGTCCCACACCGGCAGGCAAATCGTCCTCTGGTAACCTTTGATGGGTCTTCTGGAAGAGAACAAGGTTTCAATGTGGTCTCTGACAACACCCTAGAGGCTGTGTCGTAGGTGCCCTCCTCCACAACCATGCTCCCCTCCTAATGTTTACCATCAAAAATAATAATCCGGGTAAAACTAAGGCCCATCCCCATATAAATCGGACTGAATTCCTATCCTTATTTATTTACTTAGTAATTTATATCACGTTCAAAGCCTGAAGGCATCTAGGCGCTTTTCTTGACAGACAACACGCAAAGCGAGTTGCAGTGGTTACATTGTTGCAAGGTATCACAGTTACAGTGTTGTCAGCAGAGCAGTACAATACTATATAGTACAAAGGTGGTTACATCAATGCAGGTAGCGGACATTACCTTGTTGTCATCATACAGAACAGCACAGGGTAGTTACATAGTTACGGGTAGTGGGGTTACAATGTTACCAGAAGTAATAGCAATACAGGGTGAACAATACAAGTCAAATTATACTGCTAGGTCAATCTACTAAGTGGGGTTGCTGGTCTAAGGTGAGCAGGGTGAGAGAGTTATTTAGCAAGCTCCTAGCTGAAGAGCCAAGTTTTGAGGTGTTTGCGGAAAGCTCAGTAGCAGCTTGCGGATCTCAGTGTTACTGGTAGGTTGTTCCACTGTATAGCAGCCACCACCAGGAAGCTGCAACCACCGGCCTTCTGGCACTTGAATCTGGGTGTGGCGAGGCAGTGCGTGTATGCAGAGCGTGTAGGTCTCGAGGAGTGGTTAGGTGTGAATTTACCTGTGAGGTATTTAGATGCTAGCTTGTGTATGTATTTGTGTGTCATAGCGAGTGTTTTGAATTGAATGCGCTCAGAGATGGGGAGCTAGTGAGTGTTTCTTCTAGTCGCTGAGATGTGCGATTTCTTTGGTATATTTAATGCTGCTCTAAGAGCATTATTTTGGATCATTTGGAGCTTGTTAATATTTTGGATCCTTTTGCCTGCATAAAGGGCATTGCAATAGTCTAGTCTAGACAATATAAGTGCTCAAGCTAGGGTAATGCAGCTGTTGGGTGATAAGAATGGTCTGCAAGCGGTGATGAGCTTAGCTATATAGGCAGTAGCAGATGCAGTGACGTTGACTTGTCGCGTCAGGGTTAAGGACGAATCCAGGTAGAAGCCAAGGGTTTTCACTTCGTTAGATCATTTCATGATATTACCGTTTATGTTAAATGATTTGAAGGAGTTAGGTAATTTGTGGAGGTGGTGTTGGGAACCTATAAGGAGGAGTTCCGTATTGTCGTCATTGAGGCATAGCCCATGTAAGGCCATCCAAGCTTGGATTGTCTGGTAGATTCTGTTTAATGACTCGGAGTCTGTGTCATGAGAGCCAGTGATCCGTATGAGGATCTGGCTGTCATCTGCATAGTTAGTGTAGGTGATACCCAGTTCAACAAGTTGGTCAAAATAGAGGTTTTGTGAATATGTTGTATAGGGTAGGGGAGACGCAGGAGCCTAGGGGACTCCGCAAGTGACCCGGGCTGGTGTTGCCGCTGAGAGCGATGAGACGTCTCTCATGGTTCTATCCGTGAGGAAGGATTTCATCCAGAGAATTGCTTTTGGTGAGAAGTGTGCTGCTACGGCAAGGTGGTTCCAAAGTATGTCGTGATTGACTAGGTCGAACGCTGTGGAGAGGTCTAAGAGGAGAAGGAGCGCTAGGTTGCCATTGTCTTTTAGCTCATCCATTTGTATTTTAGGTTTGGGGTTGAATGACCGATGTAGGAATGTTCGAGGGAGAAAAGACTGAAGATCATTTTTTTAAAATAATCTTCTGTCTTTTCTCCCCTGAACATTTCTGACTTGAGCAAACCCCTGCCCACAACCGCAACCACCCCACTCACCCCCCCAACTTAACTTGCTTCTGACTTGCAGGTCCCTGCAACGCCTGTTGCCTTTCACTTCTGTGATCGAAAACCGGAGCCGCAGGACCCTTTCCTTTTTATTTTTTTCAGGACTATGGGACAGCTGCGTGGGACACCCCGCAACCCCTGCTCACAGTATAGTGAACATGCATGGCAGGGAGGGGACACCCCCTCATCCACCACAGCCCTTTAGTCCTAAATAAGGTGCTATCAAATGGTCTACATTTTAAAGTCCAACTTTTAGAAAGTATAACATTTGGTAGTACCTTATTTAGGACTTTTGATTGGGTAGGTCATTTCTTTTTGGTCTTTTTGGCTGAAACCATATTTTAAGGTCAAGTAGAGCTGTTTCAGTCCTGTGTCTTGGCCGGAAGCCGGATTAATGCGTGCCAAGGAGATTATTGGTTTCCAAGTAGTTCTGAATCTGGAGGTAAGCTGCACTTTCCAGTATTTTTAGAAGAAATGGTAATGTAGTTATAGGTCTGTAGTTGGTCGGTATATTGGGGTCTAGAGTGTTTTTTTTTAATAGTGGGAGGACCCTGGCAGCTTTGAAATTGGCCGGGACAGAGGCACTTTCGAAGAATGCATGAATTAGGCTGGTGATAAACGGGGTCGGTTCAGATGCGCTATCGCCCTGACATCTTGACAGTTTAAGGCTTTCATTGTCGGAAATCGGTGAGCATTCGAAAGGTCTGTCAGCTTTGTGGATGATGGGGCTGGGAGTCGGTTGATTCAGATTGAGGATAGTTTTTTCTATTCGATTTTGGTTTGCAGGAGGGTGATTTTGTCTCTTAAAGCTTTCTGAATGCTGGAACACCAGCTCTCGTCTTTGATGCAGCTTTCTTGAGGTGTAACTGGGGACTCAAGTTCTCGCAGGATGGAGAAGGGGTCTTTGGATTCTGATTTAGCATTTGAGATTCGCTCGTTATAGGTGGTACTTTTAGTTTGCAGGATTGCCTGCTTGTAGTTTTTCAAGGCAACAGCGAAGGCTCCTTTATTCCGTGATGTTGGATATTTTTTCCAGTACATTCAGCTGTTCTTTTCAAATTGCAGAGGGCTTTCCAGTTGGGTGTGTACCACACTTTGAGGTGGGCAAGGGGTTTGGCTTTGCGTAGAGTTATGGGCGCTATCTTGTCAAGGGCTGTTAGGAAGGTTTGGTTGTAGAGGTCAACTAAGGCAGAGGGGAAGTAAGAATGTGAGTTGTGGAGAGCTGTGATGGGATGGAGCAACGGAAAGATGTTGTTGGCTGTGATCTTTCCTGAATTTCTGGCAAATTTTGTGGGAGCCTGTGGAGGAGAAAGGTCAACTCCCACATTCTTGTCAACATTGAAAGTGATTATGTGATGGTCTGACCATGGACAATGGGAATTGGAGGTGATGTTACAGTTAAGGTGAATTAGCCAGTCTAAAGTGTGGCCTTTAGTATGGGTGGAGTTATATATGCGTTGCAGGAAGCCTAGCAAGGAGATGGTGTTAGCTAAGGTCAGTGCATGATTGTCTTTAGGGTCGTTGAAGCCCAGGTTGAAGTCATCTAGTAATAGGCTATGCGTATTGGTCTTAGTGTTGGTAGACGGGAGTTGAGCTATATATCATCCTCAAAGTATGATATTGGTCCAGGAGGCCTATAGATCAGGTGTATATTCAGTGTGATTGTGGGAGAGATGGTCATTTTGATTGACAATAGTTCCCCTGTTAGGAAAGTTGGGTTGGGTGATTCCCAGATGTTGATACTATTCTTGGCGATAATGGCTACTCCATCCCCTTTATTTGTAGGCCTGTCAGTCCTGTGTATGGAGAAGTTTTCAGGGATAACCAGCGAGAGGGCAGGGCCTGCTGCTGCATGGAGCCACGTTTCTGTGATTGCTAGGAAGTCAAGGTCATTGGCTGTGATCAAGACTGTGATGTCAAGCGCGTGGGCTAGTAATGATCTGGCATTGATGAGTGCACGACGGATAGTGGGCACTGTCATATGAGTGTTGGCAATGGGTGGGTTCTTGGTGTCAGTGTTTTGTGGTAGGGGTGGGGTAGGTGGCTTACTGGAATTTACTTCGGCAAGGGGTCTGCAGGAGGCTTTGAAGCTGCCTGGTTTGAGAGTCCCGGTTTTGTATCCTCTAGGGTGGCTATTGACTATGGCGTGTGCATAGCGGGGGAGTCTGGAACTCAGATGAAGGTTCCTCCAAGGCATTGATGGAATGGAGGTTGAGGACTGGAGGTTTGGGTGCTTGCCGGAGAGCCTAGGTTGTCTGTGATGTATATAGGCCGGAGTGTTTGGGGCAGGTTGGTTTAAAATGGTGAGGATTTGCTTCCTTCCAATAGTCTCTATCTGGTGTACATTTGAATTAGGTTGCTGGAGTTGCAGATTAGTGTGATGCAGATTAGCGTGATGGGCAGTGAGAGGAGGTAAGAAGTGGGTCGGTGAGACGGAGGAGGAATCGGGAAGCTTGGGCGGCATGGTGGTTTCCTTGACTCAGAAAATCCTACCATTAAGGATTTTAGATTCCTGAGGTTTTGATTTTATTCAACCGATTAGGGACACTATTTGTCCCAGTTTAGCAGAATCCACTGTAACACTAATGAGACAACACAATTGATCAGGCGACAAAAACATCGTTTTGCTAATCTTGGTTATGAACTTGATGCTGTTGAGGAACGCTGTCTTCCTCTTCTTCCACAAAATGAAGACTTCAATGTGTTAAAGGGCAAAATCAAATCGATGGGTGATAACTCTGATTGTGCTCTACAAACAAACTTTGTGGGGTTCTGAATAATGACAATACATTGCAAAGTAGAAATTGAGATCTTGCCATATCTTCCTGGAATACTCGTGGATTTTCCCTTATGACTGAGCCAGGTGGATCCACGGACTTGATCACAAAATGTGATATCTTCCTGTTGCAGGAGGTTTGGCTACTTACAGATATTTTTTTGATGGCTTCCAAATTTTTCAAACATTGACCAAAAAAGGGCACAGAGCCCGCCCTTATGGTGATCTTAAAATTGGCATTAAAAAACACCTGAACGCGGTAAGAATTAAGACCTGCATTGAGCGACCCTATGTAATTGCAGTCCGAGTGAGTAGAGCTAATTCCAGTAACGCTATTAATATCATCAATATTTATGATGCACCTGGCGGCTCATCTAAGACTGAGGACATTACTGAATCAGTAATGGGTCTGATTGGAGACATAAAAAGTGCTATTGGAAAAGATCCGATTTATGTGGGAGGGGATTTCAATGCCACTTGCCTGTGCCAGAACAAACTATTGGAGACCAAATTTGTAAAGAGCAGGTCTCTTTTTGACAAGCCAGCAAAGAATTCCCCTAAGAGAGATGCCTGGGTCGATATCCTACTTGATTGGGACTGCCTGCTGCTGAATGCAGGGAGATGCCTGAGTCGATATCCTACTTGATTGGGACTGCCTGCTGCTGACTGGAGGGAGATGCCTGGGTCGATATCCTAGTTGATTGGGACTGCCTGCTGCTGAATGGAGGGAGATGCCTGGGTCGATATCCTACTTGATTGGGACTGCCTGCTGCTGAAGGAAGGAGATGCCTGCGTTGATTTCCTACTTGATTGGGACTGTCTGATCCTGAATGGAAGGAGATGCCTGGGTCGATATCCTACTTGATTGGGACTGCCTGCTGCTGACTGGAAGGAGATGCCTGGGTCGATATCCTACTTGATTGGGACTGCCTGCTGCTGACTGGAAGGAGATGCCTGGGTCGATATCCTACTTGATTGGGACTGCCTGCTGCTGACTGGAAGGAGATGCTTCGGTCGATATCCTACTTGATTGGGACTGCCTGCTGCTGACTGGAAGTAGATGCCTCGGTCAATATACTACTTGATTGGGACTGCCTGCTGCTGAATGGAAGGAGTATAGGGGATGTCCCAGGCAAAACTTGCAAATCTGGCTTAAAATGTTCAACGCTTGATAACTTTTTCTGTGACTCGGTGGCCGTCCTGTTTCTAAGGAAGTTGGAAACTTTGGAAACTTCCTATAGTGCCCATGCTCATCCTTACCTTAAGGATTCAGGGCCACTTGAGAAGTGTCATCTGGGATGCGTTGGGGAACTAGACATTAAACAGGGAGGCAATAGGATCCGATCGACTGAGAAGAGTATAAACAAGGCCATTGCCTCTTTCTCTAGACAAACAGGTAGCTTGCCATTTACAGGAAACTGTACTTCTGTAGCCGAAATTGAGAGGTGGATTAAAGACTGCACCTCTCAATTGGTGGCTCAAAGTGGACACCGAAATACCTTAAATCAGACCATTAAAAAATACTGGTTCGATAAAACCATTCAAGATGCTAAAAGGATACTTAGAAGGGAGTTGCACATGATTAGTAAGAACTGCAGCTCCATAGGGGCCATGACAGTTGCTAAACATTTGGGCAAAAAGCAGTATCGTAGATGGGTTAGTGACCGGTCTCCATTGGTAAAACAGCCCAATGGCAATATCTGGTAATGGTGTCTAAGGCTAGAGATCCTAGGAAATTGTGGAAATGATTGAGTACTTTTAACTCCCATCCCAATACCCCCGAAATTTGTGCGATTGGGCAGCGGGAATGGACCGAACATGTGACCGAGGTGTTGTATGATCCACGTCTCCCCTTGGGAGGACCACCTGGGACCGGGGAGAAGGTTGCTCTTAATTTCTCGCATGCTGAGATCATGTCAAAACTATCTGCATTAAAACCTTCTAGAGCCCCTGGACCTAATGGACTTCCTAACATAATCTTAAAAGAGAACACGTCGTTCTGGGGTGACCTTATACATCTATTATTTAAGAGGGTGTCGGAGGAAGGGATTATCCCTGCCTCATTGCGCCGTTCGATTCTGGTCCCAGTATACAAGAAAGGACCTAGAACTTGTCCTAAGAATTTTCGCCTCTTGGCTATGTTAGATTCAACAGGTAAAATGTTTGCCTCCCTGTTACTTGACAAAATAACTCATTGAGTTCAGTCGATTGGCCTATTGAGTGATTTCCGAATGGGATTCAGAGAAGGTACGGTAACATCCCATTGCCTATGGCTCCTTGATTATCTGACCAGAAGGGCTAAACAAAGGGACACCCCAGTTTATATGTTGTCATGATCGATTTCCGGGCAGCCTTTGATACTGTAAGTAGAGGAAAGCTGTGGGACAAAATGTATAAATTAGGCTGCCCGAGAGATTTATTGTTGGCAATTATGGGCCTGCACACAGATACAACAGGTCAGGTAAGGCTAGATTGCAAGGGTACGGTAGCTGCACCTATCAAGACGCATCTTGGAGTTGTTAGGACAGTTTTTCTGAAGTCCAGCTAAGGGCTTAGTAAAACCATTCAACTGAGGTACAAGAATCCACTCTTAGTTTAAGGCTGTACCACCTGAGTATATGGTAGCGTAGGCAGAGCAGCCAGGCTTATTTTAGGAGGTAGAGAGGGCTGTAGAATCAGTACAAGTGAAATTGTCATACAAATGATCCAAAGAAACATGGCTGCCTCCATACTCGTAATGAGGCCCTATGTATTGTAAAAATAAAGGATTTATTTAGATACAGGTAGGCCCAGATAAATCTAGTGGTAAGTACTAACACATTATATGAAATCACAGTATAAAAACACAACACAATACTTGAAAGTACACAGACCCAAGTATAGACCTTTTTTGGAACACCTAACAGTAGTTGTAGGGAAGTCAAAACTTTTCATACACATTTAGTATAGGTCAAGCCTATTCTTGGGGAGTAATAACCAATGGTTACTTTTTACAATTACATTCATTAATGCAAGGGCAGAAGACCCTACTAGTTGTACAAGGACTCTCAGTAACAAATCACATAAGAAGTCAACTGGACAATATACTTTTGGTGAATAGCGAAACACTTATTCTAGGTGCAGTAAAAACCTATAACTACTTTTGTCATAACACAAAGTTATACTTGGTGAGTAAAACCTAAGGATGTAATATACAATTACAGGTGCTTGTGAAATCATGGAACCCCAGATTGAGGTAAGCAGTAATTCTTGTAACTTATTTTGGATGGCACACAGCTAACACAAGGTAAGTAAAACCCACATACTTTGTTTAACCTCACAATGAAGGGGGAAGTAAACCCTAATGTTACACTTTAATGAATAGTTATTCTAGGTAGGCAACAACCTAATACAGACTTATTTAGGACAGGCTAGCAGCAAGTCAGGGCAAGCAAGACCCAGTTGCGGGACACTCATACAATCATCCTCAAGGGAGTAATCTGGTGAAGACCTACTTAAATCATAAAGTCAAAATCTTGACCTCACAGATGAAAATTATACTCCACAAACACTGTATGTTCTCCTTTCTACCTCTCATTCAATTCTACTTACTCAAAGTAGAACCCATCTTGCTATATCCATTGGATATGTGTACCTTTGAGATCGATGCTTTTCTTGATGCCCTACAGGGCAAATTTTGGAAAACTGTCTTAGGTTTAGCACTATCCATTACTAATGCATTGATATGCCATGAGATTAACCTGTTTCCTCTTTCAGTAAAGTGAAATTGGAGAAGCCTAAAAAATTATATAAAAATAGTTGACCCTCCTAAAAATACTCTATATGTGGAGCTCAACAACATTCTTGGTGACCCCAATATTCGTTCCATGAATAAACTCACTTTAAAACTCAAGTCAATTCTCAATGCGATCAATGTAACTGCAGAGTCAATGAATATGTGTCTGCCGAGCCAAAAGAAAAGATTTCAGAGATATCACTGGTGCATCATGCTAGACCTGATTGGGACCTACTCACCCTTTTATGAATACAATCTCTTTCGGAGGAAATGGGGTGAAAAACCAAAATATTTAATCCAATTCCCCTCTTCAACAGCAAGGAAAACTTACCTCCGTTTTAGGCTAAACCAATTACCAACTTATGCAATAACTAAATATTGGTATAGATGCCAGGAAACAATGGGTTCAGGTATATGCCGTTTTTGTGTTTCGCATGAAGAGAGTGAAACTTTGAAGCACCTGGTGCTTTATTGTTACTTTTTCGAGGAACTTCGTGATCGAATCTTTGACTTGAGCTCATTGAATAAAGCCCATACTGCTAGGGAATCATTGTGGAAACGATGTATGGAGGGTTACAGCCAACGACTTACCTTGAAATTGATGGACTTGTGCTCTCTTCTCTTGATGCCGTAGCCCCACTGAAGTTAAAAAAGAGCAAACCAAGCGAACACATTAACGCCTGGTTTTCTCCTCATCTTAAAGCCCTCAGATAGGAAAAGCGACGCTGTGAAAAAATTTGGAGATCACTTCCCTCAGAAAAAAAAGAACAACTTGAGTAGACTAGCCTCTCAGTATAAAAAAGAAATCATCCTGGCCAAACAAACGTCCTACAGCACTCGAATCTCACAAGCCAAATCCAACACCAGAGAGCTCTTCACAATACTAAAAGAGGTTGAATCTCCCATCCAAGTTCCTGACTCATGCCTCAAGGATAAAAACTGGTGCACGGGTATACAAAATGCCCTAGCTAACAAAATCTCCTCTCTCAAAACAAAGATAAACATTAAAAAGGACTCCCTTCTCTCTTCCACTAAACCCAGCATCCCCACCCCTAAAAAGATGCACCCAACTCAGACACACCCACGTGTGCACATTCCCCACTTTAACTTCCACAGAGTATCCACCAAAGAGGTAGAAAAGGTCATTCTCACCCTAAAACCATCGAACTGCCATGGGGACCTATGCCCCGCACAATTGATAAAGGATGCGGCTCGTGATCTTGCACCATTTATTACCAAACTAATAAATGCGTCATTCACATCAGGCAGCGTACCTAACAATTTGAAACAATCATGGGTCCTCCCCCTGCTCAAAAAACCGAATCTAGACCCCCTCTACTGCCACTAATTACCGTCCCATCACTACAGTACCATTCCTTCTTAAAATCCTCGACAAAATAGCATACCAACAAATCCAACATTACCTTGAGCACTTCCATCTCTTAGGAGTCAGACAATCGGGTTTCAGGCTTCAACACGGCACCGAAACCGCACTCATAGATCTTAAGGCACAGATAGATGAGCTGAGAGATCAGGGTAAGGTGGCACTACTGCTACTTCTTGATCTCTCGGCTGCCTTCGACCTGGTGGACCACGAGATCCTATGCGACGACCTTCAAAAAGCCGCCCACTTCTCTCAAGAGGCAACTGACTGGATCCAATCCTTTCTAAATAACCGCACGATGAGAGTCTTTTCCCTACTAGCAGCAGCCGACCCAACACCCATCACCTGTGGAGTGCCTCAGGGATCTTGCGTCTCCCCGACCCTGTACAACATCTTCACGAAGCCCCTTTTTGATGATCTAGATGGTCTGGGTATCACCTACACCAACTATGCCGATGATACCCAGATCCTCATCCCATTGACGGGGGATTATGACAAGGATTTGGCCTTCGTCAACAAAGTATACCTCATCATCCAGGCATGGATGGCCTCACACGGTCTATGCCTGAATGATGACAAAACAGAACTCCTCATTCTAGGGTCCTCACATAACCTTAACAAACTAGACCAAAACTACTCCTCCTTCGTAGTTGACAACAATAAGATCACGGTAGCCAAGGAGGTCAAAACTCTTAGCTTCTACCTAGACTCCACTCTCACCTTTAAAAAACAAGTTAATGCTATGGCATCCGTCACATCTTATACATGCAAACTCATCAGAGCAGCCAAACCTTTTCTCTCCCCGTCTACTGTATCACAATAGCCAGGGTTCTGATCCTGTCCAAGCTGGACTATTGCAACGCACTTTATGTAGGATGCAACAAATATATTACGAACAAAATTCAGATCCTCCAAAATAACGCCCTAAGAGCGGCCCTCAGTATCCCAAAGAAAGTCCACATCTCTGATTCTAGAAGGGCTGTCAACTGGCTATCTACCAAAGACAAAATATTCCTCAAATCGGTTTCCCTGACCCACAAATGCCTCCACCAAGCAGCCCCTCAATACCTTATCACTAGATTCACCAGACCTACCTCCTCTCGCCCTTCTAGAACGGCCAACTCCAATCTCCTCCTGGTGCCCAGGTTCAAACGTTCTATGTCGGGTGGGAACAGCTTTCCTGTTAAAGCAGCACAATACTGGCACTCCCTTCCACCACCTTGCAGGGAGGACCTCCCCTACCGCCTATTCAGAGCTAAGACCATCCATTGGCTCAAGACTCACGACACATAACGACCTCTTGCTCTCTTGCTACCCTAATGATTGTAAATATGTACATTTAGGTTGTCAACTGCTCAGTGTAGATACCTTTTCATGAGACAACTACTTATATTGTATATTTTGTAACCCATGCCGCATCGGCGTGCATTGTTTCTTTTTACGCGTCCAGCACTGTAACCACGGCTGGACTTCATTCCTTGTATGTAACCAAGTTTTGCAATCCTCTTGTTGCCTCTGCGCCTTGCTACCCCTCTAGGGGTTAGGTGCGCAATATAAATAAATAAATACAAATACAAATGGACTTACTTGCATTTATTGAGGTTAAATTGTCTGAGGCACTAGTGACTGTATAAATAAGTATATCCTGTTTCACAACTTGGCCGCGGCAAAAGCTTATTTTGCCCTTTTCCACCTACGTGGCCAAATCAAGGTTCTTTCTGTTAATTTAATCCTAAACAACCATGTGTAAATTATGATGTATTGAAGTTGCTTGTTGGTTTCAGTCCTGTTACAACCCTTTTCAGTTATACTTTTATTATGTATGAACTACTACTGTTTAAATTGTATTGTTTTTAGCGTATTGATTGATTGAATGAGCTATCAGTATATTTTGTACTTTCTTCTTATTTTATATATGTAGTCTATAAAAATGCAATCTGATTAAACAAAAACAATAAAATAAATAAATAAATCATCTGGTGATACCAACACTTTACTTTTGGGAAGAGACACACCCTAATCACAGGAGAGTAAAATACCTTCACATCTACTTTCTATTAGACTGGCAAAACAGTGTCTAAGGAAGAAAAGATGTTAACCATACTTTTAAGAATAGCGCATCACACATTCAAGATCAGTAAGAACTTTTGTAACTGTTCACTCTTAGACTTACAGTTACCAACCACCTCTTTACAAGTAAATAACTTTTAAAGCACTTATTTTCTTTTCAAGGCAGAAGCCCCACACCCTTGAAAGCCTTCCCCTTATTCTTGGAGCATGAGTGTTCTCAGTGGCAGAAGGAGGGTCACTAGGACTAGTGACCAACAGGCAGTGTCAGAATAGGTTCTTTAGTAGCAAAAGTCAGAGTTTCCTTAGGAAAACTGGGTAAACAGGTAAGTACTGTACTTTAGAGTTAGAAGAGGGTCCAGGGGCTTCACAGAAGACACCCCAGCAGGATTCTAGCAGTGGGACTGGGTGTACTGGATGAGAGGCCTCCCCATCACAGAAAACGCCACACAGCTACACAGAAATCCTAACAGGCTTAAGGTAAGTATATACCCAAGCCACCGCAGTACCTCAGCATTGAAGAAGATTTTGCAGCAGGAGAACTTCAGGGTCTGCATCCAAATGCCCAGTCAGTGGATTCCTTGTCATGATGACTGAAAACAAGACCTCAGAAGGGACATTGCAGCAGGGATTGATGGAGAAGGCTCTAGGCAAGGTTTCCCCTCGCGGCTGAAAGCGGTTCTGCAAATTTGGCGCTTTCAAGGAGCACCGAAGAAGACAGAAAATCGCGGTTGAATTCTCATTGTTTTAAAGGTGGTCCAGCACTCTGGTGAGGGGACTTTTCAGACTCAATTCGTGTCTCTGGAGATCCACCAGGATGCCCACGATGTTTCAGCAAGATTCAGAATTCAGAAGACCATGCACCGCACGATGGCTTGTGGTCACAGGGTATTGGGGTATTGCAACAACGCAAGGTTGCAGCAGTGCGTGGAATGGCTCAAAATGCAGGTTTTCCTGAGTCTAATGGGTCTCACTAGGCTTTGGGTCAGGGTCGTCGTTTTTGGAGTCCCCAAGTTGATTGGAAGGAAGGGCTACAGCAGGCTCCGGTTACACAGCAGGCTCTCCGGTCGCTGGAAATCATCTCTACCACTTTTCCTTCATCTTCCTCTTCAGTTTAAGTTCCAGTGGCCAACATATCTTCAGCTTCCAGGTTTGCAGTATTTATCTGGCATTACAGCACAACCTCTGCATTATCTCAGCGCATTTTACAAGAATGGACGGTCTGGTTGTCCAATCAGGACAGCCATCCCCCCCACTGGGATGTGTCCCCATTCGAGCAAGGTATTAGACAAAGGCCTGGGGAGATTTGGACTCCTCCCTCACTTCCTGCTCTCAAAGACAGACTGGAGCCTGGGTGGGGTGTCCAGGGGACTCCCGCCGAAGACAAAAATCACTCAAAGGAATTTCCAACCCTGAATGTCAGGGGAAGGAACAAGAAATTACAAGAAACACTAAAATGGCAGAAAAAGAAGACAGCGGCCATTTTGGTAAAATGAGCACCCTTAGGTGCCTTTACTGCAGCTGTGATCACAGCCCGCGGTAAAGGTGCACCAAATTAGTAAAAGGTATCACTGCCACCAGCCATTAAAGGTAAGCTTGTCACTGTAACAGAATTGTTACAGTTTTAATGTGAAAGGGGATACATTGTATCTCCCCAGCACTCCACATAAGGTGGGGTGTGCTGGTTTCACAGAATAAAATGTAAAAGGGATCCAAAGGTTCTTTCCACCCTTGGGAACTGTAGTTCACTCAAGGTTATCACAAGAAAGTTAAAAGGGGAGCCCCTAGGCCACCCAGCAACAACAGGCACGTATTGCCAATAAGTTGTTAAAGAGGATAACTTTAAAAAGACACTATGGAGAGTCTTAAAAAATGACACCCATAAAAAGAGTTAACGATTAGGTGAGTGTGGAAAAAGGTTCCCACTCACTGAGGTATTAAGCAAAAATATCCCACTAGTAAAGCAAAAGGTTCTGGGATTGAACCAGGAAAGGAAGATTTAACAGTTCTGTGCAAATCTTGCCTAACACTCGTCCCCCCCAGACTAAGGAACAGGAGAAGCTAATCCTCACCTGGATGGATCTCTTGTTTCAAGTCGGTTAAACTGTTTGCTGAGTCCACTAGCAATCTTTTTGGAACCCTTGCTGTGCTACTCCTTTTAATATTAGTTATCATTTGCAAACTATATGACCTACAAGTAGTGATGGGCACTTTACTCTTGTCTAAGGTATAGGGGATCTGATTAAACACAGCCTCAGAAGTTGTGACAACCTCTGAACCTGCAATAGGCTTTTTAAAAGGGTTCTTATAAAGAAATCCCTTAGACCTAGAGGGGTCTCCATGATTCCTCACCACCTCTCTCACATGAGCAGGTTGGGTCTCAGGTGTCCTAGTTGGAGGGGTGTCCCTTAGACTTAGAGGGGTCTCCATGATTCCTCACCACCTCCCTCACATGAGCAGGTTGGGTCTCAGGTGTCCTAGTTGGAGGGGTGTCCCTTAGACCTAGAGGGGTCTCCATGATTCCTCACCACCTCCCTCACATGAGCAGGTTGGGTCTCAGGTGTCCTAGTTGGAGGGGTGTCACTTAGACCTAGAGGGGTCTCCATGATTCCTCACCACCTCCCTCACATGAGCAGGTTGGGTCTCAGGTATCCTAGTTGAAGGGTTTGTGGCAACGCACTGTACATCCTTCCACTTCCTCTTAGATCTGTTTTCACCTTAGTTAGGGGTTTCCCTTCTAACACTAGGATTTACCAGGGGGTCTTCAGCAGAAGAGCCCACAATGTCAAGGGGTTTAGCCTTTGGCATATCTTTTCTGGATTTCCACCAGCTTTGAGGTTTACCACTCATCAAAGGCCTAGTTTGGTTTCCAACTTGTCTATCCACCCCTTCCTCAGAAGCAGTGTGGGTCAAAGATTTTAGAATTGGAACTGAAATGATAGAGCATGGTTTGGGCTCCCATTTCCCTAATACTCTACATTTTGATTTGCCTTTGTTAGAGGTTGCCCTGTTAACATTAGGACTTACAGTAGGATTCTCTCTAGAGGATCCCACAGGTTTAGAGTGGTCTCTTAAAACAGAGACCCTAGCCTTGTCAGAACACCTATCCATCTCTCCTGTAGGAGTAGTTGGAGTCAAAGGCTTTTTATTAGAAGGCCTAGTAAAGAAAGCTATTCTTAGGTTTCTTATAACTCTTTTTGGTTTTCATTTTTCAGGCCAAGAGGTTTCATTCTGGGCACTCTGAGCTAAAGGAGAAAACTCAATTCCTACCTTGGGGTCAAGGAAACTCCTTGCCCTCTTAGGGTTGTTAAAAACACCTAAGCTTTGTACATCCATCTGGATCACCTCCACTGTAAGTGGGTTTTCAGGTGTATCCATGTTTAGAGTTTTAGGAACCACTTCCACTGTAAGTGGGTTTTCAAATGGTTCACCCACTACTGACTGATGGGGCCTTTATTCTAAAGGGCATACACCACACAGGGTGTGTGACATGAACACTAAGGTTCTTGCCAGCCCTAGGAATTGCTTCCACAGCAGTGGCTCGAGACTCTACTGTCTGTGAGGTTTCAGAGGGACTTTCTACCTTAGGCTGACCTGAAGGCAGAGTCACATCAGTGACTTCAACAGAGTGTTTACACAGTGCTATAGACTGGACAGGAACATTTAAGTTTATATCCATAGATTGAACCACTTCCACTCTAGGTGGGTTTTCAAGAGGTTCTTTCACCTCAGTGTTAACTGAAGGTGGGGTCACAACAGTGACCTGGTTAATGGCATTACACCATATTGGTACTAGGACAGAAGTGTTTAAGTTTCTGGGAACTAGTTGAAACACTTCCACTACATGTGGTTTTTCAAGAGGCTCTATCACCTTAGCAGAAGCTAAAGGTGGGGTCACAGGAGTGACCTCTAGCTTTGTGGGCCTAGGGGTTTTATCCCTATTTGAAGTTATGGGTGCTATACCAAAGTGCCCTTCAGAGTGGCAGTTAATGCCTTTTATCGCTAAGGAGGGGTCTCCTAAGGTGACCTCTCTCACTTTAAGGTTAAGCGCCTCAGTCTCTTTACAAGAGGGCTCAGCTGAGCCAAAGGCTACAGCTTTTCTGTTAGACTCAATATTAACAGATTTCTTAAGGGATGAGGAGACAGCACTTTTTAGACCTACCTCTATTCTCAGAGTCCCTTAAGGGGTTTAGATATGGAGAAGCTTCCTTCTTATATCTAACTATGAGAGCTTCTTTTACCCTATCCCAGTTACTTATTTCTACTTCATGCAAATCCAAGAGGACTTGGTAGTCTCTCTTGGGAAGTCTAAAAAGAACCCAGGGTATTCTATCACTCTCACACAGACCAAACCCTTTACAAGTGAGTTCAAAGGTTTTCAGCCATACAACAATGCCACACTTCATCTCATACTGACTCACCCATTCTGGGAACCTGGAAGCTGCAGAGACAGAAGACCTGGAAAAAGAAGAGGGGTCCAGAAAACTGTCTTCTACAGACCTGTTATGATTATTTCCCATTTCCCACATTCTTAAATTGTTTTCCTACAGGTATTGCCTTATCCAGTTCCTTAGATATCTCAGAGCTCATGGTAGGTGGTAAGGTAGAGGCAGGAGAAGGAGAGGGGGGTGAACTAACATCCTCCTCATCAGAACCCTCATATTCCTCCTCTGAGGAGTTTGGACAGCTGTCTGAACCCTCATCATCCTCACTCCCAGCAAAATTGTTAGAAGTGGACACAGGTTCACTGAAACCATGCATATGGTCCCATAACCTTTGTAATAATTCAAGCTTACTTCCTTCACTACACTTTACCTTGGCTAAACCAAACCTACTGGATGGTTTCTTTTGGACACAAAGTATATCAATAATCAATGTAATGCAATACACATTTATCCCAGCACATGCCACGAGTGTTAGGCAGAATTACATGCCGTACCATTTGGGAACGCTACAAACAATTAAGACTACAGGTGTAAGCACAATCTCCCGTTTGGTACAAGCCTGTACTACACAGTTATGTGGTAGCAGTGGCTGAGGAGCCAGACTTATCTCAAGTGGGATGTGACCAGTACAAGATGTTACACAAAGGACTTGCAATCACAGTAGCTCAAGCAAACACTTACTCAAGGTTTCTTGGTAAAAGAATATACATGTATTTACACATTTAGTTAGAAAATATTCCACTAGTAAGAAGCTGCTCAATATCACACTATAATAGCCTACAATACATAACCAATACGTTTCTGAACAAGTTAGACTCCCCTGAAGTGGGAGCAAAATGGCACTGCAGTAACTTTCAAAAGGGTCAGTCCCTCCCGACTGTGGCAGGGATGGGATCTCCACCAGCCTGGCCGCGGTGTATGAAGCAAGTCCACAGGGGGCCCAGGTGGCAATTGGGCCGGAAGGCCGCATGGAGGATGACTGGCGCATAATGGGAGCAGATGAGGAGGGGGTCGCAAGAGCGCCCAGCATGTGAAACCAGAAATAAAATCGTGAGGCTTTTACACCAGACAAAGAGAAATACACCAACACGGGCTTGTAAAGATTTCCCAGAATCTTTATTACAAAACTGAACAGTTACAAAACAAAGTATACAAATAGCTATTTGGCTGCCAGTACATCACAAAGAACACAGGTCAGTTCAGTGCGAGCAGTGAGCAGGATTTGCTAGCTGGACATTGCCGTATTTATACAAGTTTCAAAGACGATGTCCAGCCTCCTGCACGTTAATAATCCACCAGGGCTAGGGTCCGTGCCTGGGTTTCTCTTAATTTACATAATTTATACAGGTAGCTGGCTCCAAATACATTTCATCAATAAGGCTTGCAAATCCACACCGTTCCTTATTCTTAACCATAATGCAGTACATTTATCCATTATAGTACAAGACAACATGTTTCCACATATACTGTTTTGGTTGACGTTGTTATTCATGTATACTGGCGGTTTGACATTATGGATGCATGTAATCCTCTGATCCTAGGTCAATCAAAGGACAAGGTCTACATGACCCGAACATGCAGCCTGCAGGCAAGTTGGACATTAACCTGTCTACAGGGGTTGAGGAGGTTACTACAAGGAACAATGGGAACACAGATCGGCCATTTTAGGTTACAGGGTGACTTTCATGGTGACAAACCCAAAATGGCGGTTTGACCTAAGATGGCGGCTCGGTTAACCTAAGGTCAAGACCTTGCAACGCGGATTCCCTAGAAAAGCGGCTAGGCATAGGCCAACATATATAATAAAGGAAGAACAATATTATATCAGATCTAACAAGCACATGGAGGAACCCTGTGCCAAGGACCTGTCCTAGGCAGTCCACGTGGGCACACAGGTATTTGAAATGATGTGCGTTGTCCTGCCTGGAACCACGCACATCATCCCGAATCCCCTGTGTGCGCAACGCGACACCGACTAGGACAGGCTCAACCCTGTCACGGATTGCCTCGTCCGCAGGTAGAGGAATGTCAGTTGTCGTGAACACATCCCCTACCTGCGGACGGGCCTGGACAGAGGCATCCCTGCTGGTGCAGAGTGATGCAGTCACAGGATCAGGAACAGGATTATACACAGGCACCTCCACGGCGACCTGTGCTGCCTCCTGCCCCTGCACCTGGACTGCACCACTTGCACCAGTGGAATCACACCCTCCAAGCCCATTGTGT
Source organism: Ambystoma mexicanum (assembly GCF_040938575.1). Classification (NCBI taxonomy): domain Eukaryota; kingdom Metazoa; phylum Chordata; class Amphibia; order Caudata; family Ambystomatidae; genus Ambystoma; species Ambystoma mexicanum. Next base: position 1,385,328,512 of record NC_090933.1, read on the forward strand.
GGGTCTGATGCGGCCCCCTCCTCAACCACACCCCCATCAACCTGGATGACACCCTGTCGTCATCCACATTTCAATGCCCCTGTGGGGGCTCACCTGCCCCTTCTGCTGCCGAGGAGCCCACGTCCAACCTTGCCCTCTGGGGCATCCCCTCGGCCGCTGCGCCCATGGACGCGGCACCAGTCCCCTCACTCCCGGAAGATGAAATTGCCTGGGAGGGGGGGGTCAGTGCCTTGCATCTCTGGCTGATAGTGGCCTCCTTGCCGCTGGGCTCCACAGCACCATCTCCGCCCTCTTCCTTATTTGACGCTGCAGACAGGGAGAGACAGAACACAAGCATCAGGGCACAGTACAAAAGTCTGCTAGACACATAGCAAATGCACATGAGTGGCAGTGTCAAACATCACAGACTGCATCACCCTCCACAACACTCAGGTCATTGGAATTCACACACATGCACAAACAAGCATGGCATGTGCAACAGGCATCTGCATCCATGTCCATGTAACTGTTTAATCATCAGAGGGGGGATGCATGTCACATGCATCAGGGGGCATGCCAATCACATGCACACACCACAGGACACACGTGCATCTGTCCATGACCACCTCCTGTCACAGAGCACTCATTGCCAACAGTGCTGCATCAGCCATCAATCTACCAAGATGTCCGTGTGTCATGCATACATGGCGTTTCACAGTTGCACTACAACCAAACAGTCACACACACATGCACACCGTGCAGGTACATGAAGGTGAAAAGTGCATCCATGTCTCACACCACACACATGGCCGAGTACAGGCACAGGCATGCAAACATGTGTGCATTCACACATGCTGGTGTGCAACATGTATTGCAACACATACACCATCGATGAGGTACATGCCAGAGTGGACTCGCATGCAGCACTGTCATGTCCCTGCACACACACATCCATACATGGGCCATGTCAGACATATGTCCAAGTTGCACACTCCTGCCACACCTCAACTTGCACTGTGTCGAATGGGAACGCATGGACACTCACTGCTCGACTCCAGACGGGTCTGCCTCTCGAGCACCTGGTGATGAAGCGCTGGGTGAATGCGCTCCAGGATCCTCATCTGGTCGGTACTGCATCTGCTGTGGCCAAGAGATGCCGGGCCTTCCTGAGGGTCCTGGACTTGTAGTCCTCCCAGCGCTTATGGACGTGTTTGAGGTCGTGGGGTGCCACCCCCTCCGCGTTGATGGCTGTTAGGGAGAATTCTCATAAATGGTTGATTTCCCTTACCTACTGAGTCCCTCAGCAGCTTTGCTGTATTTCTAGGATTTATTTTTCTCACCTGGTAAGAGTGTTAACCTTTTTTCCCCATTCTAACATGTGTTTTGCTATGTGTATTTCTACTTTTTGTGTGATCTTGGGCACTGGAGCCTCACCTACTCCAGCACCATATTGTCATGTGTGTTACATAGCACCTTCAGTGCAGTGACACAGGGTTGTCTTTGAGACTTCCCACCGACTCCATTTTCTGGGGCTGACTACTGTCCGCCATAAAAGGGTAAAGTTGCCATTAACTTTACTTTAGTCACTTTAAACCACAGACCCAGTACACCCCATCTTACATGGAGTATTCGAAAGGGTTAACTCTTATCCTTTTTTTGTCTGTGCCTCTTGGAGCATTGTTTCGCTCCCTTTACATTAAGACTTGGCTGGTGGCAGTGGTAACTACCCTAACTTTTTTACCGCGATTATCTTATATAAACATGGTATTGTTTTTGGCTATTATATTAGCCTTGCCCATAAACCCGCTTGACCAAATACATTTTATTTTGGCTGCGGCTGGGTTTATTCACCATTTCTTTTTGTTAAAGTCTTTCTCGTGTTTTTCTCTGTGCGCCAAACCGGGGATGACTCCTTTGTTCGCTGTATTTTTGCGGGCTTCTGCACGGAAGCTCTCCTTAAGGCGCCTGAAAGTCTAGGTAGGCAGGATGTGAGGGAGGGATCTTCGGACCCCTGCCATGGCTTCCCTTGGTAACCCAAGTCGCACTCCTGTTTGATTGGCTGAGGGGACAGTTGTTGCCAGGACAGCCACCCTGCTGTGTGATTGACAACTAGGCTGTATGAATGGGGGAAACTGCATAAAAAGCAGGTCTCTGGGACTGGAAGAGCAGAGTCGCCACTGGAACGAAAGAACCAATGAGGAACTGGCAGAAGAGGACCCCTACAATGACTGAACTGCCCGGTGAAGCCATGCTGCAGGTCCGAATCTCCAGAATCTGACGACAGAGAAGATCCTCCAGGAAACTTCTTCCCCTGAGCTGGTGGGACCAGCAAGTTCACCCAAATTGCAAGCCAGGACCCCTCCTCTGGTCGAATTCGCTGTACAGAGCTACAGTGGGCCGCATAGCCAGGAAGGTCGGACCTTGATTGGGTTTTAAGGAGCGCACCTTTTATTTGTTGTTTTGCTCTGCTGCTGGTTTCTTCCCTGGGTAGTGCAGGACCCTCCAGTCTTCCTATTTCTGATCAGTCCGACAGTCGCTTCAGGAAAGGTGAGCCTGCAGGAACTAACAGGAACGTCTGCCTCAGCTACATCTCCCTCTCCGTTTTAAGGTACTGTGCAAATCTGGTTGTTCGTTCCGTTCAGCCACGGTGAAAGTGTTTGAAATTCTCCAATCTGAGGGCTTGTCCTTCTCTTCTCTTTGAACTAACTTTTCTACCAGCCAACCTCGTCCAGAAACCGTGCCACGAACTTTACCGCGAACTGCACTGAACTGTATTATCTTGAGCAAAAGACTTTTGAACCATTGACTTTCGCCCTGTTAGGGAGAATTCTCTTTTTAGGCTGAATTTCCTAACCTAGTGAGTCCCCCAGCAGCTTTGCTGGATTTCTGGAGTTTGTTTTTTTCTCCTGCCAAGAGTGAGACTCTTTTTCCTCACACTCTTGGACATGATTTGTGGTGTTCCTTTGAATGTTAATGTGTTTTATGGGCTATGGGGTCTTTTACTCCATAGGGTCTCATGTGTTTTTCCTATGTGTGTTACACAGCACCCTCCGTGCAGTAACACAGGGGTGTCCTAGGGGACCCCCACCATAGACTTCATACCCTGGGACTGACTACTGTCTCCCAGGGCATGTAAAGTCACCATTGGCTTTATTAGTCCCAAATTTACTAACAGAACCAGTACAAACCATCATATTGTGGACGTACTGGTAGGGGCAATTCAATTGCCACTGGGTCTGTTGTTCGAGGGGGCGCTGTCCTGTCCCCCCTCGTCGAGTTTTGGCTGGTAGCAGTGGAATCTACTTGTTATATTCGACCACGAATATATCCCTATGGATTTTTCCCATTGTTCGAGGCTAATACCTTTTAACATAGCCTCGAACATACCGCCGGTTTATTTATTTAATATTAATTCTCCAGTTGGTAGTTTTTGCCAGAACTCGGTTTTAAAATGGCATTTGTGTTCGCCTCTGTAACTCCAAACCAAAGGTCGAGCCCTTTGTTCCACTTTTGGCGGGCTTCTACACAGAAGCCCTCCAAAGTGGTGCCACTCTGTCTGGGTACCACAGGGAGTGTGGGAGGGGGTTTAGTCACCTTGGACCAGGTTTCCTTGCAAACTCAGGTCGCACCCTTGTGTGATTGGCCCAAGTGGTGAGCCACCCCGCTCACTACTTAGCATGTTTGATTGACAGCTAGGCGGAATGAATGGGGGTTCCTTGCATAATAGCAGGGCTTTTGGGACTGGAACTTCAGGTGTCGCCACAGGACCTGAAAATCCGAAGAGGGAGAAGCTGAGCCGACCTGCTACGACGACACCACCGGTGAGGCCCTGCTGAACCGACTCACCACTTCCCAACGACAGAGGAGATCTCCCTGCTGGAGAGTCTTCTTCCCTTGACTGGTGGGAACAACCAGTTTACTTTCTTTCTTCGCTCCCAGGACGTCCAAGTGGTCGAATTGCCCGTGCCAAGCACCCCGGCAACTGGATAGCCACTTACCCTTGCAATGCGAATAAAAGGGCCGCTCCTTTTAAGTGAGAACTCCGCGGCTGGTTTCTTCCCTGGCAGCGCAACGGACTCCTGCTCTCCTCCATGACGAGATCTTCTCTTCCCTCAGACGAAGCACCCTCTTGCACCCGCTGCCAGGAACAACTGCTTCCGCCGGAGCGTTTTCTCCATTCAGGTACCGTGTCCGCCAGGCCTCCCTTTCTAAAGATTTCTACAAGGTAATAATAACCCCTTAACCTTCTGGACTGGGCTGGCCGCCTTGACCATCTAACTGGTCCCTTTCTTTTGGTCCAACACTTTCTGAACCTTTTGCAAGACTTTTGTGCACTTTCAACCGTGTGACCTTGGACACATTTTTTGACCAGAGCCTCTTAAAGTGGGTCCAGCCGGTGGAACTTTGACTTTACGGTTTTAACCTGCCTTCTTCTCTTACTGTGTTCTTTCCAAAGTGTTGGGATCTGTTTCTATCTTTGCTCTGCCTTTCTCTCCCTTTTTAACCAAGTTATTAGAGTGCCATCTTCGTTAAGCGCTCACCGCTGTCTGGAAATAAGTGTTGCCTTACTTAAGACTTGTCTAATAACCGTTGAAGGGAGTGTATATACGTTAGTGACTGTGTTTTTGAACTGCTTGAAAAGAGTGCCAGTGTGTTTAAATAGATGTGTTTTTAAATAAATAATTATATCTCTACAGCTATTCCTATGATGACTGTTGCAGCCCAGAAGATCTGAAGAATGTTGTACCCTGTGGCAATAGCTAGGGAGATGGCAGGACCGGCGGCAGCATGAAGCCAGCTCTCGGTGATGGCACATGAATCAATGCTATAGTCCTTAATGCAATCTGCCACTTCTGTGGCATGCCTGACCAGCGAGCGTGTATTCAACATCATGCATGTCAAGATGTTGAGTCTTTAGGCCTGAGGCTGCTGGTCCAGGCGGGGGTGCACAGGAATGATGGGGGCGAGTGTGTTATCTGATGGTACTCGAGCGCTCTGTGTGTTAAGCGCCTCCCATGTATGCCCTCAGAAGTCCCAGAGACCCCCTGAAAGGGGTTGGCATTGGGATGGTTCGTGCTAAGAGAAGAGCCCTCGGATGTTCCACTAACACTCTTAGCGGATACCCAGGCGGGGTAGACATATGTTAGAGTTGCTGTTTTGAAGGGTAAATTGCAAAAGAGCCATGTCAATGTACTTTTGCACAATACCTTTTAGTAGGGCCCCGAGAACTTACTGATGCACGCTCCGTTATGGTAAAGGTTTCGGGGGCAGTAATGAGCCCAGGAGGCAAGAGGTTACTTTGAATGTGTCGGCTGCAGTGGCTCCCCTGCGTGAACCGGAAGCAAACCAGCGATAACCAGCCTCACTAACAGGCCGCTGATGTTGTTTTGTGAGGCGGGTACATACATGCCAACCGTTCCGATTTAGGCCAGAGACTCCCGATTTTTGTGTGAAAAATACTGCAATTTTTCACGTTCTCCCGCCTAAAATAATGATTTCCCCAATGCATTCCTATGGGGAAATTGTTGTCTCCCGATTTCTCTGTAGAAATCTCCCTCCCAGGCGTGTCAGAATGTCGGCATGTATGCGGGTATCCTGGGAAATGTTCTGGGGAACTACAGAGTGCAGGGGCAGCAGTGGGCCGTCTCACCAGGAGACTCACACACACTGCACATCGAGGCTCTGCCGGCTGATCCAATCTAGATGGTGGGCAATAAAGCAATGCAGAGGGGACTCTGCACAGCACAGCTAGAATTCCAACAAGAGAAGTCCTGGCTGCTTGGACGTCAGCAATGATAATGCGCCAAGCCCCAGAAATCCATTATAAACAAACGCAAGCACTTTCATCAAAGAATCCAGACAAGCAAAATTAAAGCCTAGTTCAAAACACACCCCATTCGCAGCCCCACAATGTGGAATAAAACAAGATATAGAAATCTTTTTGTTTGAGAGGGTTTGGAAATGTTTAAATACACCAAACCAGGGCAAGAAAAATACAAAATACATATCAGAATTAGAATTAATATAGTTGCGCACCAGTGAATATATATATATATAGTATTTCATATTCATTCTATTCTAGAGTTTATTTTTTTAAAGTCCTAGACATTTTTACATTTTCCAAATGAGAGCAAAAAAAATCACAAGATTAATTCCCAAGTTTTAATTAAGAATCAGGGGGCCTCATTACGACCCAGGCGCTAAGTGGTTAACGGCGCCATAAAAGGCTGCGGCGCCGTTAACCACTTAGCGCCTTACTACGAGGTCCCTTTGCGGGACCCGACCTGAACAGCTGGTCTGGACCAGCCGTTAAAGTAGGGACCCGCAAAGGGACCTCGCAGGCAATGACGGTACCGCAATTTGCGGTACCGTAATTGCCGCCTTCCACATTCCCATTGAGCCCTATGGGGCAAAAATGGGAATGAGGAAGGTCCATGGTGAAATAGGGAAATACCACCCCGCCAACCTTGGAATGGGGCGGTATTTCCCCATTTCACCATGGCGGACTCGTTACAACACCGGCACCAACCATGGTGCTAATAGCGTCATGGTTTAGCGCCGGTGTTGTAATGAGGACCAGGCACTCAATACAAAAAGAAATAATAATCAAATTTTTCTTCTATTCCTCTATTCTATTTTAATATTTGAAAATGGTCATGGCCATTTATAAATATTCCAAATAAGGGAATTAACCTGCCAAATTAATTACAGCATTTTAATTAAGCAGTGAAAAAATAAATAACTATTCCATTTTAATTTTATAATTTTTAATTTTATTGCAAAAGGTGATTAAACATTTTCAAATACCATAAATAAGAGACTACAATTACTACATTAATTCCAGGACTATAACTATTTTAATTAGATACTAGCGAATTATTTAGACAATAACAATAACATTTAACATTGTCTTTTCTTTTACTTATTGCAACTGAATCAGAAGGTGCTAAAAGATTTCTAAATATTCCAAACAATAAAATAAAATGTCAAAATAACTGTAGGAATTTTGATTATCCTAGTATAATACCTGAGAATAATAATCACTTTTTTATTATTTACCCATTTGTAATTTTAGAAAATATAATTTCAATCTGCAATGGCTGAGAAAACTATAAACTACTGACTTTCCTGCAGCTTCCTGTCTTCAGCCCTAGGCTTAGCCCCCAGCCCCCCTGCCTCCAAGTCCCATTGTCCCTCGCCGTATTCGTCTCCAGATAATGTTTGGTGGCTGGTGGCTGACGGCCTGTGACTTGGATTGGGACGTGCCTCTCCCGGCTACAGGCTGTACAAGTGGGTAAGTCGCTTAACGCAATTTTTTTTCTTGCCGCCTAATTTGGTCTTGTCTTTGCTTACAGTGGCCCTCGTGACTTCTTTCCAGCATTTTGCCAGTCACGAGATTGCACACATTGTTAGGCAGGAACAAGGGCACAGAGGTTGGAGAAATGACTTGAAATTTTCCACTGTGATGTTCCATTTATTTCTGGTTGGCATTGAAGGAGCGATGGAGTTTTGTTTAATTGGAGGTTTGCAGTTTTGGATAGTAAATGAATGCAGGGAGTGGTCAGTCCAAGGGAGTGATTCGATAGACGATATGGTAGTTTCACAATTAAGGTCTGCTATCCAATCTAGGATCATCCTTTATCATGAGTGGGGTGGAGTACTCTTTGAGTAAGGCCTAGGTCAGACAATGAGTTAGCCAGAGTTATGGCAGGTTGGTCATTAGGGTCGTTGAGCCCTACATTAAAGGGTTTGGTGTTAGAGGTAAGAAGGGTCATGCGATCTTCTTCGAAGGAGCCAATAGGACCAAGGGGTCTATAGATCAGATGCATTGTTATGGTCTGTGAGTTTGTGAGTGGAAGTTTGACTGACATTAGTTCTCAAGACTTGATTGGAGGCTGTGGGACTATTCTGAGACCCAAGGAGGATATGATGATAAAGGCAATTCCACCACCTCTGACTGACTCTCTGTCAGATCCTAAGACTGTATAGTTGTCGGGGGTGGCAATAAGAAGGGAGGGGTTTGCAGCTGCATGTAGCCAGGTCTCCATTATTGCAAGGAAATCCAGTTCTTTAGTGGTAATTCGGTCTGCTATTTCTACTGCATGCTCCACCAGGGATCTGGCATCGATCAGTGCGCCACTGATAGCAGTGGGGCTATAGCTTAGGACAGTGGTATCCAGTACGGCCGTTGTCCATCTAGATTTGGTATGGAATTTGTGGGTTTTAGTATGCTTTTGAGGTTGGCTGAAGTTATGATTGGTTGAAGGTGGGGGTCTAGGTGGTAAGATGTAGGACTTAGCTAGTCTATATCCAAGTCTGATGTTTCTGCATGCTAAAGGGCATGGGAGGTTAGGCGTTATTCTGGCTAGGTCATCTAAAGATGTTAGGGGGACATTTGGTTCATTGATGATAACACCTAGATGGCCGTTATAGGGGTCATTGGAGTTTTTGGCATTGCAGGTCAGAAGGTTCAGTGGAGGCAGGAATGGTGTCGGCTTGATCCTATCCGGGAGGATCATGGGTGGCAGAAATCTGGTGGGCTTGGTCCAGTTTGCGGGGATGACATAGGTAGACATAGGGCCTCATTACACGGAAGGCGGTAATCCAGGGTGCTATTAGCACCCTGGACCATGCCGGTAAATTACCGGCACCGCCTTGGCGGAAAGGGGATTTACCGCCCCATTCCAAGGTTGGAGGGGCGGTAAATCCCCTTTCCGCCATTGCCCTTCCCCATTCCCATTTCAGCCCCATAGGGCTCTATGGGAATGGGGAAGGCGCTAATTACGGCACCGCAATTTTGCGGTGCCGTAATTAGCTCCGAGGTCCCTTAGCGGGTTGGTACTTAACGCCTGCAAGAAGCAGGCGTTAGTTCCTCCAACCCGCAAAGGGACCTCGTAGTACGGCGGTAAGGGTTAACGGTCACCGTTGCCATTAACGGTGACCGTTAACCCTTACCGCCGTCCGTGTAATGAGGCCCATAGTCTCAGAGTATCTGCCTGATGATGTAGGTATCTTGGGCCGTGAAGTTTGGGACAAGGGTGGGTTGGCTCTGTCGCCTGATAGTGGCAAGGCAAGTAGCATGCTCCGAAGTATACTAATGAAGACGATAAGGGTGGCATACATTGTTAGAGAGGATCAGGGTGCGCTGGTATGGGTCACAGGTTCTAGATGCATCTAGGTGACAATGGACTACGAATGGTAGGGGGCACAGGGCTCTGCTGGTCACTGAGGGTTCAACATTACAAATGGGAAGTTGATTGTCAAGGAGGCTAGATCAGGCGCTCAACGGTGCTACAAAGCAATGGGCAAGACCTATAAAGAGTACATGTGCGGCGGTCCCAGGTGAGGTAAATCGCTAGCAGGCAGTAGGTAATGAGAATGTAATGCACAATATTGCAGTGGCCCAAGTAGATCACTCAAGACAGTGGGCAGTCGGACATAACTACGCAATGTCGCGTTAGGCTAGATAGGTCTCTCGGTGACAGTAGGCGGTGGGGCATGAATGCACAATACACAGTGTCAATGTGGGCTAAGTAGAACTCTCCGTGACAGTAGGCAGTGAGGCATAAATACACAGTACACAGTGTCACAGTAGGCTACGTAGGACTCTCAGAGATAGTGGGATGTAGGACTTGGAACCACAATGTCGCAATAGGCTAAATGGTGCACTCAGAGACAAAAGGTAGTATATATACAATGCACAATGTTTTAGTGGGCTAGGTATGGTGAACCACGCCCTAAGGCAATGAGCCTTCCTTCTGTCCTTATCCTCCTTGACCTTTCTTCTGCTTTTGACACAGTCAATAATGCCATCCTGATCAATCAACTTTGTGAGAACCTGTGCATCATGGATCAGGCTCTGAAGTGGTTGACCTCCTTCCTCCTGTACCGGCCCTCCCAGGTCCAACTTGGGTCATTTCTCTCCGCCATCTCTCTCTCTCCACCTCTCTCTCCACAGTGTTCCCCATGGCTCTAACCTCACACTCTAGCTCGTCAATGTCTACTTGGCTCCTTTGACCCACCTGATCTCTACCTTCTCCTATAACTTTCAGAGTTATGTGAATGACACTCTGCTCTCTTTAAGGCTCCCCTCAGCCTCCTCTCCCCTCACACTCATTCCTGTCTATTCACAATTCAGCATTAGTGTGCCTCCAATGATCTCTGCCTTAATGCCACAAAGACTGAGATCCTTCTCATTGGGACCCCTGCTCCCGCTTTCCCTCTCTTACTCTGGACCCACTCCCTGGGCCCTCTGTCTTCGCCTTCCTGTAGGCAAAAAACCTTGGTGTCATCTTTGACTCCACTCTCTCCTTCTCTCCACACATCAAGGACCTGTCCATGACATTCCACTACCAGCTGCAACAGAGGTATTCTTCCTTTTCTCAGTTTCCCCCAGAAGCTTACTGTCTCTACAGCCCTGTTCTTTCTAGGCTGGACTACTGCAACAGCCACTTTCTCAAACTGCCTTCCTCTACTCTCTGCCCTCTGCAACTAATCCAGAACAGGACTGCAAGACTTGTCCTTGGCCTAAAGCCCAGCGACCCTATTTCTCCTGACCTGAAATCTCTCCATTGGCTCCCGGTGGATGCAAGGATCAAGTTCAAGACCCTCTGTATCATCCACAAGGCTTTCTGGGGCTGGAACTGCTCCACATCCAACTCTCTCGTCCAAAACACCTTCCTTCTCGAGCCCTTCCCTCAGCCACCTGAAACTCTCTGTGGGTCAGATGCTTCTCCTGGCAGAGAGTGGGGGGTAGATCTCTCTCCTCTGTAGGTGCCTCCTTCTAGAATGGCCTTCCTGCCCCTTTAAAACTTGAGCCGGACTACCTGATGTTCTGGAAGCAGCTCAAGACCTTCCTTCTTGCCTCTGCTTTCCCTTTCTCTCCCCTGCTGACCTACCTGTCTGCTGCACTGATTGGTTGCCTGGCTACCCTCAAAGTCTCCCTGGTTATCAGTCTCCTCCATGACCAGTCGCCCCTGTACTGCCCCCAGGCATACCATGCACTTAGGGCCTGTAACTGTAACCCTACATGCCCCAGCCTCCCTGAACTTACTCAGAGCCGTGCTGCCCTGGCTGCACGTACTCAGAGCAATGCTGCCCTGATTGCACTTCCCCATCCATCTCTCTGGCATGTCCCCCTTCTCTTTCCTCCATGCACTTTGCGTTATCGCACTTGCACAATCTGAATGACACAAGGCCTGGTAAGATCGTTTGTTTTGTCCTCCCTCTGTCTTCCCTCAACTGTCTTGTCGCGCCTAGAAACACTTGTGTACAGGCGCGTTATAAATGACTCATATCATATCAAGTTCTCTATTTGGCACAACCAAAGAATCGGGGAATGATCCGGCAATGTTCTCAGTAACATCGAGGAACTCTTCGTGGCATGGGCCAGCGCTGACCGGACTGAAATGAAATCAATATGAGAACGTATATTGTGAACTGCGGAATAAAAAGAGAACTCTCTCCAGGTGTATTGTCCTCCATAGATCCAGCAATCCCTGATCCTCCATCCCACGTAGAATCTTTTTAGCAGCCAAGGATAGTGGCCTTGAGCAAGCCGTGGATCTATCAAACCTTACATGCAAAATAGTGTTAAAATCACCTGCCACTATTAGCTGCCTATGAGACTACGCCAGAAACTTAGCCCAAAGGGATTGGTAAAATTCTGGATCATCCACATTCAGTCCATATACATGAACAAATGTGACCAACTTACGGGCCACCAACTCTGACGCTATGGCATAGCAACCCTCCATGTCACATTCATGATGCAGCAGACAGAAGCCCAATTACCTATGAATTCGGATCAAAACACCCCAGGAATAGGATGAAAAGGACGTATAATACATCAGCCCCCCATGATGTAGCAAAAACCTAATTCATTCTACCCATCGAATGTGTCTCCTGGAGGAAGAGAAGCTTAGCTCCATGCCACTCACAAAGCGCTAGAACCCTACACATCTTAGCGTGGTTATTCAAACCTCAGACATTTCAACTGAGGAGAGTACATGATTCCGTTCTAGGTCAAATTACCTTTTTATTTTTACTGACTTGAAAAAACATTGATTTAGAAAGACCGCTCTGAGACCGCACTGAGTGGTCGTTCTAAATCGAACTGTCACATCCCTGCTGCACACGACGGCGCGCAGGGGCTGACAGGCTCACCAGGACCCAGAAGCAGAGTATGATGAGAACAGGTAAGTGTGTTGGTGTGTTGTCTTTGTCTGTGTTTTATTTGGTTTGGGGGAGTCTTGGGTAGGGAGGAAGGGGGCGGGGGCTTAAGGACGGGGCTTTAGGGTACAAAAGTCCCAATTTCATGGTAATCCTGTGGGGGAGGGTTGGGGAGGGAGGGAGCAAAGGGGGGCTCGACAGGTAAAACCCCACAAATTAAAAAATAAAACACAGGCATGTCATTTTCCTGTTTTCCGAGGGCCGCACAAAATCGACTGAAGAAAATCTGTCATTTTTATCTGCAACCTTCAGAAAGCGGGAAAATGGCATAGAACCCATAATTCGGGTGAACAGTTTTCACGCACCATTGTCACGTTCTATACAGCCCAAATCAGAATACAACTCTGAATGACAATAAGGACTACTCTGCTGCAAGCATCCCAGTGAAGGGAGAGCCATTTTAACACTAAACTCCCAGTACTCCGTCCCCCTCTTAGCCCTCCCCCACCGCCCACCCAACCCGGCAGTGAAAACCCAATCATCCCAACAATGACTAACCCAATACAATGAAAGCGGGTAACAACCCAGAAATGCCAAGTGCACTGCCCCACCACCCATGCAACCAGGAGTGGGAGGTGCACCCGGACCTTATACATTACTAAGACCAAACTGGATCAATTCATTACATACTTGAACGCAACAAACCTTTTACCCTGAGAGCATACATACTGTGGAGACTCAAATCATACCTGTGAAGCAAAGGCTAAAAATCACAAATGAAATTCAGTACTTGACAGTTAAAGAGCAGCTGAGGGCTCCAGTGCGAAAGAACCAAAAGGCTTAAAGCACCCATACTCAAATGTCACGAATCCAGCGTCATCGCTTGGGCAAGGTTTCAAGAAATGCATTCACCGCTGCCGGGTCCATAAAGAAGTGGGTTTTGTCATCACGCATCACTCTTAGCCTGGACGGATATAACCTTGCATATTGAAGACCTCTGTCCTGAAGTTGGCGTTTCACAGCTGCAAATGATATTCAGGCTTTCTGTACTGTGGGAACTGCACTGGTCACCTGGCTACCATCTGTTCTCGGGACCAGGTCCCCTTCCCGCCAGTTGCACACCTGCAACTGCCCCCCTAGCAACCCTTGTACTCTGGGGCTGTTTCTGTATCCCTACAGCCCCTACCAGCACTTGCCACCTGATGTTTGCACTTACCCTTGCAACTGCCACCAGCTGGCTGCACTTCTTATGTATTGTTCCTATTTATTGTGTCTATTTATTACTGTTATCCTATGCACTGCACTTCTCCTTCCCCTTCCTTCCTCTTGGGCTGTATGTGTATATTGTCAGAATGGCCACCAGAATCAAAAGGCCAGACAGACAGAAGGATAAGTGTTGTGGCTTGGATTTGCCTTCCCTCCTGTTGCTATATATGTTACAATGTTACGGTTGCCGGGATGCTGAGTGCTGTGAGAATGTTATGTGCAGAGTGTTCCTAGAGTGGGCCTGACTGAGAGAGAGGGTGCAGGTGGATGTCTCCCAAAAAACTTACCTTGTATGTACTAAAAAGGTTTGTGAGCCCCTCTAATGAGAACCAACACAGCCAAATAACCTGTTCTATGGGTAGGTGCCCACTTGGAGTGTCTGCAACCACATTTTAGCTGACTGTATTTCTCACTTGGGCAGTGCAGCACCGAAATGCTATGCAATTCTCGTCTGAACAATAGTACCAACAGCCACCCAAGACACATGTTTCAGCCTAGTCGGGCCTCATCAGTAAGTTGAAGCATTGCTTCTCTAAACACTGTGAGCAAGGGGTCCACATCTGGATTACCCTGGGTAAATTAGGGTGAAACCCCAAGTTCCCAAAAATACACAAACAGATCTGGGAGCCCCTCTAGCGAAAACAAACACGGCCAAATAACATGTTCTATGGGTAGGTTCCCACTCGGAGGGTCTATAACCACATTTTAGTTCACTGTCCTTTTCACAGAAGAGAAATACCATTTGCATATCAGTCTGGTCCCATCCACTTGGGCAGTTCAGCACCGAAATGCCAGGCAATTCTCCTCAGAACAAGAGTACCAACAGCAACCTCTGCCATGTGTTTCAGCATAGTCGGGCCTCATCAGTGAGATGAAGCTGTGTCTCTCTAAGCACAGTGAGCAAGGGGGTCCACGTCTGGATTACCCTGGGCAACGTACGGCAGAGCCCCAAGTTCCTAAAAATACACAAAAAGGTCTGAGAGCCCCTCTACCGAGAACAAACATGGCCAAATAACCTGTTCTATAGGTAGGTGCCCACTCAGAGGGTCTATAACCACGTTTTAGCTCACTGTACATTTCACAGAGGAGAAATACCCATTTGCATATCAGTGTGGTACTACCCACGTGGGCAGTCCAGCATCAAAATACTAAGCAATTCTCCTCTGAACAAGAGTACAAACAGCAACCCCAGACACGTGTTTCGGCCTGGTCGGGCCTCATCAGTGAGGCCAAGCTGTGCCTCTCTAAGCACAGTGAGCAAGGCGTCCATGTCTTGATTACTCTGGGTAACTTAGGGAGGTATCCCATGTCCCTAAACATATAAACAAAGGTCTGGAAGCTTCTCTAATGAGAAGGAACACAGCCAAATAACTCGCTCTCTGAGTAGGTTCCCATTCAGGAGTGCCCAAAGAACTGGCACAAAAGTGGCCATCCATAATCAGTCCTCAAGGGCCACAAGCATGTGCATGTGGGAAGAGAGCATGGAGCAGAAATCGAGACCAGAGTGGCGGGCAGGGACCCGAAGGCCATCTGAGAACCATCCTGACCGTGCTGAGAGCCCTGTAAGGATTTGCAGTCGGGGCTAACCTATAATCTTGTTGTCGATCAGCCGGTGTTTCAATCCAGAGAGATGTGATTGGACAACGCCACAAGAGCATTCACGTAGCCCAATTTGAATAGGGCAGCCGTGTGTGCTCTATGGGCAATGCCCAAGGGGAAAAACCATACAGGGAAACCCCCTTGTCGGAGGTGAAGAATCTTGGTGAAGATCTTCAGCTCCGGAAAACTGACGTTATCTGTGACTTGCCCTGATGTAAAGGAAACGCACTGAGGTGCCAAGGGGGCTACTGAATCATTCGGACAGGGAATAGGAACTCTGTTTCCTTTGGGGAACTTGGTTCGCAGAGCAGGCAGACAGAGTGCAAAGGCAGAGTGCAGCAGGAAGGGCAAAGGAGGCATATGGTGAAGGCAAGGCAGAAGGACTTAGAGAAAAACAGGGAATAGAAAACAGGGTAGAGTAACAGCATCAATGCTTAGTAGGGAAAAATGAAGCGACGCAAGGTGCTCACCGTTGGGCTGCTTCTTATGCTGTTTCCCTCTCTGGCAACGATCCTTGGGACGGATTGCATCTGGGTGCCATCTTGTAAAGAACTGCAACATTACCAGATCTTCTGAGAGACCCAAGCTACTCCTCACTAATGATGCCCAACAAGGCTGAAACATGTCTGGGGATGCTTGTGGTCTCATGCAGAAGGGATGTGACCTAGCAGTTCGGGCTGGACTGTCCATTTTGGGGTAGGACCAAGTCTGATTTGCATATGGTTTTTTCCCCTTCTGTAATGGCTTGGCAAGCTGAAAAACGATGTTCTGGAGGGTTGCCCAGAGCTGCGCCTGTGGTTATGATTAATTCAAAACCTTCCAGCCATCACCTTTTTGTTTTGCTAAAGTCACCCTGAGTGGGACGGTTATGCCCAGACATGGGTCCTGAGTCTGCCGGGCCTAGAGATCCAAGCTACTCCTCACTGATGACGCCCAACAAGGCTGAAACATGCCTGGGGATGCTTGTGGTCTCGTGCAGAAGGGATGTGACCTAGAGGTTCGGGCTGGACTGCCCTTTTTGAGGTAGGACCAAACCTGATTTGCATATGGTTTTTCCCCTTCTGTAATGATATGATATGAAATGGCATTTATAACGCGCCTATACACAAGTGTTTCAAGGCGCGACGAGTCAGGGGGGGGGGAACAAGGGGAGACATACAACGATCCTACTAGGCCAGGTGTCATTCAGATCGTGCAAGTGCAAGGGAGGAGGGGAAAGGGAGAAGTGCAAGGGGAAAGAGAGAGGGGAAAGTGCAGTACAGGGTTAATAGCATACAGGAAAGTAACAAGGGCCAGCTAGTGGCAGTGCGAGTAAGTGCAGATACGTGCTGGGAAGGAGGGGCTGTAGGGATACAGACACAGTCCCGTAGTGCAGGGGGTGCCAGGGAGGCAGTGCAGGAGAGAGTGGCTGGGCCAAGGACCGAGAAGGTGAGTGGCCCAGTTGCAGATTCAGTGCATTTTCAGTAACTTTAGCAGGGGAGCGAAAGCGGAGGCGAAGAGGAAGGTTTTGAGTGGTGTGGCAGGCTGAAAAACGATGGTCTGGAGGGTTGGCCAGGGCTACGCCCGTGGTTATGATTAATTCAAAACCTTCCAGCCATCACCCATTTGTTTTGCCTTCTGAGCAGTGAACCAAGCCACCGCCATCTTGAAGGGCTAAAAACCCTGTGAGGATGATGTTTTCTCCAATGCTGCCAGATAGACCATGAATTGACAGAAGTCCTAACAGTGTGCCACCCCTGAAGAGGCATCGTACCAGGCTTCCAAGGGTGCAACCGGTGAAATCTCCTGAGAAGTCTTGAGGCATGAACTGCTGAAGCTGGTTCTCATGTACGGTCAGACGATCCATAACCTTTCCAATCGAGTAGATACTGTAGCTGTCCCCTATGGTAACGGAATCACATATGGCTTTCACTTAATATTCAGGTCCAGAGGTGGTATCAACAGGTACTGGGTATTTGCGAGTCAGTCTGGGAAAGCGATCTGTCATATAGGGTTTTAACTGGGATATGTGAAATACAGGATGTATGCGAGACCATGAAGCGGGTAGTTGAAGTTTGAAGGCGACTGGCCCGATCAGTTGAAGAATCTGGAAGGGACCAAAAAAGCGTGGCGCCAATTTGGATGGGACCAAATGTTTCAGTAAATGGTGCAATGATAGCCACACAAGGTCTCCGACATTCAAAGTAGATGTTTGAAGTCGCCTTTGATCTGCTTGCTTCTAGCTGGTAGCTCGTAAATCTGTTAAGGACTGCAAGGCAGTGGTATGGCCTGTTTGGATCTTATCAACGAGTTCATTAGTGAAAGAACCTTGGTGTCTGAAGGGGTCTCGGAAGGTACACATGCAGGGTGATAACCGTAGGTTCAAAAGAAAGGAGTGAGTCCGGTAGAGGTATGAATCAAGTTATTATAAGCGTATTCAGCAAATGGTAGTAGGGCAGCCCAGTTGTCCTATGATGCTGATGTGAAACACTGTAAGTATTGTGTGAGTGACTAGTTCAGCCTTTCGGTTTGTTTGTTCGACTGTGGGTGATAGCCAGAGGTCCGGGCTCTCTGAATCCCAAGCTTATTACACAATAGTTTCCGTTAAGTAGAGGTGTATTGTCTCCCTCGATCCGAGATTATGGTAGTCGGCAAGCCATGAAGAGGAAAGAGGGAATGAAGAAAAACTTCGGCCATACGTTTTGGCAGTAGGAATACACGGATGAGCGATGAAATGAGCCATCTTAGTAAGAGAGTCTACCATCACCATGATTGTAGTCTGATCGTCAGAAAGGGGTAGATTAACAATTAAATCAGTACTGATGTGTTGCCATGGATGGGATGGTAAAGGAGGCTGTGTTCATTTTCCCAAGGGGAGCCTACGAGGTGTCTTTCTTTGCTGACAAATGGCACAAGAGGCTACGTAGTCTCTAACTTCGTTGTTGAGGTTGGGCCACCAGAAATATCTGATGATGTTTTCCAAGGTTACACAAACTCAACGATGACCCGCTGTCTTCACATCATGGCCCATGTATAGTACCTCTTGTTGTAAGGTTGAGATGGGTATGTAAAGCGTCTGACCATGAAACATGCTCCGCCTTACAACCCGTACTGTTCCATGGTGGCTAATATCAATGGGTCTCAAAGATTAGTTGCTTGTTTCACCTGTTGGAGAAAGGTGGAGTCAGTAAATAGAAAAGAAGCTTTGGAAGCAGCTTTTGTTGCTGATGAGGAACTCCGGCTTCAGAGTCGGTGCAAGATAATGCGTCCGCCGTTTGATTCTCGTGACAGGCAGAAAGGTGAAAAGAAAATCGTAAAGAGAAATAAAATATGCCCAACAGGCCTGTCTACTGATTTGACATTCACGTTGCTGTAGAACTTTTAGATTGCGATGGTCCATTCTCACAGTCACCTGATATTTGGAACCCAGTTACAAATGTCGCCATTCGGTACAGGTTTTTTTATCACTAAAAGTTTAATTTCCAAGACGGTATAATTCTGTTCCGAGCCTGATAGAGGCTTGGACATATAAGCAATGGGGTGTTCACAATCATCTTAGAAAAGTTGTTTAAGAACGGCTCCAATTGCAGCGTTTGAAGCATCCGTTTCCAGAATAAATGGTCTATTCTGGTTTGGGAGGCGTAATATAGGAGCTCTTGTGAAATGGGCTTTTAACACTCGAAACGCCTGTCTCGCTCTGTTGTTCCATGAGAAATGGACTCCCTTCTTCAAAAGAGCAGTCAGGGTAGGATTTTCAAAGAAAAATTAGGAAAACATTTCCTATAAAGGTTTGTAAAGCCCAGGAAGCTTTGTATGTCTTTAACCAAAGCGGGCACTTTCCATTGCAAAATAGCCTGCACTTTTGAGGGATCCATGGAAGCTCCATCAGAAGATGGAATGAAAGCCAAATAACTAACAGATGTTTTGTGAATGTGACGTTTTTCCACTTCTGAGACCTCGATTTGATGTTCTTGAAGATTTCTGGGAAATATTAGAATGTTGTCGAGATAAACGACTACTGAATGAAATATGAGATCTGAAAAAAGGTGATCCATAAATCGCTGAAAAAAAAGCGGGGCGTTAGCCAATCCGAAGAGCATGACACGGTATTCGTAGTGGCAGAAGGGAGGGCCAAATGCTGTTTTCCACTCGTTGCCACTATGAAACCGGAGGAGATGATATGCGCCTCTAAGATTCAACTTTGTACATATCAAAGCCCCCTCGGACAGCCTCCAAAATGTCCAGGATCAAGAGAAGAGGGTACTTATCCTTTACTGTAATCTTATTCAAGCTCCTGTAATCAATACATGGATGTAATTCTGAAGTGTCTTTCTTTGGGATGAAGAATATCAATGCACCCTCAGGGGATTTCAACACCATTATCAGCCCGTTTTGAAGGTAAGTCTGTAGGTATGCACCTTAGGCCTCTTTCTCTGGCTCAGAGAGAGTATACATCATACCGAAAGGAACTTGAGTGTTGGGCAAGATCTCAATGGACCAATCCTCTACTCGATGTGGAGGTAACTACTTGTATTCGTCTTCTAAGAATACCTGTTGATAAGCATGGTACTATTTGGGCAATTTTTGGAGGTGGGATATAGATCTGTTCTCATTGGTTTTCAGTTGAGTTTGAAAGCAGATGGCTATTTCATGAAGGCAATGTCGAAGGCAATGCTCTGAACCCAAAAATATGGTACCAGCTGCCCAATTCACATAGGGGTTGTGTTGCCGAAGCCAAGGAAGATCCAAAATAATTGGGTAATGTGCTGCCTTTATTAGATCAAATGTGATGGACTCATTATGGGAAGATAGTCGCATCAAAAGTTTGGAGGTTTGTTCTTTAATGGGGATTGAAGATAATGGAGTACCGTCAACCCCTTCCACTGGAATAGGAAGTGGAGTGGTTTCCCGAGGGACATGGTGTTCCGGGGCCCAGGGGTCATCGAGAAAATGTCCTTCTGCCCCACAATCGATGAACCCCAGCGCAACCATGCCGGTGCCCTTTGGGTTCTTCCCCCTGCTCGGGGTTTGATTCAATGTCCGGACGTCGACTTTTTAAGGTCACCCTCTAGCCTGGCTGAAAATTGACTTTTGGTGTAAAGTAAACCTCGTGAAGGTTATACCACCTAGAAGAAACACATTGAATAGATTTTCATCTATGAAAGACACTAGGGGCCTCATTACACGGATGGCGGTGAGGATTTACCGGTACCGGTAAAATACCCGTACCGGTAAATCCACCGCCTTACTACGAGGTCCCTTTGCGGGTTGGGGGATTTAACGCCTGCTTTTTGCAGGCGTTAAAAACCAACCCGCAAAGGGACCCAGGGAGCTAATTAGCACCTTCCCCATTCCCATTGAGCCCTTTGGGGCAAAAATGGGAATGGGGAAGGGCAATGGTGGAAGGGGGAATTACCGCCCCGCCAACCTTGGGATGGGGTGGTAATTCCCCTTACCGCCAAGGCGGTGCCGGTATTTTACCGGCATGAACCATGGCGCTAATAGCGCCATGGTTCTCTGCCATCCGTGTAATGAGGCCCTAGAACATTTCTCTATTTGGAACTTCCGCATGTCAAAGCCACACAAAGTAATGCATGTGGTTTTGTTTAGGATCTCCATGTTCACCTGTGAAAATAACGAACACTGCTGTGACTGCATTTGACATCTGTATGTTTTTCAAATGATGTGCCAAGTTGCAAAGGCATGAAGCAATGCCTATGTTGTAGCATGAAGTAAATGTCTGATGTTCATTAGCCTTACTTTACATATCATTTGTAAAATGTCCAGATCCAGGAGATGATATGTACTGCACTCTGTGATTTTCAAGTTGTGCGCTTTTCACATATGTTACAAAGTGCATATATTTTAAAACATGAATATATTTCAAAAAATGGGTCAGTCATTAGTAATAAACTGAACACCATTCTCTTTTGAGCTTTCCACTGTATTTTCTGCACACAGCGAGGCATTGCTTGCCAACTAATGATATGCTGGCAGGCAGCCCTACAAGAAGTAATAACTGCATTAGAATAAAGTGCAATAGATTAGAAATTACATTGGCAGGACCCCTTTCCTTGTTTATAGACACAATCGATGAGGGCAGGAACATCATGAATGATCTTGTCCTGGAGATGCAACTCTACTTTAAGAACCATCATGAGGGTATCCCGAGGATTGTGAGTGTGGGAACATACAGCTTTCCCCTTGTCCGTGGTTCCCATTACGGATGGGGTGTGTTGTTTCCCGTCTGTTTAGGTGGGGTGATCAGACAATCCTTAACAAATGCTTGTAAGATCCACAATACATGCAGAGGCCGAGAGTCCTGCGCCTATTGCGTTCTTCCAGAGTCAAAGTTCCACGGGCGATACCACCCTGAATGGGCTCCTATTCTGAGTGCTGGCGAGGACTAGAATGAAAAGCTTTGGCCGTCTTCTGCAGGCGTCCTTTAAGTCTTTTGGATTGCTGTTCTTGCAAAAGAAAATCGATCTGTAGCGTTAATGCAATCATCTCTTTCAGATTTGGAGGTCTTGGCACACAGGTCTTGGCATACAGGAGACCTCATCTTTGAGTTCCTCAGACAACCCTTGTCGAAAAAGTGTTACCAAAGGATCATCAGGCCAGGCGGTCTCCCCGGCCATTAGTTTGAAATTGGTGCTGTAAGTCAGCACATCTAATGACCCTTGTCTTCTTTTGAGTAGATTTTCCTGGGTGGAGACAGTGAGTTCTTGTTGGCTAAACATTGCCTGAAGACTATTTACAAAGGCAGAACATGAATCCAGGATTTGATTGTTGGTGATTACAAGGGGAGTTGCTCGTGCCAGGGCACTTCCTGCCAAGTTGGATAGAATACAACTCACGTTAGAGTGATCTGTGGGAAAATAGGAGGGATTCAAAGTAAACTGTACAACACATGATTCCAAGAACTCCTTGAGTTTCTTTGGATTTTCTGCGAAATTCCACAAAATGGGGGAGGTTGGAGGCAGCTCAGTTCGTATGGGTGCAGCTGCAACCATTTGTCAAAGCGCAGCATTTTCATTCTTCAGATGTTGCACCTCCTGGGTGAGATCTTGAAGAGCTGCTAATACTTGTTGCATTTGTTCCATTGTGATGGAGCTGGCGTGGCCTGCTGTAAGGATGTGCAGTCGGAGGCTAACCTGTAATCTCGTCGTAGATCACCTGGTGTTTCAACCCAGAGAGATTTGATTAGAAAATGCCACAAGAGCATTCACGTAGCCCAATTTGAATAGGGTGGCCGTGTGTGCTCTATGGACGATGGCCAGGGGGAAAACCCATACAGGGAAAACCCTTGTCAGAGGCATTGTATCTTCAGAGAAGATGATGGTATGGTTCCTTGCTCTGGCGAACTGATGTTATCAGTTACTTGCCTCGATGTAAAAGAAACGCACTGAGGTGCCAAAGCGGCAACTGAAACAATCGGACAGGGAATAGGAACTCTGTTTCCTTCACAGAACTTACTTCGCAGAGCAGGCAGACAGAGGGCAAAGGAGGAATATGGCAAAGGCAAGACAGAAGGGCTAAGAGAAAAACAGGGAATAGAAAACAGGGTAGAGTAACAGCGTCAATGCTTAGTGGGGAAAAATGAGGCGACACAAGGTGCTCATCATTGGGCTGCTTCTTCTGCTGTTCCACTCTGTGGCAACGATCCTTGGGATGGATTGCATCAGGGCGCCATCTTGTAAACAACTGCAACGTTACCAGATCGTCTGAGCAGTGCACCAAGCTGCCACCATTTTGAAGGGCTAAATACCCAGTGAGGATGCTGTTTCCTCCAATGCTGCCAGATAGACCATGAATTGATAGAAGTCCTAACAAAGCCAGGCAGCGGAAGACCACTAGGTCCGTGAAGAACGCCCGCCAGCCCAATGCACCAGCCGGACTTCTAAACCAGCCTCGAAGGGCGAGTCGTGTGTGGGAGAGCAGAGGACGAGTGTCGTCAGACCTCGTCCGCATGAACATAGGCTGGGAACCTACGTTCCTACATAGTGAACCGACACCTCCAAGGAGCCACCAAACAGCACAGGACCCCCCTAAAGTGGCTGCAGAGCTGCACAAGGCAGAGTCTGTCATGTAGGACTTGCAGACAGATGTACAGAGGGACAGGGTAGCAACAGCATGCATTCCGTAACCCAGAGGCAACCTTGCGATCCACAGCGTACTGAACCGCTGCCTTCACTGCCGACATCGAAAACCGCCCCACCAGGCGGGCGATGCGAGGAAGAGAGTGTCGCCACAAAACGGGACATAGCAACCCGTTCCACGCCCTGTGAACAGTGCAGCAGCAGAGCACCTGGGGAATGCCCAGGGCAACCCCATCTTGGGGCATGCCCGTAACGTCCGACGGAAGGATCTGAACAAGCACCCCGGACCAAGGGTGCCTAGAAACCAAACCATTCCACCCCAGGGAGAGCACAGTGTCCACTTCTACCCTGAGCAGACACAACCCCCAGCCTCAGCAGCCGTGGAGGGCGAATCTTGGAAGAGGTGGAAGCAGGGATGTCATTTCACCAAAATGCCAGGCGTAGTGGAAGTGACATCACAAGGTCACTCCCCCAAGAGTGACATCACATGAAGTTATGTTATTTGACCACGCCCCGTGTGACATCACAGGAAGTGATGTAATTTGACCACGCCCCAATCGTGACATCACAGGAAGTGGCATCACATAGCATTGTTTCTAAGTACACTACGAACAATATGGTCACGATAACCCTGTAAATTGATGTACATTTCATACAAGAATGGATCACCATATGTATTGTTAATATCAGTGCGTATAAGCCCATATTACCAAATCACTGTGAATGTAAGCAGACGTCCAAGGCCAAATGATAATGGTGTTTTAATATATAGCACTTAAGCTTAAGCACTTCATTTAGAACAACTATACATACAATATCACACAACCTGTGTTGGTACTCATTTATCAACCAAAGCAGGATGAAAGGCTGAGTTGACCTTGCTGGGAGTCGCACCTGCAAACTATAGATCACACACACACATTGCAGCAGCCAGTGCTCAACCCACTGAGCTATTTTACCAGCTATACCTATTAGAAAATGAGCCACTCCAGCCTCAATCTAAAAAAAGTATGTGACTGGTTCTGTAAGCCCCCCCACTCCTCCCCTGGTTCTTGATAAGGGACATGAAAGGGAGCAAGATAGCAAAAGGTATATGATGTATCTACTGCTTCTCTGCTGTTGTCCCTCTCATTTCCACTTCCTCCACTCCCGTCTTCTGCTTTCCACCTCCACCATTCTGGCTTTCACTTCCTTCTCTCCTCTCCTCACCACACCAACCTAACCCTCTATCTATCCTCCTGCACCGCATTCCGTTTCCTTGCATCCACACACCCTATCCCACTTGCATCTTTCATGGGCCTCCCTGGACAGGTCTGCATTGTGCCACTGTTTTGATGGGCTTCAGCTGCCTGTGCAGGAGCTTGTTTTCCGATTCAGCACAGACTATACAAACTACCGTTTCCTCAGCTGCCTTGTTTGGGCACATGACCCAAAATGCATGTCTCACCGGGCTGAAGCCCCATGTTCTTTGTGTAAGGCCCTCTGCAGTACAGGTCCCTTGTGTTTGGGCAAAGGTAGAGTGACCACTGGCTCCCCCAATAACAGCCCTGATCCCAACACCCGATGGCATGATGTGGCTCCCGGCCCCCTGAATCGCCACCTCCCTGGTCCCCATAACCAGGCAGTGGGCCGGGTATGATGTTTAGCACAAAGACCACAAATAAATGACTGGAACAAGGTCTTTGCCCTGTGCAGTAGCTCTTGTTCTCAGCATCTGCTGCACAAAGCGGGCCTGAGTGGGGAGTCGCAGAATGCTTGGTGGCTTTCTCCCAGGTGACCCACTCCCCCTGACCCACCCTGTCCCTGCTCATCCCTCTGGCTGTTCTGAAGCAGCTGAACCCACTGCACCTCTGTGGCACCAGGCACCAGCATCCTCCTGTGGCAGCATTGGGCTCTCTGAGATCCTGTGCTGTGCATGTGTCAGTGGTAGGTATGCACTGAGGTGCTCAGCACCAACACCTGACCAATGCACAGCAGTCAGTGGGCCTCATTACACGGACGGCGGTAAGGGTTAACGGTCACCGTTAATGGTACCGGTGACCGTTAACCCTTACCGCTGTACTACGAGGTCCCTTTGCGGATTGGAGACTTTAACACCGGCTTTTTGCAGGCGTTAAAATCCAACCCGCAAAGGGACCTTGGAGCTAATTACGGCACCGCAAATTTGCGGTGCCGTAATTAGCGCCTTCCGCATTCCCATAGAGCCCTATGGGGCAGAAATGGGAATGGGGAAGGGCAATGGTAGAAGGGGGATTTACCGCCCCGCCAACCTTGGAATGGGGCGGTAAATCCCCTTTCCACCAAGGCGGTGCCAGTATTTTACTGGCATGAACCATGGCGCTAATAGCGCCATGGTTCTCCGCCTACCGTGTAATGAGGCCCAGTGTATTGGGATAGAGACTGTCAGTGTTTCGATTTTCAAACAATCTACATTCATGTGCATTCTTTAGAAATCCCATAAACACCACAATGTAACTTGTGTTTCTTTTGAGAACAAGTGTTAATCAGACGTGCTCTCTGGTCCAATGTAAGCTGCAATGCACCAGGACGCGGAAATTGTGGGGGGGGGGACCCTTTTGCCTCCAAGGTGCCCTTCTTGATTGTGTGCATCATTACACTTGTAAACCCTGAGGCCAATTTAAGTAGCTTTCCCAAGTTTGAGGTTACTGTGCAACTCTCATTGATCGGGGGGATGCTGTAAAATCTTAAATGCATACTTGCCAACATTCTGTGGCCAAAAAGTTTCAAAAATAATAATTCCCATAACAATGACATCACAGGAAAATACTAAATATACATTGTTGGCACCATTAAAGCATTCTAAAATACACAACTCATCAAACAGCACAATATGGAAAGATGTTCAAATGTTAAAAATGTATCATTCTGAATGGTAACTTAATACCAAATTCAATTACCTAACTTCACAGAAGGTAATCACACAGAGCTGGTGGGCAACGTTTGCCACTGCTCTGTAGCAGCAGCCCGGGCAGTACATATGTATTGCAAGTTGAGCACTGAATGACGTGGTGACTGATAAGCCCCTCAGTCTGACAGGCAGATGCTGTGTCATGGTCTTACTCTCTGCCACTTACCTTCTCTGGTGGTTCCCCTAAGGGTTGTCCCTGCAGGAGTGCAGGACAGAGTCAAGTAGTTGTCAGGTTTAATCACCTACCAGTCCACTGTACAGACACATACTTGCCAACCTACGGATTTAGGTGGTAGGTTACAGCTTTTTAAGCACTCCTACCGTCTACCGATTTCGTTGTTAAATCCTACCACTAATTTGTGGGTCTCACTGTCTGTCATGTTGCTTTATGGCTCCCCAGGCACCGATGCCTCGAGCCATTATGCTTAAACTGCAGATAAGAACCAATTAAAGCTGTCATTTCGGCTGGGAAGATTACGCTGAGCCCGCCTCTAGAAGCACCCCAGAGACTTCTGAAATCAAAAGCAGGGCAGAAAAGCCAAACTTAATCCTGCGCCTCTCCTAGAACCGGAGCAGACACTGTAGGAACCCCCCTCGTGGAATGGACGTGTTTTCCTTCATTCATCACACCGGCTCATTTATCACTCTGCAGCACTGAGCTCTAGGATCAGCTCACAGCCGTTTTATTTCAATGGGTCTCCAGAGAATGCACTTTAAATGAACCATTCGGTCCTTGGAAATGTGCTCTGCTTAGGAAAGTGGACCTCATGTTTATTTTGGCAACGTTGTATGGACACTCTTGAGACCTGTAGATGCACATATGACCGGCGTCTTCTTTCTGCGCATGCTCTCTGGGTAGATGTTTCAGCTGTGAGTTCCTACTTCCGGTGTCTCCTTTCTGCGCATGCTCCTTGGGTTTAGTTTCAGCTGTGAGTTCCTACTTCCTGCGTCTTCTTTCTGCGCATGCTCTCTGGGTACATGTTTCAGATGTGACAGTCCTGCTTCCAGTGTCTCCTTTCTGCGCATGCTCTATGGGTACATGTTTCAGCTGTGCGCGGTCTGCTTCCCGGATCTCGTTTCTGCGCATGCTCATTTTCTCAGTATCTGAGCTCTGCGCATGTCACTTGTACCATGGAGTCTCTTTTCTGCGCATGCTCTATGGGTAGATGTTTCAGCTGTGACAGTGCTGCTTCCGGTGTCTCCTTTCTGCGCATGCTCTTTGGGTAAATGTTTCGGATGTGTCCGTGTTGGTTCCCGTTCCCCCTTTCTGCGCATGCTCCTTGGGTTTAGTTTCAGCTGTGAGCGTGTTGCTTCCTGTTCCCCCTTTCTGCGCATGCTCTTTGGGTACATGTTTCAGCTGTGAGGGTCACTTCCGGTTCCCCCTTTCTGCGCATGCTCTCTGGGTAGATGTTTCGGATGTGTCCGTGCTACTTCCCGTTCCCCCTTTCTGCGCATGCTCCTTGGGTTCAGTTTCAGCTGTGAGTTCCTACTTCCAGTGTCTCCTTTCTGCGCATGCTCCTTGGGTTTAGTTTCAGCTGTGAGTTCCTACTTCCGGTGTCTCCTTTCTGCGCATGTTCCTTGGGTTTAGTTTCAGCTGTGAGTGACACTTCCGGTTCCCCCTTTCTGCGCATGCTCTTTGGGTAGATGTTTCGGATGTGTCCGTGCTGCTTCCCGTGTCTCCTTTCTGCGCATGCTCCTTGGGTTTAGTTTCAGCTGTGAGTTCCTACTTCCCGTTTCCCCTTTCTGCGCATGCTCCCTGGGTTTAGTTTCAGCTGTGAGTGCTACTTCCGGTGTCTCCTTTCTGCGCATGCTCCTTGGGTTTAGTTTCAGCTGTGAGTTCCTACTTCCCGTTCCCCCTTTCTGCGCATGCTCTCTGGTGTCTACTCAGCACTGCGCATGTCTGTTCTCCAGCGCTGCACCCCAGCCTCGCTGCCCAAGGCGCTAGGTAGCTCAGTCTTCTGAGCCGTGGCTGCGTTCCTGCCCCCTCCTGCCCCCCCCCATCTCTTGCTCTATTGTTAAAGGGAAAATGCTGCACAAGCTCTGAAGCAATCCCATGGCATAATTTACCGCAGCTGAGTGACAGGCCTATTGCACGCGCTTGTGGTGAGAAAAGTGTCCTTTTAGGGTAATGTTGACTTGTCTCTGCTGTTCCTTCACGCTCCTTCTGTTAAGCCTTTCCCCTGTGTTTGTGATTTATAGGGGGCGAGGCAGCTCCCTCTTTGGATATGTTTTAAATATATTTTCTCTGGATGTCGTGTACATTCTTGGAGATTAATTAATCCTATGGTAATATTTTCTTTCTCCAGACCTGAATACACTATTGGTGCGTTGCAGTGTCCCGCAGGCAACAGAAGGTAAATAGCTGCTGTGATATATGCATGTCTCTCTGCACAGGGTGTTCTTTGCTTCTGCAGCAGTTTGTCTCCTGTCCTGAGTGCACTCCATGCCCCCTTCTTCCCTTTCTCTACTCTTTGCCCCCCAGCCCCCATGCCCAGGGATGCCCCCTATGAGTAAAGGAGGACAACTTGCAACCCATCCCCTCAAACGAGAGTTTGGATGAGGATAAAAGTGTGCATTTTAAAGCGCATTATTTATTTATTAGTTTTTTTAATTTGTGTAGCACACAACAGCCCGCAGGCATCGTGGTAAGTAGGCTACTTGGTTACAGTAGTACATACAGAGAGTATTAGATCTAACAACTGTAGGTGCATTGGTTACAGTGGTGCAAGAACTAGTTACAGTGGTGCATGACAAAGCATATGATGTGTACCCAGTTCAATAGGTTACAGGGAACATGAGTACGCAGGCGTGATGCGCAGAGCGGGAGTGTAGGCAGAGGTTAGTTAAACAGCCAGGTTTTGAGTGCTTTGCAGAATGCAAGGTGTGAGGGTTCGTTTCTAAGGGTGAGTGGCAGGGAATTCCATTGTTTGGCAGCAATTAAAGGGACGCTAGCGCCACCTGCTTTGGCTTGTTTGACTCGACTTGGGGATTATGAGACGGTGGGAGTGGTGGTGGTGTTTTTGTGGGTCTGGAAGAGCCTGTTCTCATTACTTTCGAGGCAAGGTAAAGGGAGGCTGTGTGAGTGATGCACTTGTGAGTGACGGCAAGAGTTTTGAATAGGACCCGTTCTTTGAAGGGGAGCCATTGGGCTTCGTGTCTGGTGGCAGGTCTTTTTTTTTATTAGTTGTTGATTAGTTTGCTCAACAAACTCTTACAACATCAACAGTATGTAATAAACAAAGGTTAAAAACACAATCTTCTTATCATGGTAAACCATAATATAAAACAAAATACTAGCCTCAGAGAAGGAAGAGATCCATTCACATAACAACCGTTCTCATAGATTACATCCTGTTAAATTTCATCTGCAATACAGAGCAGTGCTCTACCTGAATTTGTAGATCTCAGTCTCCACTATGCGTAATAAACAAGCATCTCACAATAATACTGCGAGTGTACATAGACTTCTCAACAGAACATTCACTTGACAACTACTGTGGAGGAGTCCTTCTTAATGAATTTCATCCTTCATAGTGTACATCATCAAAGTGATGTATAGACCACATAATCAAAGGTGGATGACCAGCAAACACCTATCACAAAATCCAGCCACATAAATTGGTTTCTCATAAACAATAAACCAAAGTTATACATAAAACACAAAACAACATTAAGTGTTTTTAAGTTTATTCAAAGCAGAAATACTGGCATTCTTCATACTTGTGATATCATTTTTTCCAGTTCTACATTTAACAGCACAAGACATTTTGAAAGAGCCAATATGGTCTTTGTTGTATATCCCCACATACATGCCATCCACAACCATTCCCTGGCTAGCAACGTCGTACCGATCATGCCAGGTCCCACTCATTGTGCGTATCTTATCAAAGTGTTTTCAGTAGATTACAAGATGTTTTAGGGTTTATTTTTGTTCTGATTCATTACAAAAGCGGCTCCGTATAGGAGCATCTGCTGCAGATTTATTTCCCCATTTCAATGTCCTTTCATGGGTGTACATCAAATTTAGCTTAAAGCAAAGATGTACATCCCACAGTTTATTGCCAGGAAACTTTAATAGATACGTCCTCCGGGGCATACGCTTTGCCATACACTAACGGCAGATATGTGTTCTCTTTTGGGAATTTTGCAAGCTGCTCTTACTGCATTGTTTTGGATTATTTGGAGTTTCATTAGGTTTTTTGCTGTAGTGCCAGCAAAGAGGATGTTGCAGTAATCCAGTCTTGAGCCTATTATGGCTCTGGTGATGGAGAGGCAGTTCTCAGTGGATAAGAGTGGTTTGGCTGCGTTAATCAATTTGGTGTAGTAGGCAGCTGAGGAGGCGATGGCGCTGACTTGACGTGACATGGAGAGGGTGGCATCGAGGTAGACTCCTAAGGTTTTACCGATGGGGAGACAAGGATCTGTATGTTATCAATTGTGAAAGTGCTGTATTGGTTGGTAAGTACGTTTAGGGTTTCCTGTGAGCCTACTAGGAGGATTTCAGTCTTCTCACTGTTGAGGCAGAGACGGTTGGCTGACATCCAGGCCTCAATAGTGGAGTAGGCAGTGTTGAGGGCCTTGGCGTCAGTTTCGTAGTTACCGGAGAGTGGGAGTAGGATTTGGGTGTCATCAGCATACTTAGTGTAAGCTATACCAATGGAATTTAGGATGTCAAATAGAGGCTTAGTAGAAATGTTGTAGAGAGTGGGAGAGAGATATAGGATCCCGGAGGGACTCAGCAGTGGATGGTGATGTGAGCTCCACAAGCCTGATCTGAGAACACTCTCATGGCTCTTCCTTGCAGGAATGAGCTGATCCAGACTGTGGCATTAGGTGAGAAGTGTGTTGAGGAAGTGAGGTGGTGACAAAGAATGTTGTGGTCCACTAGGTAAAATGTGGCTGATAAGTCCAAGAAGAGGATTAGGGCAGGCTTGCCTTCATCCTTTATATCAAGTTGCTTTTTAAGGTCAAGCAGAGCAGATTCTGTGCCGTGACCAGGGCGAAAGCCGGATTGACGTAGGCCCAGGATATGGTTTGTTTTCGAGGAAGTGTTGGACCAGTGATTTGTCAACGATTTCTAAAAGGAAAGGGACAGTAGTTATGGGTCTGTAGTTGTTTAGAGGAGGCAGGGTAAAGTGACAGCTTGTTTAGAAGTGGTCGTACCCAGGCTTCCTTAATGCTAGGAGGGACCAGTCGAGAGGGAAAGGAGGCATTGATAACTGCTGTGAGAAACAGGGCTAGTGTGATAGCAGTCTTTAATGATCGTGGCTAGACAGTCATCACCTTTGCAGTTCGAAGGTTTGAGGTGGTAGTTTAGGAGGGTGAGGACTACGTTCTGTGACATCATTGAAGGAGAAGAGGGGGATATCCTCCTGGGCAGAGGGGTTAGTGGTGGGTGTGGCTGAGGGTGAGGGCAATGTGTTCTGGTTGGGATTGTGCTCTGCAGAAGGTTACGTTTGTTGAGCATGGCGGTTAGGATGTTAGAACACCACGATTCATCTTTAGTTATGACCTGCGTGGTAGGAGCTGGTGATTCTAGTTCTCTGAAGATGGCAAAGATTTTCTTAGTTCCAGATTTTGCATTGGTAATCCTAGTGTTGAAGGAGGCGGATTTGGGTGAGATGATTGCCTTTTTGTATTGGGTGGCTATCTTGTTGAATTCTAGTTTTGTGGATTCAAGTGGGTTAGTTTACCAAGTGGAGAGGGTTAGTGCATTTCAAGGAGAAGAGTTCCAGTAGCTCTGGGGGGAACCAAGCATTTGCGTGTCTGCCAGATTTTCCTGCTGACACTGGAGCTATGGCATTGAGTGCATTCTTTAATGCAGAGTTGTATTGATCAGCTAGAGCGATGGGATCATTGGAGAAAGGAGGTTTGAAAGTGGGGGTTGCTACATAGGGCAGTAGCCTCGATTTGGTTACTTTCCTTGAACTGGGGAATGCGGTAGTTGAGTGGTGAGAGGTTTTTTTATCGTAGGCATGTGGATGTAAAAGTGGATGATATGGTGGCCTGTCCAGGGGCAGGGGGCATTGGAGCAGATGGATAGAGAGTAATTGTGGTTGGCTATCCAGTCCAGGATGCAGCCTTTAGAGTGGGTGGGGTTAGTGATTGATTGATTGAACCCCAGGGTGTCTAGAGCTTTGGCAAGAGATTTGGCATGTGAATCCTCAGGGTCATTGAATCCGAGGTTCAGGTCTCCTAATACAATGGACTTGGAGGAGATTTTTAGGTTGTCAGATAGGAGGTGTATGTGTTTCTCATGGAAGTCAGCCATGGGGATGAGGGGGGGCGGGAAACGATATGTATAGTGATGGTGCAGTTAGGGGAGGTGGTAAATTTGAGGGACAAAACATCACTGTTACCTTCAAAGGAGTTGGTGACCTGTCGTAGGAAGAGGGATTCCTTGGCAATGATGGCCACTCCACCGCCTTTGGTGTGTAGGCGTCCAGACGGTAGATGTAGCCTTGGGGGAGGGCTAAGGATAAGGCGGTGCCAGAGGCTTCATGTAGCCAAGTTTCAGAGATGACCGAGGTTCAGGTTTGTGTGCGGGAAGCAGGTCACAGATTTCCAGAGCATGTGCTGGGAGGGAGCAGGAATTAATGAGGGCACATTGGAATGAGGCAAGTGGTTTGGTGGGCTGCATAGGGAGGCTGCTGATTACACCAGGGGTGGTGGTGGCAGGGGGGCTGCTGAGGTTTGGGTGCGCAGCACGAGTAGGCGATTTCTTGAGGATGTGACTCTTGGGAAAGAGTGGCAGTAAGTTGGTAGTGTGCGAGCATGCAACATTGTTAGTCTGCGGTTGCACGGTGTCTGTGTAGGGAAGGGGGATGCATTGATGGCTGGGTGGGTAGCTAAGGGTGTGATGGGAGAGGGAGAAAGGAAGTAGTTGGTAGCTGTGAAGGTATCAAGCTTAGTGTGTTTTGAGGGCACAAGGGTGCAGGGTGTGTTACGTGGGGCTGGCCGTGAGGGCGAGAGGTTGAGTGGGCGGATAGGATGAGTGTTGCTTTTCGGGATGGTGTTTCAGGGTTCTTGTGGATCCTGAGTCGTAGGGCTGATCGTGTGTGGAGGCTGGTGAGGGTACGATGACCTTTCATCACAGGATGTTTTTTACGCCAGGTTTTTACAGTGAATTTTTTACCTAAAAAAACTCATCAAATCTTTAGGGGGTGGGGGTTAGAAAAATATATATCTGGGGTGTGGGTGTCCGAAAATAGGTACAAAATGTAATGGGATGGGGCAAAAAAAAATGTCCATGAGTTTTTTTTCATTAAAAAATCTGCGGTAAAACCCCCCATGAAAAAACATTCCACGATGAAATGACATGGAATTGATGGGGAGTAGGTAGGAGGACAGAGAGTAGGACAGTGATGGGGGTTACATTGTTAGGCTGGGAGGAGGGTAGGAACCAAGTAGGTGGGGGGTTAGCACGGTCTAGGTTGGAGTGTACTTTGACATACAGATTGTTATTCTTGGACGGCAGGCAGGAACCGGCAGCATTATCCATATGCAATGATTACAAAGTCATATTTAAAGTTTTTTTTTTAGTGGCCCTGTGCAGACAAAATTGCCTTTTCACCCAAACCAAAGATCTGTCTTCCCGTTGCCTGTTCACTTCCGACATAACCCATAGCTTGATAGGCTAAACTCGCAGCAATAAAAACCAGCTCCCTGGAAGTCCCCTGGCCACCCTCCTCCATGCTGGATATGGCACAGCATGGAAGATAGACCAATGGTTGGAGAGAGGGCACCGCTTGTTTTAGGTTGATCTGTTATAGCGTGCTGTTTTGTTGAATTTGAAGCTTGAATATATTTTAGTAGGGTGCAGCCCACTATGTAGTGCCACCGTGCAGGGCACATAAATATGACGGAAAAAAGAATGAGACATAGGCTCAATAGCCTTTGGTGTGGGCCGCACAACCGTGTTTCCCACTAGGGGTTAATTGTTTCTTTAAATAATTTTCCAAAGAATACCTTGAAAAGTTATGTATAATGTTTTAAACAAACATATTTGCATTCTTTAATTCTTTAAATTATTGGTTATTAATCACCATTTGCCGCTAACAATGACTGTATGGCCAATGCATTTCGGATTAAATCCTTCATCAGAGCCCAGTCTTCTCTCAATAACGTACAATTTCCATAACATCATACAATATCATATAACATCAAAAGACAGGGTACCCACAATTAAAAGACACAGTAACACATAAGAAAAACCTAAGAAAAAACAAAGAAAAACACGTTTATATGATCAATAATAGCTGTCTACACACAAATGTATAAAGGTGATCGCTACTCAGTTCCATGCTTTGTGCACCCCATGCAAGTATGTCATAGTTTCATTACTTCATGAGCCCTTGGTTGTGATCAATTCAGCTTGTTGTGAATAAGTGCGCTCAATGTGTTATATTCTGCCATTTTTAAGCGTGTGCTTCTCATGCAGTGCCCGTAAATGTTTGTTTATGTTCATATGTTTGTATACATTTACTCACCATTGTGAGAATTCATATATATTTATAAGATTGCCCATTTTAACCTATACACCGTGTCAGCTTCACTGACCTGTGTGCTGGGAAATATCCTGCTCAGAAGTACGCGGTTCGCGATGTTAGTAAACGTCCTTCTGAAAGGAAACGATATCGATATGTTTACGTTATCCATCAATGTCAAGATTGCGTTTGTGTATTTCCGATAAGTTCTGTCCTTACCTTATCTGAGGTGTCGCTATGCATACAGCCGCTCCCGCCACATACAGTGCAGCTGCGGCAATCGTGTTCCTGTTAATGTTTTACCGTTGGCATGGCAACGTTGTGTTACAAGATGGCCGATCGCAACTAGTTACATCGGCCATCTTGGGCGGGGCAACTCATTAGGACCTACGTGTGTAACATCTAATCAGTGTTGTGCTTCGATGGAATTGTCAATGTTGGGTTTTCTACCTGAAATGGGACAATCCTGCATTAAACCTCTCTTCCGCATTGGTAGAGTTGTTACCTCAAATGCTCACTATGTTGATATTCCACATCTAATAACTCGATGCCGTCTAAATCACTTCAATACATTCTACTCTTGAATAAATATCAATAGTTATATATGGGAACTACATATCATTTTGTAGAACCACGAGCTTCAGTGGTAATATATGTTCCGATGAACTAATAGTTGAACAATTGAAAGTACAATACAAATAGTGCAAACATTGGCTGAAAATATGACATGTGCATTTATCTTCATGTGTATCCAAGATTTGATATTGCTGACTATAAAAGAACTCTGCCAACTTGTTGAATCTGGAACAAGAAATTCAAGATCTGACAGAAATCACAGCACTCACTAGTGCAGAAACATTTAAAGATGTTTTGATGGATATCGACAAACAACTAGAAGGATATAAGACAGACCTGGAGGCCAGGAAAATAAGGAAATTCAAAGGAGGCACTTTAGATTACCTGCGAGACGAAGTATATAGATGGGCTGATAGTATCAGAATCAACCACCATGTCCTAGAAACCCTAACTCAGACAATAGTAGTTCAGATACAGACTCTAACAGAGACGATCGCAATCCCCAGCCACAACCACAAGGGGCAGAAGGTGAAAGTGGAGCAAGCAGTACATCAGCTGGAACAAGTAGAACCACACCACAACCTTTTTTAGACAGCAATCAAAGAGGAAGAGAACGAGGAGGGGGAAGAGGAAAAGGCCCCTGGATGACAACGAGATTTCAAGCACGAGGAACTTAGTAGTGAATATTTCAGATAGGGTGTTAAGCAAACGGGAGGATGCTGTGCTACAAAAGGGCCTCAAATTTGTAACTAGTTTATTCAACACAAAAGTGAAATTACACAAATTAACCAGGAAACTAAAACTTAAAGTTTTCTTTGCAGAAATGGACAATGAGAACACAGTAGTACGTCAACAACCTGAGTTAGTTAAATGTAAACCGAAAAGTTCATTTGTACCACCTATCAATGTACCAGCAATTGATATTTTTGAAAAAAATGTATTATCAGATCTTTAAAAAATCCGGTTCGGTGCACCGAAAAACAAAAACCTCAGCAGAGGTGAAATGTCAATTATTCAAAATCTGTATTCTGATGACAAGATCACAATAAGACCAGCTGACCAAGGTGGAGCGTTAGTACTACAGAACACACATGATTATGTAAAGGAATGCAAAAGACAACTTGATGACCACATGGTTTATGCCAAAATTGATCATGATCCTACAGAAGAAATCTGTAATAATCTTGAAACACTTCTAACAAGAGCAGAAGAAAGAGAGATTCGCGGACAGCGGCCTATGTCCGCGGACATCACGGTAAAAACATATTAAAAAAACACATTCCACTTGTCAAACTTATCAAATAATCTCCGGGGGAGTGAGGGGTGATGAGGATGGGATGGGATATGGCTGCAAGAAGCAAAATAAAAGGGCGTTTTTTGCCGCGAAAGTCCGCGAACAGTTCGGATGTCCGTGAACAGTCCTGTAAAGTTTGCGAACACCTTAGCATTACAGGGTTGGTGAAATGCAGTTTTTGGATGGCTTATAACTTTGGCGCCACTTAATGGAACTGCATGTAATTTTGCATGTATATTTCTGACCTGATTCTGAGTGAGTATGCATAGTTTGGTGGGATTCTGTCATGAGGGGCTAAAATTGGAGGGGGGTCCCAAAATAATCTAAAGGCTTATAAATGAGGTGTTTAAAGATGTAAAGGCAGGCGCTCTGTTACCAGTCTTTAGCTTCTCCTAACGCACGTTTCATGACTTCAGGGAGGCTGAGTTTCTTATTTATTTCAGGCAGGTCTGCATTTCTTTTTCAGGTGTGGCAAGTTAATTAGCTCTGGGGATTCTGGTACTTGTATTTTTCGCACTTGATTTTGCTGGCAGGTGACTGGAAACAACCCCCTCCATAGCACAAATCTTCCCCTTGATGGGGTCGTGCGGGAAAGCCATGGTGGTGGCCAGTGCTCCAGATAATATTTTGAGGTGGGAGTATTTTACGCATGATTTTTCAAATTGGAGAGTAAATGCAATTTCAAGAGAGTAAAAATGAGATTTCTCCTCTGCAAGAGAGTAAAACTTATCCAACACATACACCCAATGAATAATTAAAATAGACCCATAGACCAAAAGCGTTGTAGATCAAAGTTGTCTGGCTTGTGCAGAGTCCTTCACTCCACATGCAAACGGCACATCCCATCTGGGCACATAGTAACAGCACATCACTCCACTTGATAATGGCATATATCCTCCTAGCTACGCATCTCCTCTTGACACATACTAACGAGTACACCACGTACTCTGTGCACATGGTAAAGGCACATCTCCTTTCAGCATTTTCAGAGATGTGCTGTTCGCATTTGAAGAGCAAATTTGTGTCATTTGCATGTGTACATTGCACCTTTCCACCTCGCGCATGCTGACAGCACATCTCTATGCATATGCTAATGGCAGACATTGTTTTCACGTATTGATAGAACGCGTTCTGTTTAGCAAGACTGATATTTGCACACATTGACAGGACATATCTCTACCCATAGTGACCTCCAATCGCTTCTCTGCGCATGCTATTGGCACATCTCTTCTCGTCTGCTAATGGTGCATCTTCTCTGCGCACATACTAATGGGACAACTCTCTGGACATGTGTGATAACTGCGCCCATGTGCACAGAGGAGATGTGCATGGTAACATGCCTTCTACGCGCATGCTAATGGGACGTATCCTCGCTGCACATGCTAACTGCACATCCCATGCCTGCACGTACTAACTGCACATCCTGTGCAGCGACGGGATGTGCAGTTAGCATGTGCAAACTCCACATCCTGTCTATGCAGATGCTAACAGCACATCTCGGGTCTGCATGCTAATGGCACATCTCGGCTCTGCATGCTAATTGCCCTTCTGTTCCATGGCACGTGCAAATGACACATCTTTACTAGGTACGTACTATGGGGACATTTCTTCTCTGTGAGTGCTAACGTGGCATCTCCTCTGCCCATGCTATAACAACACATCTCCTCTCTGCCAGTCATAATGGCAGGGCTCCCTTCTGCACAGGCTAAAACGTTGCATCCAACGAATGGGTGGAAAGCTACTGGGCAAGAGGGCGGCCTGCACTACCTAAGTTCCAATTACGTGATGCAGCCATGATGGGTATGGCGCAGAGGGAAGACCGCAGAGGAGTCGCTTCTTTCTTACAAGAAATGCAATAATGAAGAATGACCGTTCACACAAGTTTCTATCAGTGCTGGAAATTCCAAATGTCCCCGATTTTCCCCCTCCCCTTTCCTTATTCAGCCTGACTCGAACATGTCCTCGCCAGCCCCCACCAAAATGCCCAACAGTGCTCCCCTGGCATTCTGCTGTGCTTTGCTGTAATAAATTAAGTACCATTCGAAATGGGATAATAACAATTACCACAGTGCTTAAAAGCAGAAGGAATTTGGCTAAAAGCGCTATGTAAGAACACATACTCCCTTTCGACCTGTTATTGGCATAGCTTC
This sequence comes from Ambystoma mexicanum, assembly GCF_040938575.1. NCBI lineage: Eukaryota > Metazoa > Chordata > Amphibia > Caudata > Ambystomatidae > Ambystoma > Ambystoma mexicanum. Next base: position 1,385,367,040 of record NC_090933.1, read on the forward strand.
CTTACACATGCAGCAGCACATCTCCTCTCTGCACATGCTAACTGAGCATCTCTTTTCTGCATGCGCCAGTGGCACATGGCCTCCCTGCATGTGCTATTGGCAAATATATTCAGTTCAGGCTAATGGAACCGTTCATCCCTGTATGGGGTAATTGCCCATCCCTTGTGGTATAGCCCAACAGCAAGTGCACCTCTTACTACAGCCAGCATAACTTTATAAATTATACATTACAGAGCAGGTTTACAACAGGCAGCAAGTAAAGGAATAATTGCAGATGTGTTGGCTCCAGCCCCTTTATTTCAGCACTTTGAGCGGAGAGGTGGGGGTGGCTGGTGGCTTGTGAGAGTAAGCCGACCTACCTGACCTCTCTCCCATGCAGGGGTACAACAAAACCTACATTTCGTGGGGCGGGAGGAGGGAATTAAGTCGTGATGGGAGGGGTCACTTCAGAAAATAGGCAGGGCAAATTTGGAGGCTCTGCCCCCACTGTCCTACCCAACTCCTCCCATGGTCTGGTGTGGGGAAGAACTATTGAATGGTATATTTTAAAGCGCAATATGCAGAGGTGATGGAAGACTTTCTTGAAAGTAACAGCTTTAAAGTTGTACTGCGTTTGTTCAAGTACATTTTTCTGAGCACACACAGTAAAACATTAACACTGCCAGTTTGGGGGAAAGACTTCCCTCACCTCCCTGCCTATCAAAATGCAAGTGCGCACATCCAGGAGTGCACCTAGGCTAAAATGTAGGCTGGGGCTAACCCTTCAAATGTTGGGAAGGCACTAACTTCAGAGACTTTGGAGGAATGGAAAACTTACTTGTGTAGGGGCATCTAACTTCATTACTCATTGTAATAAGAATATTCTAGTGCAGCTTCAATGTTACAATCAGTTAACTGCTCTCTCCTTTGAGTTTGAAACACTGACTTCTTGCAGAACCTGAAGGTCCTAGAAAGTGTGAAAATGGCAGATGGTGTGCAATGAAAGACTCAATATCCTAGCATAACTGGGTATTGCAGAGTGTGGGGCAGTACTCTGGACGGCCCAAGCACCTTCAGTGGCTGGGAGCAACAGGGGAGAAAATGTAATGTTGGTTCTACCACAGTCCGCTATACTAGAATCTCTGGTGCACTGACTGGCTGGTGACACTATGTCTGCCTGTCAAATCCAGTGTTACAAGAATGGGGGCGGGCCAGTGCAGCAATAATGCAATTCTATGCAGCAGTATTGGAGCCACTAGCCGAGGAGCACCAGTATACACCAATGTGTCTCTACACTTATTAAAACTGTCCTTTTGTAAGGGTGTAAACTTATATGCACTCTAATTTTTGCAATTGAAGTCAGGGTGAGATTACATTATTTGCCCAGCATCACACACTTGAGCTAAACAGCGAAGCTGGGATTTTAACCCGCTCTTTCAATTTGGGTATAGCCACCTTCTTCTGCGCTTTACGTGGAACAAAGCTTTTAGTTTTGGGTGTCAAGACCTCCAATAATAATGTCCTATAGAGTTTACTTGCAGAGTAAAACATCATAACATGTAAATCCTTATAGCAGCATTTTGTGCCAAAATAATATCACTGTACCTTTATTTTCCACATCCTGCATGGGAAACTAGAAGATGCAAAAGGCAAAACATCCTGGATTTACCCACTTCATTTTCAGCGCTTTAAAAACGTTCCAAAAAATAAGTTTTGCCATAAACTCACTTAGGTTTGCAGATTCGTCACAAACTTCCAGCGTGTTATGTATGGTTATTAAAGAATATTCAACTTACGACATCAAAGCAAACTTTACTTTTTAGCATATCAAGCTATTAGATGTTATGGGTATGAACACATTTTAAAAGGGTGCATGCTTTGTGTTGCTCGCTTAGCTGACACAGATTTGGTCTTTCAGTTAGAAATTCACCATCATGTGTAAGAAAGGCTGTGCTGCTGACAATAGAAATGCTACAGTGCCATCTAGTGGTGGAAAGTATTATTTTAATGAATAAATGAAAGCATACATGGTGCGCAGTAGAAAATGAATTAATGTGTATTTGTCATAATTTCATGCGTAAAAAGCTTCAATACGCACGTTATCTGCAGGGCTGGTGGTGGCTCTCCAATGTAAGGCATGATGGCCCTGCTGCTGCTGCCTTTTGAGCCCGGGACTCCTGGAACAATGTTTAAAGATGTAAAGGCAGGCGCTCTGTTACCAGTCTTTAGCATCTCCTCCTAACGCACGTTTTCATGACTTCGTCAATCTTCAGGGAGGCTGAGTTTCTTAGTTATTTCAGGCAGGTCTGCATTTCTTTTTCAGGTGTGGCAAGTTAATTAGCTCTGAGGATTCTGGTACTTGTATTTTTCGCACTTGATTTTGCTGGCAGGTGACTGGAAACAACTCCCTCCATAGCACAAATCTTCCCCTTGATGGGGCATGATGGCCGTGCTGCTGCTATGAATGGGGTGCCATTTGACGAATCTACACTTAATTTGGGAAACTGATAATACATTTAGATATGAATGTTTTTGTGAAGTTTGGTGGGATTCTGTCAAGAGGGAGCAAAATTAGAGGGGGGTCCCAAAATATTGTAAAGGCTTATAAATGTGGTGCCATTTGACGAATCTACACAAAGGTTTGCAAAAAGATTATAGATCTAAATATAGATGTTTTCGTAAAGTCTGAATGGATTTTGTCAAGTGGGGGCTAGGTTATATGACGATTGTATGTGCATACATTTGACACTTTTGAAAAAATAAAACATGAGTGGATTTCCAGCAAACTTATGTAAGGAGCATTGGCAAGAACCTACAAGCATGGTTTTGCAAATGTGGCAGTGTTTTATTATTTGACAAGTGTCATAATGTAGCTACAAAAAATAGCGGTATACCTTTATTGACTGAGGGGTAGCCTGTGGCCATTGGCAGTGGCCAGATTGTCCGGGTCATGGAATAAGGTCATGATCCGGACAATCTGGCTACTGGCCATGACCACAAGGGACAAAACATAGGATTAAAGTGGCCATGTCCACCTGGGACTGGCTTTGTGGTAATGTTATTCGTAATTAGGATAGATTTGAAAGGGAAGAAAATGTGCTCGTGGTAATATGGTCACAGGGTTCTCTTTTTGCCTTCTGTAGGCTGCTATGGAAAGCGAAGAGGAGCCCTTTATGGAACCCTCGCCTTCCCTTTCCATGGTGGCCATCTCGTCCCGGTGTTGGAAGAAAAATCCAATTTTTTTAGCAACCCGTGTTCCTGCTTTGGGAACCTAGGGTGCTAATGGCCTTCATCCCCTATTTCAAGGGCTGGAATGGGGGGATAATGGTCCAGAGACCTCGTTATCCACCCTTGCTTCGCTTGGGCTGATACCTTGGGCTGCTGGGCCGGTATCCACCGTTCCAGTCCCTGGAACGGAGGATGAACGCCACAATATTCCCATTAGCATAACACAAAATGCAAATGGAAATGTTGGAAAATCTTATTTAGTCTATGTACTTTACTGAGAAATATAAAGTAGATGGAGTCTATACATTTGTTTTTTTTAGTTCTATTTTTTAACTGTGAAAGGTGGTTCCTAAAGGAATGTTTTTTGTTGTTTTTGGATGTATTTTTTTTGGCAGGAGAGCTGAGAACGAAAGGTGGGGAGGGAAATGAGGGAAGAGGAACCAAACACTAATATGGAGGGGTAGGTGGACAAGGGAAAATGTTGCATGTGTGTTATTTGTAAGTTAGGGGGCACTGTTTCTCATGTTCCTTGATTACAGCAGTGGTGGTGGCTCTTGGGGAGGAGGGATGGCATTAGCTGATGCCATTTTAAGATACATAGCCGTTTTGCCAAAAGTATGTACTGTGTACTAGATTGTTAATGGATAATGAGTAGGAATAGGTGTTGGAGCTGTGCAAGGGAAATTTTGAAGTTGAAAGTTCCTAGATCAATAGAAAATGCAGTTCCGAACTGTCTGTCAAGCAGAGATCTTATTGTTAAGTGCGGACGGGTTCCCGGAAACGTCATCATGCCGCGCGCCAGCGTATGGTCATGTGGCACTGTCCGGAAGGTCCGCTATGAAGTCAGATGTTCGTAGACGTCTACGGATGCGAAACTAGTTTGAATAGTTGCAAAAAGTGTATAGAAGTGTTAAAAATTATTCTAGAAGGTGGGAAATGGCAGAGTTTTAAGGTGAAACTTTATAAATTGGACACAAATATTGCTATATTGGGTAAGTATATTAGTAAGTTGTAGGTAAATAGCATGCACTGGTAAAAACCCATGAAATTCACTGAAAAAATGTTGTTAAAGTGGCATTACGGTTAAGTTGGACTAATTAAAACCTATGAAATTCAAAGAAAAAACTTTGTTAAAGGGACGTTATGGGTCCAAGTAAAACTGAAAAACCCTGAAATTCACCATTTATGGTACGCTAAACAACCATAACTGGTGCCACCACCGTGCACTGCTAAGACTAACACCCAGGACATCAAAGATGACATCACAAATGTCATTGATGACATCACACGTGAAATACATTTTCATGAAAAGTCTCTACAAGGAGTTGTTTTTATATTGTTGGTAACAAGATGTCAGGGGTGATCAGGAGACCTATCATGAACTACTTAATCTATTAAAGAATGTACTCATCTAATATCATTGTATTGGAGTGTTGTTGTTAATACAGGAACCCAATCATATCTAAATGTAGAAAAAGAGAGGTTTGTTGCTCCCGGCTATCTTGCTTGTAGTTTGTGAAATAAATATTTTTGACACTTTGGTTAATACGAATTAATTTGTTTATTGTTGGTGTTTTTCTCTGTGATTTTTCCATAAGTACATGTGTTTATGAAAAACACTATTTCGAACTTGACGAGCAAGTTTAGGTCAGCCGACACGTGTTTCGACCTTACGGTCGTTCTCAAGGCTGAACAATATTCAATTAGTGACAAGGTAGTGACATATTACATTATTTTCAGGAGTGGTGTTATGGTGATGTGCAAATATAGCGACAGGTAGTGACATGACATCAAAAAACATTGATGTGTCGGTATAAAGAAAGTTTGAAAATGGAAGAAAAGTGGGATTGTCTTTGAAGGTAAGACTGTCTTTTGTAGATTTAATTTTAGTTTGTAGCATGGCAATTTTGCCGAGAAGTGCTTCCTGTACGTTGGTACACCAAGATTTGTCTTTAGTGCATGTGTCGGGGATAGGGGATGGGGACTCGAGGTCTCTCAGGATGTTAAAGAGCTCTTTGGTATTAGATTTGGCATTACAGATTCTCTCGTTGAACATATTTTCTTTTAATTTGGATGATAGCTGACTTATAGGTAGAGGATGCTAGGGAATAGGAGGTTTTATTGTTCGTTGATGGCGACTGTTAGGCAGAATCCTGTGCAGTTCCCTTAGGGAGCACTGCAAAAAGATTAAGACTACAAGTGTTGGCAGTAAACCCACTTGGTAGCAGTCTGTACCACACAGATTTACCTGGTAGCTGTGGCTGAGCAGTCAGACTTCTCTCAAGAAGAGTTAGGCAGTATATGGAGTATACACATTAGGTACAAAAATACAGTAGCACAAGCAAACTCTGACCAGAGCTTTGGTATAAAAGTATATAATTATTTATTTAAAGACACACTTGTAAAATACACTGGCACTAATATGTCAAGCAAGTTCAAACACAGTCACTATAAGTATATACACCTCCCTAATTAAATTATTCGACAAGTCTAAGTTAAGACACCACTTATTTGCAAAACAGAGGTGAGCGCGTAACGTTAGATGGCACTCCAATAATTCAGTTTAAAAAGGGAGAGAAAAGGCAGAGTATGGAAACAACGCAATACCAACACTTTTAAGAAACCACAGCAAGTCAAGAAAGGCAGGGTCTATTGTTGAGCAAAAAGTTCATAGGCCAGGCCCACTCATGGAGAGAGCAAGGCGGAATGTGCCCAAGATCACACAGCTGAAATGCACTTTAAAGTCTTTGTAGAAAAGTCAAAAAACAGTTGGAATAGTTCAGAAAAGCACAGTAAGCAGGTCTGGGGCCAACCCAGTATAGAGGACACGGATTTAGGTGGCACCTTGAGCACTCTGTAGAAAGGGAGGCCAGGCAGGACACAGTACCTTAAATGGGAAGGAAGCTCCAGCGGAGGCAGTTGTTCCTGGCAGTGGTTGCAGCTCAGTGTTCCAGTCAGAGGAAGAGAGGATCTCGTCGTAGAGGAGATTTGGAGTCGTTGCACTGCCCAGGGATGAAACCAGCCGCAGAGTTCCCGATTAAAAGTTGCGGTCCTTTTATTTGCGGTCAAAAGTGGTGAGCTTGGCTATCCGGCCGCCGGGGTGCTTGGCACGGGCGATTCAACCAAGGCACGCTTCTGTGAGCGAACGAAGGTGAACTGGTTGTTCCTACCAGCTCGAAGGGGGAGAGACTCTTCAGCTGAAGATTTTCCCTGTCGTTGGAAAGTGGTGAGTTTGTTGCAGCAGGGCTTCACTGGTGGTGTCGTCGGGTTGCAGGTGGCTCAGCTTCTTCCTCGTCGGATTCTTAGGTCCTGTGGCGACTTCTGAAATTCCAGTCCCCAAAGCCCTGCTTTTATGCAGAAAACCCCCATTGAAGTTCCAGTCCCCAAAGCCCTGCTTTTATGCAGAAAACCCCCATTCATCAGCCTAGCTGCCAATCAAACATGCTAATTGGTGCGCCGGGCGGCTCACCACTGGGCCAATCACACAAGAGTGCGACTTGAGTTGCCAAGGCAACTCAGTCCTGCCTGGGTGTGCATTTCCCCCCCTCCCACACAACCTGTAGACCCAGACAGAGTGGCACCACTTTGGAGGGCTTCTGTGCAGAAGCCCGCCAAAAAGTGAAACAAAGGGCTCGACTTGGTTTAGAGTTTCAGAGGCGCACACAAACGCCAATTTAAAACCGAGTTCTGGCAAAAAGACTCGACCGGTGAATTAATATTAAATAAATAAACCAGCGGTATCTTTAACATTGCACCAAAAAGTGGTGCGTTTAAAATCAATGGGAAAATCCTATAGGAAATATTCCAAAGGAATATTTTGCGTGGTAACCACTGCCACCAGCCAGAAACTCGACGAGGGGGGACTGGACAGTGCCCCCTCGAAAATGGACCCAGGGGCAATCGAATTACCCCTTACCAGTACTTCCACAATATGATGGTTTGTACTGGTTCTGTTCACAATTTTGGACTAGTAACGCCAATGGTGACTTTACATGCCCTGGGAGACAGTAGTCAGTCCCAGGGTATGGAGTCTATGTTTGGGAGTCACTATGACACCCCTGTGTTACTGCACTGAGGGTGCTGTGTAACACACATACCCAAAACACATGAAGCCCTATGGAATAAAAGACCCCATAGCCCATAAAACACATATATAGTCAAAGGACATACTCAAATCATGCCTAAGAGTGGGAGAGAAAGAGTCTCGCTCTTAGCAGGAGAAAAGAATAAACCCCAAAATCCAGCAAAGCTGCTGGGGGATCACTAGGTTTGGGAAATTAGCCTTAACAGAGAATTCTCCCTAACAACTGTTTCCAAGCTAATTCGGCTTGTCTTTTGATTTTGCTGAGTGATTTGAGTTCAGGGGTGAACCAGGAATTGAGATGCGCACGAGGTTTGGCTTTCCGTAATTTCAGAGGAGCTACCGTGTTCAAAGCTTTGAGGATGGTCGTATTATAGAGGTCAACTAGTTCTGTAGGGTTGGTAATGGTGGGCGGGAAATCGATGATGGGTTGGAGTAATGGGATAAGCTTCTCCACAGTGATATTTTTACTGTTTCTTGTGAGTGTAGGTGGAGCGTTGGGCGGGGGCACTGGTGTGTGTTTGTCTTTGTTAATGGCAAAGGTGATGAGGTGATGGTCAGTCCAGGCACAAGGTGTGTTGGAGAGGATGGTGGTGTTACAGTTGAGGTCTGTGATCCAGTCAAGGATGCAGCCTTTATTATGTGTAGGTTGAGAGATGTGATGTGTAAGTCCTAATTCTGAGATCGTGTTGGCTACTGTGCGAGCATTGTCGTCTTTCTCATCGTTGTACCCCAGGTTAAAATCGCCTAGGATGAGAATCTGTGAGTTAGGTTTGGTGGTGTTGGAAAGGAGTAGAGCTATATCGTCATTGAATGATGAAATGGGGGCTGGTGGACTGTAGAGGTGGTGATGGTGCTTGTGCTGGAAGTGGATGATTTTAATGTGAGTAATTCAGCGGAAGGGAGTGATTGATTTTGTAGATGTCTTATGTTGAGGGAGCTTCTGGCTATGATAGCCACTCCGCCGCCTTTGGTTGTTTGTCTGTCTGTGCGGTAGATGGTGTAGTCATTAGGGATGGCTAGTGCTAGGGTGGGGCCAGATGCAGCGTGTAGCCATGTCTCAGTGATAGCTATGAGCTCTAGGTTGTTGCGTGTGATCATATCGGCTATGTCTAGTGCGTGGGCGACTTGTGATCTAGCATTGATAAGTGCGCCTTTGATGGTTTCGGTGGTGGATTGGTGTGGTTTTCTAATTAGTGTACAGTGGGATGAATCACTGGTGTATGGGGTGTCTGGTTCTGGTTTGCTTTTACTCGCACTTATGTTAGCTGGGCTAGCGGTGATGAGTGTCCTGGACCTAAGGCGGTCATATCTTGTGGTGCCAGTACTAGGGTAGGACTTGCTGGTGATGCTGTGCTGTGGAGGTGGTTTGCAGAGGGTAGTAGCAGGCAAGGCTTTCTGTGTAGAGCAAGTGTCTAATTTATGGTGGGGCAGAGTGAGAAGTGGCTGGAATGGGCTTGTGTTTGGTAGGAAAGGGGTGGGACAGGGGATAGGATGGTGGCTGGGACAGGGTGATCTACTAAGCCTGTTGGGGTGGGCGATGAAGTGCAAGCCTGTGCAGGGTAGGTTGAACTGTACCAAGCAAAAGGGAAACATGATAAGGATAATCTAAGTTGGCATAACTGATGCGAGTTTAGGGTTGGCTGTGGGTGTCATGTGAGCGGGCTGAAGCCTCAGGGGCACGAGTTACTGCTAGTACGGTGGGTGCATGAGGGTTGATGCAGTGAGATGGCCGAAGGCTTTAGAACACAGGGTGGTTGCAGGAGGGTTTGTGAGAGGTGCGTGTTGATGGAATGCACCTAGGCAGTCGCAGTAGTGGCCGAGGGCAGAACGTTGCAGAGTGCCGTGTTGGGAAGAGCCTATGGGCTGCGGCAGCATTGCCAGGGTGGCATTGGATAGGATAGGCATGGGTGCAGTGGCTGCGCGCAGGGCTAGGGTATGCGTTAGGTAAAGGGCAGTAATGGTGCTAGCAGGTAACAGTAGTAGGAGCAGTTGGGTCAATGCATAATGCAACGTTAGGGCCCATGTGGGCTGAAGCAATACAATCTATACAATATGCAGTACAATGTATAGTATACAATGCAATACAAGGGCAACAAGCAGGGCTATACGTAATAGAGCATTATAGAGGCGCAAAGAGGCAAGGTGGCAATAATGTCACTGGTCAGGTCGAAAAGCAAAGGGCAAATGCAAACACACAAGGGCTAGGCTTAGCAATGTTAACAGCGGTTAAGACAGTGCAAGATTTAGCTTTTAGAGGGCACGTGTGGGTTGGACAACGTTAGTGGCCACAAACCGTTCAATATGGACAGTGCAACATACAGCTTTGAGGAGGCGGTCTTGGGATATCATGCCGGACGGCACAATCAAGCAAGCACGGTATGTTATAGTTGCGTCTTTGTAATCGTGTAGGATCGGGGGAGTGCGGAACAACGTAAGTTGATTGAGTGCGCAGGGAGCACTAGGCAATTGGATGCAGGCAGGTTTCGGTGTTACCGTGCGGCTTGTGGATCAGTCTTTGTTGAGTAATCTTATACCTAATGGGTTTGCACCGGATGTAATCAGGCAGGGATAACAGTACCTTAGGCTGGCGTGGTCAGCGTCGAGCAGAGTGGCTTGCAGAAGGCAGGGATAGGCATGGACAGGTTCAGGACAGGAAGCAGTCCTTGGTGTGTGGTCCTTCGTGGGTGGGACCGGCGATCACCTACCGGCTATAGATTGGCCAATAAGAGCCGCTGTGGGCCAATCGGGCTTGAGGGGCGGTTAGGCCAGGCGAGGAGCGGTTAGGCCAGGCAAGGAGGGTCAGGCAAAGGCACTGTGGAAGCAGTCGGCCATCTTAGAGTCGGCTTCCTCGTGTGCAAGGTATGGTAGCAGTGGGCAGATGCCTGCATTCAAGGCAAAATAAGCAAATTTGGCCCAGCACAATAAAAGCGGTGCATTTACTGCACAAGAGTCGGCTGGTCAGGTAAAATCTCGACTCACTCGACGGGAAGGCACCACCCTTCTAGGCAAAATTGGCACAATTTCCAAAGAGCCTTCCTTGTAGCAGGGGGGCTCCGGATTCGGTGGAGGAGAGAGGGGCACTGATCCAGCAGTGCGGGACCCTCCTGCTCCTTCGAGGGGAAGTACTTTGTGTAACTATTGATACTGCTCACTTTCCTCTTGAGATAAGTCTGGCTGCTCAGCCATCGCTACCACTTTACTGTGTAGTACAGGCTTGTACCAAAGGTGAAATTGTACAGTCACTTGTAGTCTTAATTGTGTGTGGTGTTCCCCAAGGGTACTGCATATGATTCTGACTAACACTGGTGTACAGCGGTGAAGTATAGTGATTACACTTGGAGTGCTGCTATTACCTTGCATCAACTAACCACAAGGCTAAACATCACTAAAAAGCAATATTAATCATGTCTGATATGGAAAGCTACAGCTAGGAGACCCTCCTTAGTTACACTGTGGATTATCTGAAAAATCTGTGTAGAGAAAGGAATCTCTCTGTTAAAGGAAGAAAGTCAGAGTAGATTGAAAGGTTGTTAGAGAAACAAAGTCTGGAGGGTGGCTCTGAAATACCTGACCCCTTAGCAAATGTGGAAAATAATGAGGATGATAATGTGTCTATTATTGATGAGTCAGAGGAAGTAGATGTGTCTCCTAATGTAGGCCTCACTGCTCCCTTGCCTGCTCAACAACCTCAACCTTTGTCCACTGGGACCCACCAGGCCCTACACCCAGTCCTGAATTCATTGCTCTAGAAAAGATGAGGCTTGAATTGGAATTTGAACGTTTAAATGCTCAAACTGAACAAAAGCATCAAGAACTTAAGCTCAGAGAAATGGAAATGAATCATGCCTTAGAAATTAAAAGTTGTCTTTGGAAAATGCTTCTCTCCCAGAGTCTTCTAGGTCTTCCAGTCCTAAGAGACCCTGTATGCCTAAAGAAAATGTGAGTATGTATGAGGCTAAGCTTGATATCCTACCTGGCACACATAGAAAAGTAGTAGCAGGAAAACGGTGATGGTAACAGTAGCTTCTTAGCAGTCCCGAACTATGATGGTACCCAGTTAAAAACCTCATCGAACCAGTCACTTGGTTGCACTCCCCCTTCTTTCTTCATCCTTTCTCTGAGATCATGTACTGCTGCAATCACGTGTGATAGTGTCCAGTTGTCAGAGTCTGCAGAAGGCACGAAAGTGCAACATGCACTACCGATTTTTCAGAAAACACTGCCTTCCATTGCTGTGAGGAGGTCCAGAACGTAGCGGCTCTGCATCGCCATTAACCGCAGGGCTCTGAGTTCTACCTTGATGTTGAAACCTTCTTCAGTGTCGTTGGCTAATTGAATCAGCTCCCACCTCACTATCCGTAACCATTTGGCGTTTGCTCGGGGCTGGATATGTAGTACCAGTGATGCGAAACATTTCTCTGCTGAATTAAAGAGTTTAAATTGGTCCGGTATCTGTGCTAAGAGATTGGACGAGTCTTGAGAGATGTAGTTTGATGCTCTCTTTTTGCGGGACATTCTGTCTCGTAGCTGGCCCTCTGACAGCACATCATAGATGGGGGGGTTCTTCAGTTGTGGACTGGGGTGCCAAGGACAGCCTGGTGGGCACTCTCTCCGACTGAACATGGCTCTACGGATTCTCCATTAGGGCTGAATGCAGCGTAGCCAGAGCACAAGTACCTCTCCATGACTGCGGAAGGTGCAAGTATGCCTGTTTGCCACATACCCAACAATTGTCCATCAGGGCAGCTGTTCCTTTTCGCATGTCGGGGAGGACAAGTGTTTTGTTGCAGTGTTTGTTTGATCCCATGGGTACCTTTCCTTCTCTGTGGAAACAAAGTTCATATTCAGCTTCATGCTGGATCTTAATTAGTTTTTCTAGAGCTGTGACCCAGGTGAGCTTGGCAATGTGCTGGGACCACGTTTGAGTGCAGGTCTTTTCTATCCATTGACATTTTTCTACCGACAGTCCTTTTAGTGCTTCTGCTTTTCACATCACTGTTGCTTCTTGCCATTTGTTGTCCGAGAACATTGTCCCTTTATGACAAAAAACGTCTCTTTGATGCAAATTACTCCTTGAGGTTTGCTGCGGCACGTTTTGTCTTTCTGGAGCAGTTGTAACGTTACTGTGTGTGTGCGCTTGGAAGGTGTTTTAAATTCTACAAAGTGCAAGATGAACAAGACACTGAGCATCCTCCATGGGAGTTTCTTCTGGCACTAGAACTTTAGGTGTCCCTGAAGCGTGAGGGATCAGAGAACACACGTAGCAACTTTCATTTGTTACCTGCTTGCCCATGGTGCTCATGTCCGAATACCATGTATTAGATTGGTCTGGGTGGCGGGGGCCTTCTACTGCATCCAGCCCTAGGCCATGGTATGCATCATATCTGCTGCATTTTGTTTCCCTCCTCCTTCTATTAATCCCCCTGGGCCATGCTATGTCTTGGGGCGGTTGCTTGGGGCACAATATACATAAATTCGACATTTGGGGTAGGATCCGAGGATGTCTGGGAGTGAATATGTGGCAGCGCTGAGACATTAGAGGTTAACTGATACTCGTCATTTACATATATTACGTTTTCATTTTCACTTGCATTCATTGTGGTGGACCTCATCTGAGGTACTTTCATTGTACAGTTCTTGTGCAAGGAGGTAAGGTTTGCAGAAGTGTTATGAGCCCACATTAGTTTCACCCCGTCCCATATTAGCTGTGTTCCTTCTTGCACAAGTTTTCAACCACCCCCCTTCTTTTATGTCATTCATAATAAAATACATTCTCCGGTACAATCCTAAACATAATAATAAAGTTGAAAACACGATAGCCGTGAAGTAAAGACCACAATCGTAGGAGTATGTTCTAGTGGTGCTAATGTTGTCCCTATTTCTATCTAACTCTGTTGTGGCGCCATTCAGGGCCCTTCTCTCCGGCATTGTTGTACCTATAGGGTGTAATACAATGGGTTAAGTACACCTTACATTATATAACAACATCATATTTCATTTAATTAATTTAAGCAATACTTTAGAAATGAGAGAGAGAGAGAGAGAGAAATGTCATGCAATATAGATACAGTTCATTTTTACTTCATTATGTACATATTATTCTTATTTTACACTTCTCTTTACTCCTGGTTTTACTCTGTCCGTTCCTGTCTTTAGTATGTCTATATAACCCTTCAGGGCACTGCCACTTGTTTATTCTCATTTATTTCTCTCTTTGTTACGCTATTATGTGCCTTCCTGACATCTGAAAGGTGTATCCAATATTTCAGGCCCTTCACTTTCACCGCTGATGGTGTGCAATAAATTACTTTATAAGGGCCATGACATCTTGGCGATTTCCACCTTCTCACAAAGCTACGCACGTACACCAACTCCCCCGGCATCAACTGCTGGGCTGTCGACAGCCACTGTCCTGGGTGAAGGGCGGGGCTATCTGATTTGCAATGCTCCTCACTGCTCGTGTGAGCTGCGTTAGATACTCCTTGAGTTCTTCACCTAATATTGTTGCTGTTTTGTGGGCATCTGAAATTCTTCTTACTGGTGACAGGGGCATTTGCATACGCCTTCCGGTCACAATTTCATATGGAGACAAGTGGTGGTCCTTGCTGGGTTGCGTGCGCAATTGGAACAAAGCTAAAGGTAGGCAATAAACCCAATTTTTCTTGAGGGTATGGCACAACTTTGATAATCTGCTTTTAAGGAGGCCATTGATTTTCTCGACAGTCCCGTTCGCTTGCCGGTCGGAAATTGAACATAGTTTGTTTTTTATTCCTAATAGCGTAGACGCTTCCTTTAAAAAGGTCATTCAAAAAATGGGTTCCGTTGTCGGAGTGTATGACATTGCATATTCCCCAACGCAGGAACACTTCCCTCACTAAGGGGGTAATTCATAGAATTCCGCGCACAAGTGGCGCACGCGGCTGGCGCACAGTGTGCGCGTGCGAATCCCTGCGCCAGCCCGGTGCGCCAAAACCCATTTCCGCGCACAGCGTATTCATGGATTCCAGCTACCAAAACCAGCCGTGGCGCATAGTGGCGCAGCGACCCTGCAGCAGCGCCAGTTACGCCCCCAAGAATGCCTCTCGCACAGGGAAAAGCCATCAAAATCCCCAATCCAGCGCAAAGGGCTGCGCTAACCCTGTACCAGCATGGCAAGCGGGCTACGTGTATCACTGGGGTGCGCAGGAAGTACCTCACGTCATTTCAGCTGGGTACGTTCATTTCAGGGGTGCGCGGGAAGTTTCACACGTGATTCCATCAGGGTACGTGTATTTCAGGGGTGCGCGGGAAGTTCCACATGCGATTTCAGCAGGGTACGTGTATTTCAGGGGTGCGCGGGAAGTCCCACACGCGATTTCAACAGGGTATGTGTATTCCAGGGGTGCGCGGGAAGTTCCACACGCGAATGTCCAGGCTACGTGTATTTCGGGGTGCGCGGGAAGTTTCACATGCAATATCAGCAGGGTACGTGTATTCCAGGGGTGCGCAGGAATTTCCACATGCGAATGTCCAGGCTACGTGTATTTCGGGCTGCGCGGGAAGTTCCACACGCGATTTCAGCAGGGTACGTGTATTCCAGGGGTGTGCCTGAACTTCCACACGCGATTTCAGCAGGGTACGTGTATTACAGGGGTGCGCTTGACTTCCACACGCGATTCCATCAGGGTACGTGTATTACAGGGGTGCGCGGGGAGCACCACACGTGAATTGCACGTGTGGGTCCTCCCAGGTGTTCCCTCTACACCCTCCACGGCCCCTGCAGGTGGCTCACACCACAGGGGCCTACCCTGCACATGTCCTGCAGGCACCCCATCCACCATGGCCATGCCCCCCCCAGCCAACTCACATGTCAACTTGCACTACTGCCCACCAACGCATGTCCCCCTGCACCCCCAGCCACCAGGGGCACCCTCCACCAGGCCCCCACCCATGTCTCCCACCACCCCCACCCCCCAGCAGTGCAGGGGCACCCTCCACCAGGCCCCCACCCATGTCTCCCACCACCCCCACCCCCCAGCGGTGCAGGGGCACCCTCCACCAGGCCCCCACCCATGTCTCCCACCACCCCCACCCCCCAGCAGTGCAGGGGAACCCTCCACCAGGCCCCCACCCATGTCTCCCACCACCCCCACCCCCCAGCAGTGCAGGGGCACCCTCCACCAGGCCCCCACCCATGTCTCCCACCACCCCCACCCCCCAGCGGTGCAGGGGCACCCTCCACCAGGCCCCCACCCATGTCTCCCACCACCCCCACCCCCCAGCAGTGCAGGGGCACCCTCCACCAGGCCCCCACCCATGTCTCCCACCACCCCCACCCCCCAGCAGTGCAGGGGCACCCTCCACCAGGCCCCCACCCATGTCTCCCGCCACCCCCACCCCCAGCAGTGCAGGGGCACCCTCCACCAGGCCCCCACCCATGTCTCCCACCACCCCCACCCCCAGCACTGTGGGGCACCTGCCAGCAGGCCCCCACCCATGTCCAACTCATGTCCCCACCACCCCCACCCCCACCCCCCAGCACTGTGGGGCACCTGCCAGCAGGCCCCCACCCATGTCCAACTCATGTTCCCCACCACCCCCACCCCCCAGCACTGTGGGGCACCTGCCAGCAGGCCCCCACCCATGTCCAACTCATGTTCCCCACCACCCCCACCCCCAGCACTGTGGGGCACCTGCCAGCAGGCCCCCACCCATGTCCAACTCATGTTCCCCACCACCCGCACCCCCCAGCACTGTGGGGCACCTGCCAGCAGGCCCCCACTCATGACCAACTCATGTTCCCCACCACTCCCACCCCCCAGCACTGTGGGGCACCTGCCAGCAGGCCCACACCCATGTCCAACTCATGTCCCCACCCCCCAGCAGTGCAGGGGCACCCTCCACCAGGCCCCCACCCATGTCTCCCACCACCCCCATCCCCCAGCAGTGCAGGGGTACCCTCCACCAGGCCCCCACCCATGTCTCCCACCACCCCCACCCCCCAGCAGTGCAGGGGCACCCTCCACCAGGCCCCCACCCATGTCCAACTCATGTCCCCACCACCCCCACCCCCCAGCAGTGCAGGGGCACCCTCCACCAGGCCCCCACCCATGTCTCCCACCACCTCCACCCCCCAGCAGTGCAGGGGCAGCCTCCACCAGGCCCCCACCCATGTCTCCCACCACCCCCGCCCCCCAGCAGTGCAGGGGCACCCTCCACCAGGCCCCCACCCATGTCTCCCACCACCCCCACCCCCCAGCACTGTGGGGCACCTGCCAGCAGGCCCCAACTCATGTTCCCCAGCCAACATGTCATCACAATCTAGATCCCTGGTCCCTATGGTCAGCCTCCAAATGCAAAACACCCACCTGAGTATTGCATCCACCCACTCTGAAATGGCAATTACATGACAGAACACCAATTGCAAGTTTCGAAACAAACACATGTCCCTCACATACACCCAATGAATCTCAAAACCCATATCATGATATGCATGAAACCAATAAGATGATACTACACATTGAAGTTCGATAAAAAAATATGTATTAAAGGAAACATAAATAGAATCAAAAATAAAGAAACAGAAATGGGAATGTACAAAAATGAAAAGAAGCATGTCCCTGAAAAAAAGCAAAACCAAAAATCATAATCCAAAGTAATGGTGTCCAAAGTCACTGTCCACAAAAGAAAATCCAATGGGAAATAATAATTGAAAGCCATTGCTCCATGGGTAAATTGTGAAAGTGAAATAAAATCCAACAGTGAACTATGTACAGACGAAGAAGCCAGGGTCCATTGTCCCAACCAAAGAAATGAAACCTATCTAACAACACTAACTAATAAAATAAACTATACACAAAAATGTGACCAATGTCCAAAAGGTTCAAAATAAAATCAAAAAACAAAGGAAACCTAACACTAACTACATAACTATTTACATGGGCAGCGGGCTAGTCCGACGGCTCACTGGATGTTGTCATGGGCCAGGGCATCATCGAACTCCTGTTCAATGGCTTGGAGGCGGGCATGTTCCCTGGCCCCGAGGTCTCGCAGGGATAAAGCAGTGTCCAGCTCCAACTCCCTGCGAAGACCCTCGAGGCACTCAGCCCGCCTCAGCGCCCTCCGCATGGAGTTCTCCGCCCTGACCATATTGAGCCGTTCCTCCTCTGCCCGCTGCCGCTCCGCACCTATCTGCTGGCCCAACCGCTCCCACACGGAAGCCACTCCCATTCCAGGGTTCTCCTGCCCTCCGGCCGATGCCTGCACCCCTGATGTTGATGGCCCCGAGCCATGATGCCTCCCACGTCGAGCCTGCCGCTGCCTCCAATGCAACTGCCTGTGCCAGCACGACGGCATCCAGGCTGATGGAGTCCACCGACGCCGTCGTGCACGTGCCCTGCCCGATGATGCCGTCACATCCTCCATCTGCTGGGGTCCAGTTGCTGGTGTGTCCACCCCTGCTGGACCTCCGACTCCCGACTGTGGCAGGGATGGGATCCCCACCGAGCCGGCTGCATTGGTCGGGGCAGGTCTACAGGGGGCCCTGGTGGCATAAGGGCTGGAAGACGGCATGGAGAACGACTGGTGCATAGTCTCCACAGTGCAGGAGAGGGTCGCCAGATTGGCCGACACATGTAGGAAACCCCCGACTATGGCCGATCCCAACTGGGCCACGTCGGCACGGTGCTCTCCGTGATGACATGCATGCTCCTCCCGGGAAGCACGCACCTCATCACGAATTGCACCTGTGCGCAACGCAACACCAATCAGGACCTTCTCCATACGGCCAGGGGTCCCCTCGTCCGCAGGTGGAGGGGAGTCAGATGACATGGACATCCCCCCTACCTGCGGACGGGCCTGGGATGGGGCATCCCTGCTGGTACATTGTGGTGCAGTCACAGGGTCAGGGACAGTGACATGCACAGGCCCCTCCACAGCGACCTGTGCTGCCTCCTGCCCCTGCCCCTGTCCCTGGACTGCAACACTTGCACCAGCAGGGATGCCCCCACCAGGCCCCATGTGCACCTCCGTAGCGGCCTCCTCCTCCTCCTCTGTGGAAACCACCAACCTGGATGGCTCCACCCCGTCATCCGCCGTTGCAAGCCCCTGTGGGGGCTCACCCACCCCTTCCGCTGCAGCCGTGGAGGCATCCCCGCCGCTTTCCTCCACAGAGCCGTCTCCGCCCTCTTCTTCACGTGCCGCTGCGTAGAAGGAGACATGGAACACAAGCATCAGGGTACTGTACAATGGTCCCCTAGACAGGAAGCAATAGCAGATGAGTGGCACTGTCATACATCACTTCCATCATGTCCCTCCACAACACATGGGTCAGTGCAGGCAAAACACATACAGTAACAGGCATGGCGCATGCCATGGACATTGGCATACATGACCAAGGGACTCATGATTCATACAATGTTGGTTTTAAACTCACATGCATCATGGGTCTTGCCATCACATGCACACACCTCACCGTAGTTCCATCCATCTGGCCTCGTACACCACAGACACAGTGGATACAAGGATGACTAGGCTGCATCAGTGAACCTGAACATTGCGACAGACAGGTGTCATGCATCCCTGGCATTCACAAGTCACAGACACACAGGTCAGACACACAGACATGGACAGCATACATGTACATGGCATCAGCACCCATCCCTCACCCCCCACCCATGTCCAGGAACAGAGACTGGCATGCTTTCATGTGGCCATTCCGCATAGGGCAACCCATGTTGCATTTGAACACATGCACCAACCGTGTGGTTCACACATTACTGGTCTCACATGCATGACGTCCCTGCACACACACATGCATACATGGCCTATGTCACACATACAGGCAAGTATCAGACAACCAGCACACTGCGACATGCCCTGTCTCACACAGCAATGCTTGGCCACTTACCGCTCAACTCCAGACGGGTCTGCCTCTCAAGGATCTGGGCGTGGAGCGCTGGGCCTACGCGTTCCAGGACCCTCATCTGGATGGGACTCATGCGGCCCCGGCCCCCCTCCACGAGGCGGCGGGCCTTCAAGAGGGTCCTGGACCTGCAGTCATCCCAGCGCTTCTTGACATGTTGGTAGTAGCGGACTGCCACCCCCTCCGCATTGATGGCAGTCACGATGTCCGTCCAGATCCGAGTCCGTCCTTCCTTGTTGGCGCGCTTACTTCCGAAGAGGGCATCATACTGCCCCAGGGCTTGCTCCACCAGGACACCAACTTCGGTGGCAGTGAAGCTGGTGGCCCTCTGCCTCTCTGGCCGGGGGTTGCCAGCGGTGCCAGATGTTTCAGTGCCCGACATGGCAACCCCAGAGGCAGGAGTGGGTGGGCAACTGGGTCCTGGGGCTGGGCTGTGCAGCGATGGTATCCCAGTCGGGAGTCTTCTGTTCCACAGGGGTGGACACAGCAAATGGACCCCTGCAGATGGCTGATGTGCAGGCACCAAATGGCAGGGCACGGTGGCAGCAGGCAGGCAGGCAGGCAGCAGCAGATGGCTCGTGGGAGGCTGCTCGGGGCTCTGGGGGGCAGTAATTCAGCCTTTTGGGTAGGAGCGTGGTCTTCCGTGTGCTTACGCGTGGCCAGCTTGATACGGAGTGAATTGGCACGTGAAAATCCTGCACGTCTGCGTGTAATTCGAGGAAAGGCCCTTAGCGCGTATGCACGTCAGCACGCATATGCGATTTCATTGGACCAAAGGCCCTTAGCGCATGAGCGCGTCTGTGACGTGAGGCGCGCGGGTGTTTCCCCTCATAACACGTGATGACAGAACACACGTGGATTTCCACCAATCGCGTGTGAAAGTTCCCGCGCACCCCAGAACACACGTACCCAGGCCAATCGCGTGTACGCTCATTTCCCTCCGATCACACGCGATGACACTCGGACGTGCAGTTTACCATGTGTGCTCTGTCATCACATGCAATGAGGGAAACACCCACGCGCGTCACGTCACAGACGCGCTCACGCGCTAAGGGCCTTTGGTCCAATGAAATCGCATATGACGTGCATACGCGCTAAGGGCCTTTCCTCGAATTACACGCAGACGTGCAGGATTTTCACGTGCCAATTCACTCCGTATCAAGCTGGCCACGCGTAAGCACACGGAAGACCACGCTCCTGCCCAGAAGGCCGAATCACTGCCCCCCAGAGACCTGAGCACGCTCCCACCTGCCATCTGCTGCTGCCTGACTGCCTGCTGCCCACGTGCCCTGCCATTTGCTGCCTGCACATCAGCCAGGGGTGCTGTTGCTGTGACCACCCCTGCTGGAACCGAAGACTCCCGACTGGGATTCCATCGTTCCACAGCCCAGCCCCAGGACCCAGTTGCCCACCCACTCCTGCCTCTGGGGTTGTCATGTCGGGCACTGCAACATCTGGCACCACTGACAACCCCCGGCCAGAGAGGCAGAGGGGCACCAGCTTCAGTGCCACCAAAGTTGGTGTCCTGGTGGAGCAAGTCCTGGGGCAGTATGATGCCCTCTTTGGAAGTTCCCGCGCCGACAAGGAAGGACGGACTCGGATCTGGACTGACATTGTGACTGCCATCAACGCGGAGGGGGTGGTAGTCCGCGACTTCCAACATGTCAAGAAGCGCTGGGAGAACTTCAGGTCCAGGACCCTGAACAAGGCCCGGCGCCTCTTGAAGGCAGCGGGTGCCAAGGGGCTCCGGGGCCACTTGTCAGAAGAGCAGATGAGGGTCCTGGAACGCATATCCCCAGCGCTCCACGTCCAGGTCCTTGAGAGGAAGACCCGTCTGGAGTCGAGCGGTAAGTGTACATGCATCCTGATTGTGAGCTGTGCGTGTGGTGATGTTTCAGTAGTGTGCAGGTTGCACATCTGTTTGTATGGGGTGGAGTATGGGTGGGGGTGTACAGGGCTGTGGGGCTAACACATGCGAGGGCTGTAATGTGGTAGACATGGATGGTGCTTGTGTGTGTAGGCTTGCATGCCAAATGGAGTTATGTGGGCACACATGTTTGGATGAATGTGTATGTAAGTAGACATGTCCGTGATGTCACGCATGTATGTTATTTTCAGCTGCATGTATCAGCACTGTGATTTGCAAGAAGGAAAGGAAATTGCACACCCTGTGCTTTGATGACAAATCTAATTTCATATATCTTTTAAAAGCTCCAATGGCTTGTCACTGTATTGGATGGTTTTATGGGGTGCCGGGGAGAAAAACAGTAGACCCTGGTGTCACAGGTCAGTGAAACTATGAACAGAATGGTGTTCCCATTAACAATGGGAACTCCCGTCCCCTGCACACCTCTGGGTATTGGATAAAAAGATCCAAACAAAATATACTTTTATGTTCACTTGTTGTTGATTTTGAGCATTACAAAGTATCAATTAAGCCACTCTTTTGTACAAATATTACATATGCAAACATGAAATGATTTGTTTCGATATACATAAAAGTTTCAAAAAGTCTTTATGAAGGCGTGATAGTATTTTAGTACCATTTACATGATAATACGGAATGTTCGAGTTTGATTCACTCAAAAAGAATATACAATAATTCAAGAAAAAAGGAAAAGCCTTCCTAATTCAGAGCTCTATGCGTTTCGAGAGTGTGCCTCTCTTCTTCAGGAGCAATAACTTTTCAATTTGAACACAATGTTTTCTTAACTTGTTATTAATTCACAGTCAACAAATAAATTCAAAGTATATCTATTTCATTTTTCTTTGATTACAGAACTTCAAGCATCCCTTCTTGTTGTGGAATGGTGAAAACGTCATCTAATGAAGTGCTGTAAATGACAATAATATGCATATTAGCTAGTGATTTAAACCGGGGATCAAATAAATAAATATAAACCTGTGTGGGAAACAGTATTCCTACCGGTGTTTCTTGTTCATATCCTGTATGTTTCTCAATTCAAAGATGACCATATCCCGTATGTTTCCTTAACTTAAATTCAAAAAATTACCTCAATGCACTGTAGGTAGTGTTTGTTGTGGTGCTGGGCCCCTCGTTGTCCCGTCCCCAACTTCTCAAAGGTAACCTACGCGAAAAATATTATGTCAATGTATGTAACTTAACCCATTTCACTAATAGATATTGTGACCTCTCTCATTTCTTTCATACCTTATTCGTGATGTTCCTTCACTCCAACACAAAAGCTGCAATCTCTGCCCGAGCCGCGCGTGTTTTCGAACCTCTCTCCCTATTTATTGTCATGTGACTTGAGGTCGTATGTCTGTGTAGATCATGTGATCGGATTAGCATTCTGGGAGTTGTAGTGTTGATTGCAAAATAATGCGCAAATACATGCTGACCGTATATATTTAGTTTTAATAGTCATTACCCTGTGAGATCTATTGTTTATCTGTGTATGTCGTTTTACACTGATTACAAGACTGAACTGAAGTGTTTCCTTATTCTCAACGAGCTAAATCTAGCCCCAGTGTTTTCTGGGAGTTGTAGAGTCAAGGACATAATCTGTAGATTGTCTTTTCCTCATTCCACATTAGTAGGTGGGAGACAGGTATATATTATAATAACAACTCCAGAAGTTTCTCAAGTGTGTGTCGCTATATACATGTGACAGTAGTAGAACAAAGAGATTATGAATGCAGTTGACAATTTATACCGGGAACATTAACATCATTATTTTTTCTTTTCTTTTAACAAGAATACATTCAGGCAATACTCCTCGTTCATACCTCTAGGCTCAAGAGAGTCCAATTTGTGCACCCAAAACATCTCTCTACGAGATAGAATTTGCTGTAAATTGCCCCCTCTGGCTGGTCGTGTAAGCAACCGAAAGTGTCTTTGACCCGTTGTCCAAATATCTAGACAAACTTCTTCAGCCCATTGTCCAGTCTACATCAACGTATCTAAGAGACACGACCCACTTACTTAACATACTGAATACATTTCGTGAAGTAGAAGATAATTGGATATTATTTACACTTGACGTACAATCCTTATATACCTCTATTCCCCATGAGGAAGGACTGGAGGCCTTAGAGTGGCTGTCACTCCAACAAGAATTCTTTCCATCTAACAAAACATTTGTCATCCAACTTGCTAAAATGATCCTTTACAATAATTACTTCAGATTTCAAGGGCAATATTATTTACAGATTGCAGGAACTTCAATGGGGGCAGCCATGGCCCCAGTGTATGCCAACACATTTATGTTTTATTTTGAAACTCAGTACATTCTAGACAACCCAAGATGGTCAGAGAAGTTAAAGATGTGGAAACGTTACATTGATGACGTGCTTGGCATATGGTGTGGCACAAAAGAAGAACTGGAAAACTTTCATGTATATTTAAACTCATGTAATGACCAAATCAAATTCACATTAGAAATTGGAACACCTGCAGTGCACTTTTTAGACACAAAAATGTATTCTGAAAATGGTAGACTACAAACAACAGTTTATAGGAAGCCCACAGATGTAAACAACAGCTTATTTTTTACGAGTCACCATCCTCAACACTTGAAAAATAACTTGCCCTTGAGTCAATTACAAAGAATCTCAAAAGGATAGTCTCAAAAGAGGATACTTTCTTGGAAGCAGAAAAAGATCTTATGTCACGATTTGAGGAGAGAGGATTCCCTCATAACATTCTTACAGAAGCAAAAGAAAAATGCCATCAAAAGACAAGATCAGACTTGCTAATGCAAAAGACCACAAAGGATAAAGACAATCCTCCACTGATCTATTTATCACAGTACTCTACCAAAAGCACACAAATCAAAAGGATTTTGCATAAGAATTGGAAAATTACTAGGTTGGACAAAAAACTCAGTAGTTTATTCCCAAAACCACCATTAATGCCCTACACCAGAGGGAGAAACCTACGGGACTCACTGGTCAAGGCAGAGATGGTAAACACGGTACAACAACAATTCTTGTCTAAAACGAAGAAAGGTACATTTCCCTGTTTGAATTGCAGTCAATGTAATAATGTTCAGAAAGGACCAACAATCAGACATCCATACACAGGCCAGAAAATTAATCTACAAAAGTTTGCTACTTGTGACAATAAATGTGTAATTTATGGACATATATGTCCATGTGGTAAATACTATGTGGGCCAAACACTGAGACGTATAAAGGATCGTATCTCAGAACACAAGTCTAATATAAGAACAGGAAACCTAAAGTCACCAGTCACAAGACACTTTAGGGAGCACAAACACACAATCTCACAGCTTAGATTGGTAGTTTTGGAAACAATTACACGACCAGCCAGAGGGGGCAATTTACAGCAAATTCTATCTCGTAGAGAGATGTTTTGGGTGCACAAATTGGACTCTCTTGAGCCTAGAGGTATGAACGAGGAGTATTGCCTTACTGTGTTCTTGTGAAAAGAAAAGAAAAAATAATGATGTTAATGTTCCCGGTATAAATTGTCAACTGCATTCATAATCTCTTTGTTCTACTACTGTCACATGTATATAGCGACACACACTTGAGAAACTTCTGGAGTTGTTATTATAATATATACCTGTCTCCCACCTACTAATGTGGAATGAGGAAAAGACAATCTACAGATTATGTCCTTGATACTACAACTCCCAGAAAACACTGGGGCTAGATTTAGCTCGTTGAGAATAAGGAAACACTTCAGTTCAGTCTGGTAATCAGTGTAAAACGACATACACAGATAAACAATAGATCTCACAGGGTAATGACTATTAAAACTAAATATATACGGTCAGCCTGTATTTGCGCATTATTTTGCAATCAACACTACAACTCCCAGAATGCTAATCAGTCACATGACAATAAATAGGGAGAGAGGTTCGAAAACAGGCGCGGCTCGGGCAGAGATTGCAGCTTTTGTGTTGGAGTGAAGGAACATCACGAATAAGGTATGAAAGAAATGAGAGAGGTCACAATATCTATTAGTGAAATGGGTTAAGTTACATACATTGACATAATATTCTTCGCGTAGGTTACCTTTGAGAAGTTGGGGACGGGACAACGAGGGGCCCAGCACCACAACAAACACTACCTACAGTGCATTGAGGTAATTTTTTGAATTTAAGTTAAGGAAACATACGGGATATGGTCATCTTTGAATTGAGAAACATACAGGATATGAACAAGAAACACAGGTAGGAATACTGTTTCCCACACGGGTTTATATTTATTTATTTGATCCCCGGTTTAAATCACTAGCTAATATACATATTATTGTCATTTACAGCACTTCATTAGATGACGTTTTCACCATTCCACAACAAGAAGGGATGCTTGAAGTTCTGTAATCAAAGAAAAATGAAATGGATATATTTTGAATTTATTTGTTGACTGTGAATTAATAACAAGTTAAGAAAACATTGTGTTCACATTGAAAAGTTATTGCTCCTGAAGAAGAGAGGCACACTCTCGAAACGCGTAGAGCTCTGAATTAGGAAGGCTTTTCCTTTTTTCTTGAATTATTGTATATTCTTTTTGAGTGAATCAAACTCGAACATTCCGTATTATCATGTAAATGGTACTAAAATACTATCACGCCTTCATAAAGACTTTTTGAAACTTTTATGTATATCGAAACAAATCATTTCATGTTTGCATATTTAATATTTGTACAAAAGAGTGGCTTAATTGATACTTTGTAATGCTCAAAATCAACAACAAGTGAACATAAAAGTATATTTTGTTTGGATCTTTTTATCCAATACCCAGAGGTGTGCAGGGGACGGGAGTTCCCATTGTTAATGGGAACACCATTCTGTTCATTGTATCAGCACTGTGTACATGTGCATTTGTGTGTATTTGACAAGGGTGCAACAGTGATGCAACATGGATGCATGTGACAGCGGGATGTGGAAGCCTGATTGGCAGATGTGACATGGATGCCCATCTGAACACTGCGACACTTGGCAGAGGTGTACACATGCATGCAAGTGTGGTGGTGTGTTTACATGTGTGGTGCACTTCCTGTGTTGCATGTGATGTCTGGCTCAGCTTTGCCTGCTCATGCTGTTGTATGTGTATGGATGGTGCTGGTAGTTGTGGTATGGCTCATGTGTGCGAGTTGAAATGACACGTGTGTTGGGGATTGTGATGGCATGTCTGAGGTTTGCCAATGCCACTCATGTACAACTGTCATGTGTGTATGTGTCCATTGTACAGTGCCCTGATGCCTGTGTTTTATTTCTCCCTGTCTGCAGCGTCAACTGATGAAGAGGGCGGAGAAGGTGCTGTGGAGCACAGCGGCGGGGATCCCACCGCCAGCCGGAGACTCAAGGCCCGGCTCCCCTCCCATGTTGTCATCTCGTCGGGGAGTGAGGAGTCTGGTCCCGCGTCCCAGGCCGCAGCTGCCGGGGGGAGGTCCAAGAGGCGGAGGTTGGAGTTGGACTCCTCGGCAGCAGAAGGGGCAGCTGGGACCCCACAGGGCCCAATGGGGGAAGATGGCACGGAGTCATCCAGGTTGGTGGGGGGTTTGGTGGAGGAGGAGGCCGTGCAAGCAACAGAGAAGGGGTCTGGAGGTGGGGATCCCACTGGTGCTAGTGGTGCAGTGCAGGACCAGGGACAGGAGGCAGCACAGGCCGCCGCGGAGGTGCCTGTGTGCAATCCTGTCCCTGATCCTGACCCTGCATCATATTGCACCAGCAGGGATGCCTACGTCCAGACCCGTTTTCAGGCAGGCGATGAGCAAACGACAACTGGCCTTCCTCTGCCTGCGGACGTGGCTACCCGGGTCCGGGTTGAGCCTGTCCTGACTGGTGTGGCGTTGCGTTAACGGGCCATGCGAGGTGACCTGCAGTCTTTTCATGAGGAGACTGCACGTCATCTCGAATGGCTCGTTGACCACGTCAGCCTGCTGGGACAGGTCACCCAGGCTGGATTCCTCCGTTTGATGGGGCTTGCTACGACCCCCTCCTCAACTGAACCCCCTACGCGCCAGTCGTCCTCCATGCCATCTTCCCACCCATCAGTCACCTGGGTGCCCTGTGGAGCTGCCTCTGACCGTGCGGCCAGGCTGGTGGAGGAGGCATCCCTGCCACAGTCGGGAGTCGGACGTCCAGCAGGGGTGGCCACATCAACGACTGCACCCCAGCCGGCGGAGGATGTGCAGGCAGCAGGAGGCAGTGCACGGGCAGAGGCACAGCAGCAGCAGCAACACGGTGGGAGCCATGAAGGCTCGGGGCCTTCAACATCGGAGGGGCAGGCATCGGCCGGAGGGCAGGGGGACCCAGGACAGAGAGTGTCTTCCGTGTGGCAGCGGTTGGGCCACGCCATAGATGCGGAGCGGGCGGAAGAGGCACGGCTCACAATGGTCAGGGCGGAGAACTCCATGCGGAGGGCCCTGAGGCGGGCCGAGTGCCTCGAGGCAATCCGCAGGGGGTTGGAGGTGGACACGTCGACGGCCCTGCGGACCCTCGGGGCCATGGAGGAGGACCGCCTCTGGGACATTGAGCAGGAGTTCGATGATGCCCTGGCCCGGGACATCCAAAAGTGAGCCGTCAGACTAGCCCACTGCCCTTGTACATAGTTATGTAGGTAGTGTTAGGTTTCCTTTGTTTTTTGATTTTTTTGGACCTTTTGGACATTGGCCACATTTTTGTATATAGTTTATTTTATTAGTTAGTGTTGTTAGATAGGTTTCATTTCTTTTGTTGGGATAATGGACCCTGGCTTGTTCGTCTGTACATAGTTCAGTGTTGGATTTTATTTTTCTTTCACAATTTACCAATGGAGCAATGGCTTTCAATTATTTCCCATTGGATTTTCTTTTGTGGACAGTGATTTTGGACACCATTACTTTGGATTATGATTTTTGGTTTTGCTTTTTTTCACGGACATGCTTCTTTTCATTTTTGTACATTCCCATTTCTGTTTCTTTATTTTTGAATCTATTTATGTTTCCTTTAATACATATTTTTTTATCGAACTTCAATGTGTAGTATCATGTCATTGGTTTCATGCATATCATGATATGGGTTTTGAGATTCACTGACCCCCATTGGATGTATGTGAGGGACATGTGTTTGTTTCGAAACTTGCAATTGGTGTTCTGTCATGTAATTGCCATTTCTGAGTGGGTGGATGCAATACTCGGGTGGGTGTTTTGCATTTGGAGCCTGACCATAGGGACAAGGGATCTAGATTGTGATGACATGTTGGCTGGGGAACATGAGTTGGGGCCTGCTGGTAGGTGCCCCACAGCGCTGGGGGGTGGGGGTGGTGGGAGACATGGGTGGGGGCCTGGTGGAGGGTACCCAACAGTGCTGGGGGGTGGGGGTGGTGGGGAACATGAGTTGGACATGGGTGGGGGCCTGCTGGCAGGTGCCCCACAGTGCTGGGGGGTGGAGGTGGTGGGAGACATGGGTGGGGGCATGGTGGAGGGTGCCCCTGGTGGCTGGGGTTGCAGGGGGACATGCGTTGGTGGGCAGTAGGGCAAGTTGACATGTGGGTTGGCTGGGGGGCATGGCCATGGTGGATGGGGTGCCTGCAGGACATGTGCAGGGTAAGCCCCTGTGGTGTGAGCCACCTGCAGGTGCCGTGGTGGGTATAGAGGGAACACCTGGGAGGACCTACACGTGCAATTCATGTGTGGTGCTCCCCGCGCACCCCTGTAATGCACGTACCCTGATGGAATTGCGTGTGATACTTTCCGCGCACCCCAGATATGCACGTACCGCGCTCAATCGCTTGTGTAACTTCCCGCGCAACCCCGAAATACACGTGCCCCGCTCGCACAGGCCCAATTGCTGTATGTTGCCACTTTTGTAATGCGCAGGGACGCTACCGCCTGCCTTCGTGTGGTGGACGTGTTTCGGCTTGGGCGTGTCTTTGGCTGTGCGTGGCTTTGCCCTTTTCGATTCCATGAATACGTGTGTGCGTTCCGTCTGCTTCCCTGCAGTACATCCCCAGTTACGCCCTTATTTTCTTGCGTTGTTCCCCATTCCGCGCGTTACGCCCCGTGTTCCGCCCACTTTCTGGTGTATGCGCCGAGGTTGTGCGCTTTCACTGTGCGCATCGCGCACGCCTTTCGGGATGTTGCAGTGACATGTGCGCCATGCACGGGTTTGGCACACATCCCGAGGAAAACACGCGCAGGGACTTCCGTGAATCGCATGCGTGCGCCTGTTTTTTTGCGCTTGTGCCTGCTTGCGCAAAGATTTTCGGCGCACGTTTGTTCCATGAATCGGCCCCTAAGAATTTTGCTGCACATTTCGCATCTGTTGGGCGCATGGTCCTGCTTCCACCCATCGAGAAAAGGGACAGACCACCACTATTAAGTACCGAGCTCCATTGCACCTTTCTCCCATGTCTGAGTAGTATGTGCAGCTCACAGAAAGGTCCAGTGGGGCGGGGCAGTGTTCCGCGTAATGTTTGGTGGGTCATTCCTGAACTGTATGTTTGACATGTGACACATTCGATTGACATTTTACCCAGGTGCTCTTGGAGATTTGGTACAAACCAGTCCTCTTGAATGTCTGCTGCTATATGTTGCTTTGTGGTGTGGGCGGGGAAGTACAATTGTTGGAATGCAAGTTCTAATAGTTCCACAGGCATTACCACCTTTCCCGTTGCCTCCTGTCGCCATAGGAGATCAGTAGGCGACTGTGTACACCCTCTTTTTAACCAGAGCTCTTGTTCTTCAGCTGGGGCCCTTCTCTATGACTCAATTAATTGTGCGATTGGTAGTGTACTGTACGCTGCCTGTTTTGCAGCGGCGTCTGCTGCTGCATTTCCCAGTGAAATTTCGTCACAGTTGTTGGTGTGGGCTTGGCATTTTACCAAGGCCACGACAGAATGCTCTCATCAGTTCATTCAGTAGTTCACCATGCTGTACTGGGGACCCATCTGGTCCTCTGAACCCCCTCCTTCTCCACCTCGATAGCCCAGCGTGCACAGTTGTGGTTGCATATGCTGAGTCAGAATAAATGGTAACTGCACATCCTTTTGCTGTATTTTAATGCCTCAATTAGCACTACTAACTCTGCTGCTGGTGCCCAATAAGGCATTGGTAGTCGTTTTTTTGTACAATGATTTCATATTCCCCTTCTTCTGATCTTACCACTGCTGCACCTACATGTTTCTCTCCTGTCACTGGACAAATGGATGCTGACCCATCTACAAAATACACCTCACCCTGCTCTAGGGCATTTCACTTGCTCTGGGATTGTCGTCTCCCTCCCCTTCATATGTGGCACAATCATGAGCTTGCATATCTTCTACTGTACATGCCTCAGTGAGGAACGCGGCTGGATTTACAATTTTGCAACATACCACGTGAATGTTTTGGCTGGAAAGTATTACTTCATATGCTGTTGCTCTTTGTGTAGTCAGTGTTGACTTGGACCGTTCAAGAATGGCAAATAGTGAGTGTTCTACTAACAATGTAACAGAGCATCTCATTACTATTGTTGCACTCTTTTCTATTGCAAAGGCGGCAGCTGCGAGAGCCTGTTCACACGCGAATTGGCCCTGCATCACTGAGTCTAGGGTGCCACTGTAGTAAGCTATTGGTTTGTGTCACAGGGATGTTTTTTGTGTGCAATGTTGCAATGTGAAAATAAGTAAAATTCCCACTTATGGTCTGTGGTTACTAGAACGGGAGCCGTGCATATGAGTTCTTTTAGTGTTGTGAAGGCCGTGTGCAAGTCAGGTGTCCAGGTGATGCTTGTGTTCCCCTTTTTGGCTTCTTTTAATGCTTGCAGTAGTGGTCGGGTGTATGGTGCATAGTCAAGTATCCATGCTCGGCAATAGTTACATATGCCGAGAAACCTCTGCATGTCTTTCACAGTATGGGGCCTAGCTGTTGCTCATACTGTTGCTGCTCTGTCTGGTATTATTCTCTTTCCATCCTTAGATATTAGCTGTCCTAGGTACAGCTCCTCTGTTTTACAGTACTGTAGTTTCCCTTTGTCTACCTTGTAACCCTTGTGTGCCAACAATTTTAGCAATGTTATTGAATCTTCTCTGCGTTGTTCTTCACTCTCACTACAGATTAGGAGGTCGTGTACGTATTGTATTATTGTGCTCTTGATGTCAATATTGCCAAGGTCTTCGTGTAGTATCCTGTTTGTTAGGCAGAATCATATGCAGTACCCTTTGGGAACACCACACACAATTAAGACTACAAGTGCAAGTACAAATTCACCTTTGGTACAAGCCTGTACTACACAGTAAAGTGGTAGCGATGGCTGAGCAGCCAGACTTATCTCAAGAGTAAAGTGAGCAGTATCAGAAGTTACACAAAGGACAGCCTCCCTCTCCTGGTTGAATTTGCTGTGCATTGCTGCAGTATACCGGATAGCCAGGAGGACCGGACCCTGCTTGGGTGTTAAGGAGCGCAACTTTTATTTGTTGCTTTGCTCTGCTGCTGGTTTCTTCCCTGGGTAGTGCAGGACCCTCCAGTCTTCCTACTTCTTGTCAGTCCGACATTCGCTTCAGGAACCGTGAGCCTGCAGGAACTACCAGGAACGTCCGCCTCAGCTACAGCTCCCTCTCTGTTTTAAGATACTGTGCAAATCCGGTTGTCCGTTTCGTTCAACCACGGCTGAAAGTGTTTGAAATCTTTCTCCAATCCGAGGGCTTGTCCTTCTCTTCTCTTTGAACTAACTTTTGTATCAACCAACCTCATCTGGAAACCGTGCCACGAACTTTACCACGAACTACCCTGAACTGTGTGATCTTGAGCAAAAGACTTTTGACCCATTAACTTTGGCCCTAAGCCTTTTCTACCTGATTCTATCTCTGTAGTTCCTCTTGTTCAATTACCCTGAGTACTTACCTGTTGGTTTGACCTACTTTCTAATAACTTTGTTTTTCCCTCCCTTTTAAATTGCTGGAGTGCCATTTTGCTCCTACTTCATTTTGTGAGCTTAACTTGTCTGGAATTTAAGGGAAGTGGTGTGGTGTATTAAGGGTGTGCGTTTTTAGACTGCTTATAATAGTGTACTGTTATACAACTGAAGACTGAAATAAATGTAGATTCTTTTACTTGAAAACCTTGAGTCAGTGTTTGCCTGAATCATAGTAATTGCTGTCCTTTGTGTAACTATTTGATACTGCTCTCTTACTCTTGAGATAAGTCTGGCTGCTCTGCTACTGCTACCACTATAACTGAGTAGTACAGGCTTGTACCAAAGGTGAAATTGTAATGTCACTTGTAGTCTTAATTGTGTGTGGTGTTACCAAAGGGTACTGCATATAATTCTGCCTAACAGCCTTTTGTCAAGATCTACGGTGTTAGCAGCAGCAACAACAGCAGCGCTTGACATTTCTTGCACACCGCAACCGGCCACATCATTAGAAGGGAGATTGGGTTGCCCTGGTTGGTCATTAATCAGTTTATCCGGAACCGGATTAATGATGGGGTTTGGTCGTAATGATATTAGTGTTAAAGACCCTGCTTGAACCAAGGACTCAGGTGGCGTGTAGGTTAAATCAACTCGCTCGCAGCACACATTTTGTATTTTTGGAGATCTCTAAAGGATGTAATTCAAGGGGTGGAGTTAGAAGATTTCCAGGCATGGGAACTCTAACGTCTGGTGCACAGAAATTACGTATATCAGCCATTGGTGAAAAGGAGCGTGTATTTATGGCAACCTTTTTAGTACGAGATAAGTGAATAATATGCGTTGAAGATTTTGGAATTATTAGTGCGACTGCAGCATGAGCTGCAATTTCATTAGCGGCCGGCGTGCCAGTCGTAAGCAGAAATGGCGTTGGCGAGGGGTAACAGGAAGCCAGATACAACGGTTTGATGATGTAAATCACTGGGTAACGTGGCCGTACAAAATATGATAAAAGAAGAGAAGCACAGGGCAATGTAACGCAACAAACAATGAAAAGAATAACTTCCACTTCCTGCTGACAGCCGACAGCACTTGCAAAAAAGGCACTTCCAAAAAGCACGAGTGCAAAATGCACGCGGCCTGATGTTTAAGTAGAATTCTGGGAAGGCGGGCAGGGCTTGCAGATTATTAAGTCTAAAACAAGACAAAAACCAATAAAATATGATTATTATATGCTAAATAAAAGTAGATAGGTGGCTGGAGGTATCTTATATAGTACTTGTTAAAGTCAATACCAATAAGCTATATTTTCAAGCTAAAGAGCATGGATCTACGCCAGAACGCCTCGACAGCCGACAGCACTTGCAAAAAGACACTTCCAAAATGTGCGTGCGCTTCGATGTCTAGGTAGAATTCTGGGAAGGTGGGCAGGGCTTGCAGATTAAGTCAATAAGGTATATTTTCAAGGTAAAGAGCAGGGATCCTTGCCAGAACGCCTTCACAGCTGACAGCACTTGCAAAAAGGCACTTCCAAAATGCGCGCCTAATTCTAGTATTAGGGTAAGGTTGATCCTCTCAGGAAGTTTTATCGGGTAACATTCCAACGTATTGCGGTCTTAGACAAGGCTGCACTCTGGTGCCCTGTCTAGTCGATATTTATATTTCAGATTTGAGCCAGCATCTCGAGTCTTCCTCATTAGCATCGCCATGCCTAGATAATGTGGATGACGTGGCTGTTAGAGAGAATTCTCATTTATGACTCATTTCCCTCACCACCTAGTCAGTCCCTCAGCAGCTTTGCTGGACTTCAGGGGTTTATGTTTTCCACCTGGTAAGAGTGTGAGCCTTTTTCCCACTCTTACATGTGCTTTGCCATGTGTACTTCTACTGTTTTGTGTGATCTTGGGCTCCGGAGCTACACCACTCCATGAGCCACACTTTTTGTGTGTGTTACACAGCACCTTCAGTGCAGTGACACAGGGTTGTCTTTCAAACTTCCCACTGACTCCATTTTTCTGGGGCTGACTACTGTCCCCCAGAAACATGTAAAGTTGCCATTAACTTTATATAGTCACTTTAAACTACAGACCCAGTACGCCCCATCTTGATTGGAGTGTTGGAAAGGGTTAGTTCCTATCCCTTTTTGTCTGTGCCTCTCTGATCTTTATTTTGCTCACTTAACACTTAGACTTGGCTGGTGGCAGTGGTATACTATATAAACGTGGTACTGTTTTAGGCTATTATATTAGCCTCGAACTTAAACCCGCTTGACCAAATACTTTTTTTTTTTTGGCTCCGGTTGGGTTTTATCGCCATTTCTTTTTGTTAAAGTCCTTCTTGTGTTTTACTTTGCGCGGCAAACCAGGTTTGCCTCCTTTGTTCGCCAACCTTTGGCAGGCTTCTGTCCAGAAGCCCTCCTTTGGTGTCTGGGTGTCTAGGTGGGCTAAATGTGAGGGAGGGGTTTAGTCACCCCCTGCCCAGGGTGTCCTTGGAGACCCAAGTCGCACTTTGTGTCGATTGGCTGAGGTGGTTGTCCAGGTCGGACAACCCCCCTGCTGAGTGATTGACAGCCAGGCTGTGTGAATGGGGGATTTCTGCATAAAAGGCAGGACTCTTGGGCTGGAAGTGAGAGTCGCCACTGGAACTGCAAGGAACCAAAGAGAAGCAGAGAAGAAGATGGATGCTGCAACTCCCGAGTCCTGGTGAAGCCCTGCTGCAGTCCTGAGCTATCTACCCTTCAACGACAAGAGAAGATCCAGTCCGGAGTCTTCTTCCCTTGAGCTTGGTGGGATCAACCAGCTCACCTTCCACAGCCAGAGGATCCTCTTCTTGGTCGAAATCACTGCACAAAGCTGTAGTGGTCCGAATAGCCATCTGAAGAGTCTCTCCTGTTTTTAAAGGAGCGCACCTTTTATTCACCATTGCTTTTCTGCCGCTGGCCTCATCCCTGGGTAGAGCAGATCGCTCCAGACGTCCCCA
Source organism: Ambystoma mexicanum (assembly GCF_040938575.1). Lineage (NCBI taxonomy): Eukaryota > Metazoa > Chordata > Amphibia > Caudata > Ambystomatidae > Ambystoma > Ambystoma mexicanum. The sequence continues at coordinate 1,385,402,021 of NC_090933.1, forward strand.
CGACTGAAGTGCCAGGAACTGGGCTTCTGCAGGAACTACCAGGAACCTCTGCCGTAGCACCAGCTTTTCTTCATAGGAATTGGGGTAAACCCCTTCTCACCCAAGGCTTGCCCTTGTCTTCCTTCCCTCTTATAACCTTTGCTTCCCTTTTGACAATATCTAAGTACTCCTGGCAATCTCAAATTGGGAACTGTTCTAACCTTGTGATCCTCGACAACACGGCCCTGTCCCATTTGACACTGGCGCAGGCCTATTGACTTTTATCTACATTTTAGAAAGTGTCTCTTGATTCCATCTGCCTTGACAAAAGTATTGCCTATGATTTTTATCCCCAACTCTCTTGTGTTAATTCATGTGCTAAGTGTGTTTGACTACGGTAACATTTCTTCTCACGGGTACGCCTTTCTTTCGTAAGACCGAACTGTCATTACTGTCAAAAAGTTATCGCGTAATAACCGCCGGTAACGGCTTTGTTTCACAACACTGGTCTGTCAAATCCAAAGGTACTTACCTTGAATTGTTCTGCACAAAGAGAATTGGTTGTGTGTAGTGTATTTGAAGTGTGGTTTTAATTTAATAGAAGTGAAGTGTTTTGTGAACAGATGGTTTAAAAATAAATGTAGTTTTACTTTTTAACCAGAAACCTTGAGTCAGTGTTTGCTTGAGTCACAGTAATTGTAGTCCTTTGTGTAATCTCTACTACTGCTCATTTGCTCTTGAGATAAGTCTGGCTGCTCAGCCACTGCTACCACTTTAACAGGGTAGTAGAGGCTTATACCAAAGGTGAACTTGTACTTTCACTTGTAGTCTTAATCTTGTGTAGTGTTCCCTAAGGGCACTGCACAGGATTCTGCCTAACAGTGGGTCTTTTGGATCATATTCTCATAGCACTCCAGATAGTCCTGACATCAGTTTCCCACTACAGCAAAACAAATGACATCAGAATTAACAAAAATAAGACTAAAATCATGAGACTATTTTGCCTGTTAGGCAGAAAATTGGCTTTACTTTTGCCCTCTAATAAATATTACAAAGGCAAAGTCATCCCTACAATCATCTACGGGCTGGAAACCCTCCTGTCCTCCCATTTCTATGATTTACGAATAGTGGTGGGAGGGGGGGGGTCTGGAGAAACGTTTCTTATTACTTTGTATCCTTGTTGCTGCAATACGTTTAGAATTGGGACGACTGTCTCTTAGAGTCAAAGTACTTTGGAACGTGCTCTGCCTATTTTGGGAAGTGGTGTCTCCCCCCTCAGAAATCGCTGTTTGAGGACCTTTGTGCAAGCGACATTCTCTGAGGATGGATGGCGATTTGCATTTCTATACTGATATTTAAGAAGCGGTTGTGGGAATCTGACTGGAATAGGACTGTCCAAGAATTGTTTAGATACAACCTTTATGAACATGTTAAACACTTACACAATAGAAGGGTTCTCTCCCCCTATACCTTATGATATTCCCAAACACCAACGGGAAACTCTAATCTCTTACATACTAAGGTGATGTTGCACTCCAGAGATAATGGGGCAGAGCCCCCCGCCCTCCCCGTTTGCCGCTTCTGTGGCCTCCCGGAGGTCGAGACACTGAAACATTTGCTTGTACTGTATCCTGCTCTTTTAATCCTATGGATTGATTTTAGAGGGACATTTGTTTGTAATCGTGCTTTTGTAGAATCTGTTCTTTTATGTGATTACATCTTCTCCGCGTTTCCTACTTCTTAGACATTGGCAATTCTGCACTTCTTAAGACATATCAAGCTTCTTGTTTAGAAGTGATTTTAAAAGGAGTTCATATTTAGTTGATTTGAATCCAAGCAAATAGTATCTTTCTGTTTTTAGAATTTACTTGTAGAACTATGAGAGAGTACATTTTGTATTATGACATTTTCTACAATGTGTTGTATGTAACCTTACTACTATAAAGTTCTCCACACTTTGTACAGTCAAGTATGTTTTTTTTTTAGGTTTAAAGAAACCAAATAAAAATAATAAAAAAAAGGATATGGTTTAGCAGTGACCAAAAAGGTGCACTTTCCTGGAAATAGAAGAGTGCCAAGGTTTTCAAGTGCTGTTGCCATGAGTGAGCCAACACTTTGTGTGTGCAACATATGAATGTTCACTATTATATATGTAGCAACACAATAGCCGGTTTAGCTACAACTGATACATTTTGACAAACGCACCTTGAGAACTAAATCATTCTTGGGGACTGAATGTTCTGGGCAATGAATGCCAGCCTGAGGTTCTCTCTGGGCAAAGAATTGGGCTGTTGTGAAGCTGTTCTGTGTGTAAAGGGCACTAACAGTCTGGGGGCAGGATACGCACCTTGCAACGTGTAAAGAGAGCAGGGGCGCGGGACTCTACATCGTCAAGAGAAGGGTATAAGTAGGATGGTGCATGCAGGATTGTAACCACGGAAAGGCCGGGAGGGTGGATTAAAGGGAGTGTGGTGGTAATGCTAGCAGGGAATGGGGATGTGGTGAGAGTCAGACAAAAGAAAGGGCCAAGACTGAAGGAGAGATCCATGGACAACATAGAGACTGATATACAAGGAGGGGCCACCTTACAGAAAATATCAACATTGACAGATCATGCCTGTAAGCTAAGCAGAATGTGGTGCTCTCCATTCACCTGCACACAATCACAAAGTCTTGCCAGCCCCAAGCAAGTGTAAGAAGTCCACCAAGGAGTCGCCAAGAGTTCAGGATCATTGGTTTCCTATTTTCATCTGTAAGGACTTCAAACCCTCTTCAAGTCTGGCTTTCCGATCACAGTTTGGCAGACTGTTGACATCTCCATTTCAAACCAAATCCTAGGCCATGTCTATCACATCATGTGGGCAACCCACAGATGAGGCGAACTACGTTTGTGATTGGTGAAGATCTTTGAGGCATTTGAGACTTCATGCTCATGTTTAAATTGAGAGTCTTATGAGACTGTGTATTCAACAGTGAAAATGAAGACACCAACAGCTTCTGCCCCTTGATTCTGCAGTACACCGTTTTAAGAGAGGTCCCATGTCAGTCAAAGAGTGAATGGTTTACAGCCAATAATCCTGAACGGTAACAAGAGCATCCTGTATATCTGGCAGTCGGGTTCTCTACTACACGGCTTGCATAGCATCAACTATCTGAGGCTGTAGGAGGCCGCACCATGTTGCACAACAAGTCTGGGCCGCGAGCACCATCTAGACGCATAATGGAAAAGCAGTGTATTGTTCCATGTATCAGCGGGTGAAGCCCCATTGTTTCATGCATCAATGGGTTTAAGGCCCATTGTTTTATGTATCGTAATCAACACTTTTTATGTTTAGAATCATTTTATACTGCATCTGGTACTTGTATGCCTAGACTTGTCATGTGAAAAACTAAAGTACTGCAAAAATAATATGAAGAAGGCAACTATGTGAGCGGTTTTATCACCATGTTGGTCTCTGTAGTGATGCCAGGTGAGAGAAGATGGCAGTGGCTTGCTGGCACTTCTAGGGTTCTCTGTAGTAATGCCATGTGAGAGAAGATGGCAGTGGCTTGCTGGAACTTCTAGGTTTCTCTGTAGTGATGCCAGGTGAGAGAAGATGGCAGGGCTTGCTGGCACTTTTAGGGTTCTCTGTAGTGATGCCAGGTGAGAGAAGATGGCAGGGCTTGCTGGCACTTCTAGGGTTCTCTGTAGTGATGCCAGGCGAGAGAAGATGGCAGTGGCTAGCTGGAACTTCTAGGGTTCTCTGTAGTGATGCCAGGTGAGAGATGATGACAGTGGCTTGCTGGCACTTTTAGGGTTCTCTGTAGTGATGCCGGTTGAAGGAATATGGCAGGGCTTGCTGGCACTTCTAGGTTTCTCTGTAGTGATGCCGGGTGAGAGAAGATGACAGTGGCTCGCTGGCACTTCTAGGTTTCTCTGTAGTGATGCCAGGTGAGAGATGATGACAGTGCTTGCTGGCACTTCTAGGTTTCTCTGTAGTGATGCCAGGTGGGAGAAGATGGCAGGACTTGCTGGCACTTCTAGGGTTCTCTGTAGAGATGCCAGGTTAGAGAAGGTGGCAGTGGCTCGCTGGCACTTCTAGGTTTCTCTGTAGTGATGCCAGGTGAGAGAAGATGGCAGTGCTTGCTGGCACTTCTAGGGTTCTCTGTAGTAATGCCAGGTGAGAGAAGATGGCAGGGCTTGCTGGCACTTCTAGGGTTCTCTCTAGTGATGCCAGGTGAGAGAAGATGGCAGGGCTTGCTGGCACTTCTAGGGTTCTCTCTAGTGATGCCAGGCGATGAAGATGGCAGTGGCTCGCTGGCACTTCTACGGTTCTCTGTAGTGATGCCAGGTGAGAGACGATGACAGTGCTTGCTGGCACTTCTAGGTTTCTCTGTAGTGATGCCAGGTGAGAGAAGATGGCAGTGCTTGCTGGCACTTCTAGGGTTCTCTGTAGTAATGCCAGGTGAGAGAAGATGGCAGGGCTTGCTGGCACTTTTAGGGTTCTCTCTAGTGATGCCAGGTGAGAGAAGATGGCAGTGGCTCGCTGGCACTTCTACGGTTCTCTGTAGTGATGCCAGGTGAGAGAAGATGGCAGTGGATCACTGGCACTTCTAGGTTTCTCTGTAGTGATGCCAGGCGAGAGAAGATGGCAGTGGCTGGCAAGCACTTCTAGGGTTCTCTGCAGTGATGCCAGGTGAGAGAAGATGGCAGTGGCTCGCTGGCACTTCTAGGTTTCTCTGTAGTAATGCCAGGTGAGAGAAGATGGCAGGGCTTGCTGGCACTTCTAGGGTTCTCTCTAGTGATGCCAGGTGAGAGAAGATGGCAGGGCTTGCTGGCACTTCTAGGGTTCTCTCTAGTGATGCCAGGCGAGAGAAGATGGCAGTGGCTCGCAAGCACTTCTAGGGTTCTCTCTAGTGATGCCAGGTGAGAGAAGATGGCAGTGGCTTGCTGGCACTTCTAGGGGTTGTGGGCTTTTAATACTCCACAGTCGTTTGTTTGTTTATTATTCATAATGCGCGTCAGACCCAGAGGTAAAAGGGTGCAGCAGTTACAAGATAATGCAAGGCTTAATTACAGGAAGTCAACAGTATGAAACATAAATTACAGAGTAAGGAAAAAAAATAGACTTCTTATATACAGATATTATTGCAGTCAATATGCACAAATGCAAATAGTGGTAGCAGCTTGGGGTGATCAGTGTTCAGTTGACATAATGTAATAATGACCAGTCATTGGCTTTCAGCCACAGGATGGTGTTAGTTCTAAAGTTGGGATAGGACTGGTCTGTTCTCAGTGTAGGAGGCAGGGAATTGCAAAGTTTAGCCGCTTTGACGGGAAAAATATTGCCTCTGATGGTGGTGAGTTTGAATTTAGGGATGGCCAGACGATCCTTATTTGCTGATCTGGTGGGTCTTATGGATGTCTGTCGAATCTCTCTGATAGGTAGATAGGGGCGGCATTATTGAGAGATTTATGGGTGAGTGACAGAGTTTTTAGGAGGATTTTGTCTTTGGTTCTGAGCCAATTATTCTGTCGTCTATTCTCAGAGATATGGTTTCTTTTAGAAATGCCTAGTGCCGCTCCAAGGGCATTGTTTTGTAGGGTTTGAATTTTTTTAATGATGGCTTTGTTGGAGCCTATGTACAATGCATTGCAGTAATCCAGACGGGACAGGATTAATGCTCTGGCCAGGATGGTACAGCTGTTATGGGAGAGAAATGGCTTTCCTGGGCTTATAAGTTTGCACGTATAGGCCGTAGATGACGCTAGCGTGTTAACTTGCTTGGCAAATGAGAGTGTAGAATCAAGATAAAAACCTAGTGTTTTTACCTCCTGAGCTACCTTAATGCAGTTTCCGTCGATTATAAATGAAGAGTAATCAGGTCCCAATTTTCTTAAGTTAGTGCGGGTACCCAGGATTATGAGTTCTGTTTTATCATCATTCAGGCATAGACCGTGTGTGGCCATCCATGCCTGGATGATGATGTACGCTCTGTTCACCAAGGCCAAATCCTTGTCATAATCTCCTGAAAGTGGGAGGAGGATCTGGGTATCAGCTGCATAGTTAGTGTAGGTGATACCAAGATGGTCCAGATCATCGGAAAGAAGATGTTGTACAGAGTGGGAAAAACGCAGGATCCCTGTGGAACACCGCAGGAGATGGGAATGGCGTCTGCAGCTGCACAGGGCGAGAAGACCCTCATGGTTCTGCCACTTAGGAACGGTCTAATCCAAGTTATAGCGTCCTTAGAGAAGTGTGCTGCTCTGTCGAGATGGTTGCATAGTATTGTATGATCCACCAGATCGAACGCAGCTGAGAGGTCCAGAAGGAGGAGCAAGGCTGATTTGCCACTGTCTCTGAGTTCATCGACTTGGGTCTTGAGATCAATGAGGGCAGTCTCTGTTCCGTCGTGTTATGATACTTCTCATGTAGACTATTGTTCTGCAGCAAAACATTGGAAATGTGAGACATTAGTCCGAATACTTAACGAAACTATTAATCTGTGGTTTCCAAACTCCCCTAATGGTGTTATGTGTTTATTTGAAAAACCCTTACAATGTGCACTCTAATCTACCCCAAGAAATTCCACCAGCTGCTCCCGACTTAAATGATGTTACTTCTGTATTTACATGGTCGCCTTCTGCTGACTCAGTTCATGTATGCCTCATAGAGTCAGGCCAGACCCCTGTCTCTGCCCTATTCTTGAATTCTCTTGCTCCCTCTTCTTTGGGCTGTCCTAGGATGTTTTAGTAAAGCCACATACAGAGTGTTCATTTATTAATTTTATTGGTTGTTAGCATCCAAGACTGGGTATTACAGGAATTTCATAGAGAACTATGGGACCATAGCTTCTCCACTGAATGTGATCTCCTCTCCAAAATTCCCTAAAAAGGTCAAATGGAATGAGGAGTGCAATCAGGCATTCGAAAACCTGAAAAGAACCCTTTGTCAAGCTCCAGTTCTAAAAGCTCCTGACTACCACCAACCCTTCATTGTGCAAACAGATGCTTCCAATACAGGTATAAGTGCAGTCCTTAGTCAACTGGATGAGAAAGGTAGGGAGCACCCCATTTGCTTCATCAGTAGGAAACTGAAGGAACCTGAAACAAGGTGGGCAACCATCGAAAGAGAGTGTTTTGCCGTTGTGTGGTCCCTGAAGAAGTTTAGACCATACTTGTATGGATCTACTTTTATTATTCAGACTGACCACCAACCCTTGAGATGGTTGATGCAAATGAAAGGGGAGAACCCAAAACTGCTAAAATGGTCAGTCTGCCTCCAGGGGTTTGATTTTACCATTGAGCACAGGTCAGGATGTCACCACCAAAATGCTGATGGTCTCTCTAGGGTGTGTTTAACCGGCTAGAGGTAAGAGACTCATCCAGGAGTGGATCAGATCCTCCTGTCCCTTAGTCTGGGGGGGGGTCCAGTGTTAGGGAGAATTCTCTTTAAAGGCTAATTTCCCTTACCTATAGAGTCCCCCAGCAGCTTTGCTGGATTTGAGGGTTTATTTTTTTCTCCTGCTAAGAGTGAGACTCTTTTTCCCACTCTTAGACAGATTGCTGATGTGTGTTTTAGGCTATTTTTTGTGCTTATGGTCTATGGGGTTTTTCTCACCCTCATAGGTATCATCTTATTTCTGTGTGTTACACAGCACCCTCAGTGCAGTAAAACAGGGGTGTCATAGTGACCCCCAAACATAGACTCCGTACCCTGGGACTGACTGCTGTCTCCCAGGGCATGTAAAGTTACCATTGACTTTACTAGTCAAATCTATTGAACAGAACCAGTACAAACCATTTTATATGGAAGTACTGGAGGGGTTAATAATGTTTCCCCTGTGTCTGTTTTGTAGGGGACAATGCCTCGTCCCCCTTTTATCAGAGTATGGCTGGTGGCAGTGGTTCTACCACTTTTCGTTTAACCGTGAATAGTTTTCTATGGGATTTTCCCATTGTTCGAGGCTATTTTTTTTAAATAGTAGCCTCTAACATACCCCTGGTTTATTTAATTATTATTTATTCTCCAGTTGGGTATTTTTGCCATATCTCTGTTAAAACTTCTTTCTCGCGTCTTCCTCTATAATCCTAACCCAGGTCGGGGATCCTTCGTTCGTCCTTTTGGCGGGCTTCTGCACAGAAGCCCTCCTTTGGGCGCCAGTGAGTCTGGGGTAGACAGGATGTGTGGGAGGGGGAATTGGCACCCTGGACAGAGTTGCCTAAGCAACCAAAGTTGCACTCTGCCCTGATAGGCTGGGGGGTTATCCCACCAGGATAACCACCCCGCAGCATGAGTGACAGCTAGGCTTTATGAATGGGGGTTTTTCTGCATAAAAGCAGGGCTCTGAGGACTGGAGGACAAGACGTCGCCACTGGACCTGAGAAATCCAAAGAGGAGAGAAGCCGAAGACATCTGCAACGACTGAACCACCAGTTAAGCCCTACTGCAGATCCTCACCACTTTTGTCCAACGACAAGAGAAGATCTTCACCTGCAAGAGCCTTCTTCTTTTGGCTCGTGGTATTGCTTGTTTTGTGAAACATTACAAGAAATGTGTGATTTCCTAACTGGAAGAGTCGGGGAATGTAGCCGTGCATTGCTTTTCTCAATATTCACAGAAACCATTACGTTACCAGTCCAAACATGTCTAGCACATACTTTTTCTTTTTCACTCACTTTTCCAATTTTTTTCCCAAATTATAAAAATGTTAGGTACATAGTCGCTGCCTGACCTGCACAAATCACCCCTTCCTGAACATAGACTGAATGTATGGCTTTCTGGGTTCCCATCAAGCTTTCCTACCCTTGCCCTCCATTCCTTCCAAGCAGGTCCTATAAAATAAAAATGGTAAAACCACCTACCTTGCACAAAACTAATGGTAACCTTATAAAAAAATGATTTTTGTTTCCACTCAACCTGTTCTTGAAAGCTTGGAAAATGGTGAATTCAGAACCTCAAACCATTTGTTCCTAGCTCTTACAAGAAAGAAAAACAGGCTTCTTTGTACATAATTTTATTGGCATTTTCTGAAAAAAAACAAAATGTGCTCTTTTTTTGTTATTTTCTCTCACCTCCCTAGAACAAACTGGGATTCCTTGGAGGCGTTATGACCGCCTACATGTGGGGAAAAAAGGGGCATAATTTGACCAAGATATCTCTTGCAACAAAAAAGTTACAAGGGATTCAATGCAGCACACCGAAATCTCCAAAAAAGTGCTCAGCACTGGGAGGGAAAACCCTCAGCAGTTAAGGGGTTAAACCATTACCGCTTATTGATATGTTTTATATTGTCAATCTGGATCAGAATATCTGTCTGCTTGTGCACCGTTTTCCAGCCTCTTTGGATTATCATAAGTCTGAAATGTGGGCAACATCGCACATGGCGTGTTGTCATCATTTACTCAGCCTTCTGCGGCCCCCGGGTACAGTACCTGGGAGGATCCCATGCAGCTTGCGAACTGTGCGGTATGATGTGGAGTGCCAGGTGAGCATATGCCCTATTATTGAATGCAAGAATGAAGTCATGTGTGTGCCATGTGCAGGATCGCGTTATCCTGTGGGATAGCATTATTGTGTGAGTACGAGAAGGCCACATCAGCATGGACGTTCTGAGAAAGTGAAAAATGTTTTGCCTTGGAATTGTAATTGTAATTGGCAATTTATAACGCGCTTAATACCCACATGGATCCTAAGCGCGGAATACGGGGATCGAACCTGTGTTGCTCCGCATCATCTTGCTTCCAAGGTGAGCCCATTGCCCCAGAGCTATCCTCCTCTCCCTCCCGGAATAACTTCCACGGTCATGCACCAGGTACTCCATTTAATGTGTCCAAAAATAGGACTACTCAAAAGAACGTATACATAGTACTAGTTTAATGTTTATGAAAAAGTGATATTCCATCAACACCTTGTTAATCCAATGGCTTTAAAATCAAACATTAAACAGTAAATCCAAATATTGTTACGATTACATTTCATCACATGATTTTATAAATGGTGATCCTGCTAGTTCCATTGATTTGTGTATATTTCCATGTATTATTTTTCACTGAATTGATGTCTTTAGGCGTTTCAAGTCTATGACTCTCCTTCAGGAAAAGACCACAAATTCTTTCTCTGAAAAGTACGTATTTATAGGAATAATTGCTATATAAATCAGAAGGGAATTGCCATAGCATTTCGGTGCTGGACTGCCCATGTGGGCGGGTCAAAGACTGATATGCAAATGGGTATTTCCCATCTGTGAAAGGTACAGTGAGCAATAAGCGATGGCTGCGAACTCTCATAGTGGGAAGAAACCACAGAACCGGTTATTATGGCGTGTTCTTTCTGGAGAGGGGTGCCTGCTACCTTTATATGAAGAATGTTATTATAGGAGTTGATGATACATTTACTCACGTGTATATATAGTCCTGCTTACGTTTCACAATGTAATGCTCCACCATCTGATTTGGATTCTGCAATTGAACGCAAGTGTAAGAAATTTTTTTTTTGACTATCGTATTAAAACAGTAAGGGGGTAATTCATAGAATCCAGCGCACAAGTGGCGCACGCGGCTGGCGCACAGTGTGCGCGTGCGGCAGTCTGCGCCAGCCACGTGCGCCAAAACCCATTTCGGCGCACAGTGTATTCATGGATTCCAACATCCCTAGGCAGCCACGGCGCAGAGTGGAGCAGCGACCCTGCAGCAGCGCCAGTTTCGCCCCCAAACCCTCCCCGTGCGCCATGCACAGTGCACAAATTCCGTACATGGCACGCAGGCCAGTGGACCAGCATACAGCCCCCCAATCACGAATACGCATGTAAAACTCCCCGCGCACCCCTCTGAATACACGTACCCCGCTGCGCGGGGAGTTTCACACGCGATAGGCCCTGTGCGAGTGGGGTACGTGTATTTCGGGGGTGCACGGGAAGTTTTACACGTGATTTGAGCGGGGTATGTGTATTTTGGGGGTGCGCGGGAAGTGTTGCATGCGATTGAGCCGGGTACGTGTATTTCGGGGGTGCGCGGGAAGTTTTACACGTGATTGAGCCGGGTACGTGTATTTCGGGGGTGCGCGGGAAGTTTTACACGTGATTGAGCGGGGTATGTGTATTTCGGGGGTGCGCGGGAAGTGTTGCACGTGATCAGCGGGGTACGTGTATTTCGGGGGTGCGCGGGAAGTTTTACACGCGATTGAGCGGGGTACATGTATTTCGGGGGTGCGTGGGAAGTTTTGCACGCGATTGAGCGGGGTATGTGTATTTCGGGGTGTGCGGGCAGTGTTGCACGCGATTGAGCGGGGTACGTGTATTTCGGGGGGTGCGCGGTGAGTTCTACATGTGAATTGGCAATGTGGGTCCTCCCAGGTGTTCCCTCTACACCCCCCACGGCACCTGCAGGCAGCCCACACCACTGTTCATGTCCCGCAGGCAGCCCATCCACCATGGGCATGCCCCCCAGCCAAGCCACATGTCAGCTTGCATCCCCACCCCCCAGCAGTCAGGGGCACCTGCCAGCAGGGCCCCACACATGTCCCCCTGCACCCCCACCCCCCCAGCAGTCAGGGGCTCCTGCCAGCAGGCCCCCACACATGTCCCTCTGCACCCCCACCCCCCAGCAGTCGGGGGCACCTGCCAACAGGCCCCCACACATGTCCCCCTGCACCGCCACCCCCCAGCAGTGAAATGCCGATCTCATGACACAAACCATAAGTCAACTATGTACATCAACACATGTCCGTCACACACATACACTGGTTGGCATTGCTTGTGTAAACCCACATTTTCACATGCATCAGCCCAATGAGCGAATCCCACACATGGAACTAAGAAATGAAAATGTATTATGTACATGACATTGAAAATGAAATGAAAGCATACCAAAATATGAAACATGAAATGCAAAGCATGTGAAAAAGATGAATGAATGTAAATGATAACCAATCCCAAAAAATGTGTACGAAAAACAGTCCAAAGTCACCCTCCAACAACGCAAATCCAAAGGAAATGTAAAAAAATAAATCCATTGCTCCATGTCCAAAAAAAAAAAATATTAATACATGATGAAACTATATACAATCCATTGTCCAAGGATGTAAGGGGTCCATGATCCCGACCTAACAAATGAAACCTACCTAACTAACTACCTAAAAATATTCTTGGGTGGCATTGTCCATTGACCACAAATAAAAGGAAAACGTAAAGGAAACCTAACTCTAAAAACTATTTACAAGGGCAGCGGGCTAGTCCGACGGCTCACTTTTGGATGTTCCGGGCCAGGGCATCATCGAACTCCTGCTCAATGTTCTGGAGGCAGTCCTCTTCCATGGCCCCGAGGGTTCGGAGGGACGACGACATGTTCTCCTCCAACTCCCTGCGAATTGCCTTGAGGCACTCGGCCCGCCTCAGGGCCCTCCGCATGGAGTTCTCCGGCCTGACCATTGTGAGCCGTGCCTCTTCTGCCCATTGCCGATCCGCATCTATAGCATGGCCTAACCGCTGCCACACGTAAGACACTTCCAGTCCTGGGTCCTCCTGCCCTCTGGCCGATGCCTGCCCCTCCGATGACGAAGGCCCCGAGCCATCATGGCTCCCACCTTGCTGCTGCTGCTGCTGCTGCTGTGCCTGTGCCCTGGCTCTTGCTGCCTGCACATCCTCCTCCGGCTGGGGTGCAGTTGTTGAGGTGGCCACCCCTACTGGACGTCCGACTCCCTACTGTGGCAGGGATGTGTCCTCCACCAGCCTGGCTGCACGGTCAGAGGCAGCTCCACAGGGTACCCAGGTGATACATGGGTGGGAAGATGGCATGGAGGACGACTGGCGCATAGGGGGTTCAGGTGAGGAGGGGGCGAAGCAAAGTTCAGCAAACGGAGGACTCCGGCCTTGGTGACCTGTCCCAGTAGGCTGACGTGGTCAACGAGCCATTCGAGATGACATGCAGTCTCCCCATGAAAAGACTGCAGGTCACCGCGCATGGCCCGTTGACGCATCGCCACCCTGCCCAGGACAGGCTCAACCCAGTCCCGGATAGCCACGTCCGCAGGGAGAGGAAGGCCAGTTGTCGTAAGCGGATCCCCTCCTTGAAAACGGGTCTGGACGTAGGCATCCCTGCTGGTGCGGGATGATGCAGTCACAGGATCGGGGACAGGATTACACACAGGCACCTCCCCGGCGGCCTGTGCTGCCTCCTGTCACTGTCCCTGCCCCTGCGCTGCACCACTAGCACCAGTGGAATCCCCACCTCCAGACCCCGTCTCTGTCCCTTGCACGGCCTCCACCACCAAACCCCCCATCAACCTGGATGACTCCGTGCCATCTTCCTCCGTCGTACCCTGTGGGGTCTCAGCTGCCCCTTCTGCTGCCGAGGAGTCCAACTCCAACCTCCGCCTCTTGGACCTACCCTCGGCAGCTGCGGCCTGGGACGCGGCACCAGACTCCTCACTCCCTGGCGAGATCACAACCTGGGAGGGGAGCCGGGCCTTGCGTCTCCGGCTGGTGGTGTGATCCCCGCCGCTTTGCTCCACAGCACCCTCTCTGCCCTCATCAGTTGACGCTGCAGACAGGGAGAGATAGGAGACAGGCCTCAGGACACTGTACAATGGACTGATACACACATGACAGTTGCACATGAGTGGCAGCGTCAAACTTCAGACATGGCTTCACAATCCCCAACACACATGGCATGTCAACTCACACACATGAGCAATTCCACAGCCATATGGCAACAGCCAGCACCATCCATACACATACAACAGCATGAGCAGCCAAAGGTGTGCCAGACATCACATGAAACACAGGGAGTGCACTAGACATGCACACACGCCACCACACTTACATGCATGTGTACACCTCCACCAACTGTCACAGTGATGAGATCGGCATCCATGTCACATCTGGCAATCAGTCTTCTACATATCAGTGTCACAAGCATCCATGTTGCATCACTGTTGCACGCTTGTCAAATACACACACATGCACATGTACACGGTGCAGATACATGCAGCTGGAACCGATATCCATGTGTGACACCACAACCATGGCAACTTACATACACAGTCATTCAAACATGTGTGCTCACACATCTGCATTTGGCATGCAAACTTACACACACATGCACCATCCATGTGTCTCACACATGAGAGGACTCGCATGTGTTAGCCTCACGGCCCTGTACATACACATCCATACATGGCCCTACAAAACCACATGTGCAACCTGCACACTACTGGCAAACCACCACACGCACAGCTTACAATCAGTATGCATGTACACTTACCGCTCGACTGCAGACGGGTCTGCCTCTCAAGGACCTGGACGTGGAGCACTGAGGATATGCGTTCCACGACCCTCATTTGATCTTCCGACAGGTGGCCCCGGCGCCCCTTAGCATCTGCTGCCTTCAAGAGGCGCCAGGCCTTGTTGAGGGTCCTGGACCTGAAGTCCTCCCAGCGCTTCTTGACATGTTTGAATTTGCGGACTGCCACCCCCTCCGCGTTGATGGCAGTCACGATGTCTGTCCAGATCCTGGTCCGTCCTTCCTTGATGGCGCGCAAACTTCCGAAGAGGGCATCATACTGCCCCATAACTAGCTCCACCAGGACACCAACTTCGGTGGCAGTGAAGCTGGTGGCCCTCTGCCTCTCTGGCTGGGGGTTGCCAGAGTTGCCAGATGGTGGTGTGCCCGACATGACAACCCCAGAGGCAGGTGTGGGTGGGCAACTGGGTCCTGGGGCTGGGCTGTGGAGCGATGGTATCCCAGTCGGGAGTCTTCAGTTCCAGCAGGGGTGGTCACAGCAACTGCATCCCTGGCTGATGTGCAGGCAGCAAATAGCAGGGCACGTGGGCAGCAGGCAGGCAGGCAGCAGCAGATGGCAGGTGGGAGCATGCTCGGGGCTCTTGGGGGCAGGAGCGTGGTCTTCCGTGTGTTTTCGCGTGGCCAGCTTGATACGGAGTGATTTGGCACGTGAAAAAATTGCACGTTAGCGTGTAATTCGAGGAAAGGCCCTTAGCGCGTGAGCGCGTCAGCACACGTATGCGATGCCATTGGACCAAAGGCCCTTAGCGCGTCTGTGACGTTTCGCGCACGGGCGTTGCCCTTGCATGGGTTGAAGTTCCAACGTGGGTTTCCATTGCTCTGTACGTG
This sequence comes from Ambystoma mexicanum, assembly GCF_040938575.1. Lineage (NCBI taxonomy): Eukaryota > Metazoa > Chordata > Amphibia > Caudata > Ambystomatidae > Ambystoma > Ambystoma mexicanum. Next base: position 1,385,417,109 of record NC_090933.1, read on the forward strand.
CTTTTCGTGGGGTGCGGTGCGTGTGTTTTCCAGGCGTTGGGGTTCACACGCTATTACTTCACAGCGGGCGGGTGTTGGCTATGCGTTCTTCCACTACACGCAAGGCAGACGGTGAGTGGTACCCCACTCGCACAGGCCCAATCGCGTGTAAAACTTCCCGCGCACCCCTGTAATACACGTACCCCACTCAATTGCGTGTAGTGCTTCCCCGCGCACCCCCGAAATACACGTACCCCACTCGCACAGGCCCAATCGCGTGGAAAACTTCACGCGCACCCCCAAAATACACGTACCCTGCTCAATCGCATGTAATACTTCCTGCGCACCCCCGAAATACACGTACCCTGCTCGCACGGGCCCAATCGCGTGGAAAACTTCCCGGGCACCCCCGAAATACACGTACCCCGCTCAATCGCGTGTAATACTTCCCAGGCACCCCCGAAATACACGTACCCCGCTCGCACAGGCCCAATCGTGTGTATAACTTCACACGCACCCCCGAAATACACGTACCCTGCTCAATCGCATTTATTACTTCCCGCCCACCCACGAAATACACGTACCCTGCTCGCACAGGCCCAATCGCGTGTAATACACAACGCGCACCCCTGAAATACACGTACCCCGCTCAATCGCGTGTAAAACTTCCCGCGCACCCCCGAAATACACGCACACTGATCGCGTACGTTTTCTTTGGGCTCCTGGCTGCCTCAGCATACTGCGTGTGTCATTTTTGCACGCACGTTGGCTACTGGGGGGCTTGTCTTTTTTTCTTCCTTTTATGGGGTGCCTGTGTGTTGCGTGCACGTCATTTCTCCTAGGGGGCCACAGTATGGGACATTCATCATTGCTGTATATTGGCACTTTGTAATGTGCAGGGACGCTACCGCCTGCCTTCGTGTGGTGGACGTGTTTAGGCCTGTGCGTGTCTTTGGCCGTGCGCAGCTTTGCCCTATTCGATTCCAGAAATACGTGTGGTTTGCGTGCATGTGGGCATTCCGTCTGCTTCCCAGCAGTACATCCCCAGTTACGCCCTTATTGTCACGTGTTGTTCCCCATTACGCCCCGTGTTCCGCCCCCTTTTTGGTGTGTGCGCCGAGGTTGTGCGCTTTCACTGTGCGCGTCGCGCACGCCGTTCGGGATGTTGCAGTGACGTGTGCGCCACACACGGGTTTGGCGCACATCCCGAGAAAAACACGCGCAGGGACTTCCATGAATCGTGCGCGTGCGCCTGTTTTTTTACGCTTGCACCAGCTTTCGCTACTTTTTTCGGCGCACGTTGGTTTCATGAATCGGCCTCTAAAAATATATATAAAGTAAGGTAGTGTAATACTTACGCGTAAGAAGGAATAGTTGTTGTGGAATGTGCCACTGGCATTTCTATTCAATATGTAAGAGAGTTTCTTTTCATAGGTAAAGTCTCTCAGCTTATTAACTGCTGATAAGCAGTGTCAATGGTTTTGTGTAAACATGTGTCATGAGGACTTGCACATAGGGCATTTTACTTGATTTTTTGTAATCTTTGTGCTGTCATGTAGAATCGGTTATTTATTGTATTTTTGCAAGAAACTCCACTTTTTCGGGGCTACATGTTGCTGGAGTAATCAGACTAATTTGATTTTCGGTGATGCTAAAAACAAAGGTGATTTATTTGTTTGCTTGTAAGACACACTGCATCACACTCGTTAACCCATTCCCTCCCTACTAACCCGACCCGCTATCCGGACCTAGGATTTCTTTATGGAACCGGCCACTTGAGCATAAAAGCTTCAAGAATGTTTGATTAGTGTTAGGAAATATGTTCTCTTTTGCACCTTTCCCTCCTTTGACTTCAATGGGTCTGTCTGCTTCTTTTGTAACCTGTCCTGCCTTTTTGAAGGGAAGTAAAGCCCTCAGCTTCACTTGGCCTTTTACACATTATTGTGGGAAAACTGAGTAGTCCCTAAGACTAGTCAGAGCTGAGTGACTATGGGCCTCATTACGAGTTTGGCGGTGCAGTAAGAAAAGTGTTGGTAATTCTGTTTTCGCCACTTTTTTGAGCTGTAACAGAATTATTGCAGTTTTTACTGCATTGCAGTATTCTGAGTTTAACTTCCTGTTAAATCGTCCACTTTTCCTCCAACAATTCTATAATTCTGCATGGGGTTCTATGTACTCCAAAAATGGGAATTTGCACCGCGTTACCACTGTAAAGACTGGAGGGGGGTGTCTGTACTCCTGCTCTCTATATGGCAGAGGGGAGGCACAGAGGACCACAGCTAAGATTCTCTATTATTGGTATTGTGGTCGAGCAATTAAGGCTTAGCTCTCAGGAGGTGATGCAGGCTGGTTCTTAAGTACAGTGTAGTCCCCAAGCACCCACAAAGGAATGTCCACACTGTATTAGTGAAAACACAGTCTTTATATAATGAAGGTTCAAGGTTATATACACAATCACAATAACTAACTTTGTGCTCAGTTAAACTACAGTGGCAAATATATACACCATTCTTCATGGTACCACAATTACTATCAGATTTCATTAAAGTGCATCAACTGTACGGTGGTCAAATGTTACACAAATCAATTAATAAAGGTAACCAACAATAGATATAGGAGAAAAGCAGTTGGTTAGAACAATAGGCAATATACTGGCCCCGTTTACCTAGGCACAGCTCTGTGCGAGGATCCCCCCACCTGGGAAACCTGTAAAATAAAGGTATACTACAAGCCCAGTCCATATATTGTTCACAAGAGTCTTATTTCCTTCTAAATAGTTCCACAACACCACTGTACCTGGAATAGCAGTTTGACGTCGGGTCGGAGACAGATCCTTCTTGAGTGGCTCCCTTTAAGGCAGGAGCCATGGATTGTCGAGATCCCACAAGGAAAAAGGGTGAATACTGTTGTTGCGGCAACAGCTTCGGTTCTTGCGTTGCTCGTTGACGATCGGTTCAAAACATCCTGCAAGCGGATGCGTGCAGTGCACTTCGACGACGAGTGTTTGTTGCCGCAAAGAGTCAATGAAGAACTTTGGCCCAGCATTGACGTTGGGTCGTCGGCGTCTGCGAACAGGACGCGACCACGGCATGGTTTCAGTAGCTTCGTCGGTGTCTCTGCGGTCTTCAGGTGGCAGGAAACCCACTGGTGGAAGCTTCTTGGCGCGTCTGCGTCCTTGACTTTCTCCGGCGGGACATAGCGGTCGACGGTGCAGGCGAGAGCATCCTTTGATCAAATGTTCTTAGGCAAAGGGAGCACTGCGGCCCCAGTTGGTGACGGTTGTCGTCGACGGTGATGGACTTCAATGTCTAGGCAGTTCTCTTCGTGATTCCGCTGTGGTCCCCGTCTCCGGTCGGCAGCCTTTCATAGGTCTATCTGCTAGGGAGCTTTGTCAAAGATCAACTGGTGCACAATGGTCCCTCGTAGCTCGGGGAGAGGTCCCCTAGCCAGGTCCTCCCTTGGATCAGTTCCTTGAAGGCACAGCAGCTTATAGATTAGCGACGGACAGCAGCAGCAGTTCTTCTTCTTCTTCCAGTGGGCTTCAAAGTTAAGCATTAGTTACAGCGTCATATTCGATGTCAGTTTCTACTTCAGCTTCTGAACGATTTCTAGCAGTGAGAGGTCCCCAGATATACTATTTGGTCTCTCATTCATTCTGCTGGGTCACACTCAGGCAACCAATCACTCAGAAGGGCATTCAGGCAGGCAGGCAGCGAATCGGGCGCACAGTGCATTCAGGCCATTCACTTCTCTCCAGACACTCACAACACGTAATGTGTATTGGGACAAGTACCCAGCCATTCAACACTCTACTCTGCATTCATACCATTTTCGGGCAGGACTGTCTCAGTCATTGTGTCACACAACAGATACTAGACACCTATAACAGAATGCGTATTCATCACACACTCCATTCACCCAGGTCCCAACCCACGGGCGTACCCACAACATAAAATCATTGGGAAGGCGCAAGCCGGTCTGTCCTGGACTTCCCCACACTACCATATATAGAACTTCCACCCAACAGCCAGTCAGGGGGAAGTGACAGAGACAGGGCTTCCCGGGACTTCGGGAAACGAGGTAACAGGCAATGGAAACCAAGAAGCCACAGGGACAATCTTGTCCCCATCAGGAATCAACAGATTCCAATGACAGGGCCTGGGCCTCCCAAAATGGAGGATGCTCAGGACACCTGTCAATTTAGCACAGAGCTGCCACCAGCCCGTACCCTGCTCTGTGGACCTTGCACAGGTGCCCAAAAACATACACTAGGAGTACAGGGTTGTACTCCCACCCAATGGTGCCATAAGGGTATCCCAAGGGTCTGTTCACCAAACCAAAAGAGAGCGCTACACCGCCAGGAGTACCACATGAACTCCTGCACAGAAAACACAACCGAACACACAATATAAAGTAATAAAAGACAAGGATACGGAGGCCCTGTCCCTCCGATACATTTCCAGCATCACAACCACCATTTGTAATCCTGCGGTAAGTCAACGGGACCAAATGGTGGTAACAGTAACTGATTTTGATGGTATTTTGGCATATTTACCATTGAAATACTGCCAAACTCATAATGAGACCCCATTATATTATTTATATAGCGCCATAAAGCAGGCCTATAGGCATAAGGGCGCAGAACTTAAAACAAAATTAAGCAAAGCACCACAGGTCAGGTGCAGCACAGGAAGGAGAACACCTCATGCAATGTGGGGTTTCAGAGACCGTTTGAAAAGATCCAGTGAGGAAATGCCTCTTAAGTCGGGGGTAAAGCGTTCCAGAGTTTAGGAGCCGCAGCAAAAAAGGCACATTTAGTTACAAGGCTCAACTTTTTCCTAGGAACCACCAAAAGGTTACTGTTATTAGAACGCAGTGTCCTGCGATTCAGAAGCCAATTGAGAGATTCAGATAAGGAAGTCAGACTCCTGCCACCAAGCAATTGTGCATTATTGTCAGGAGCCGAAAAGAGATTCTATTTGCTACTTGAGCCAATGAAATTCTCTGCTGGACTGTGAAACACGATCTCTTCTCCTCAGTCCAGCTACCACCCGCACCGCACTGTTCCTGAGTACATAGAGCCTACCACAATAATCCAGCTTAGTGCCAATAATGGCCCTAGTAACCGTGGTGCAATTCTGCTTGGTAATAAAAGGTGAATTTGTGTCAGTAGCTTGATGTAATACACCCAGGAGGATATAAGAAAGTTGACATGAGATCTTATGTCCAGGTGCTGATCAAGGAAGACAACCCAGGATTGTAACTTTAGATACAGTATCCAATTTACATCCTGTAATAACAATGGACTCATAATCAGATTCAAGCTTCTTGAGCTTGCATGCCGTGCCTAAGACCATCAACTCAGTGTTAGCATCACTCAGTGACCGGCCGTTGGAAATCACCAATTTTTGAATCTGGGTATGCCGAGTTTATCACCTCAAGATCTTTTTCATGAACACCAGACAGAGGGATTAGGCACTGATTGTCATCAGTGTAGTTGCTATAACTAATGCCTCTGTCATCTAATGGCTGGAATAAAGGAAAGGTATATAGTGTAGGTGTAAGGCAAGATCCTTGAGGGATGCCATATTGGATCTTCACCGGCTCAGCACCTCCGTCCCCGCAGAAGACTAGCAGATCTATTATCAAGAGAGAAATTAACACAACCTGCAGCAGATGAAGAAAAGCCAGCTACCTGCGAGAGCCTCTCCGCGAACAAAGCGTGGTCAACGAGATCAAATTCTGCAGAGAGCTCCAATAGCATTAGAAGAATGGCCCTGCCCCTTATCCATGATGCGATTTTAAGTCCAGTAAAGCCAACTCGCTGCCATGAGCTGAACGAAACCCAGATTGCTTTTTTCCCAGGATGTTATTGGCAATAAGGTGATCCTGCACCTGCAAATATGCGACCCTCTCTGAGATTTTAGGAAAGAAGGAAAGGAATGTTAGTAGTTGGTCTATATATAGTAAGTCATCACTAATGAATGCAGTTTTTCTTTTTATCAATGGAGATTTCAAAGACTGCTTAATGCAGTCAGGAACCATGGCACTCCACAAGTGACTGATTCACAAATGTTGTTATAGAAAATATGAACGATGGCAAGCAGTCCTTTACCACTACTGCTGGTCAGACATCTCCCTTACAGCTACTTGACTTAACCTGCCTGACAATCTTCAGCCTTTCAGCCGCAATGATTGGTCTGAACTCAGTTCGCATAACATTACATGAGACATCCACCCCTGCCAATGTCTTTTTGTCATCATTATTCTCCCTCATTCAGCAGTTTCACAAACATAGATTCCTGTATTGAAGTTCACAATGAGCTGTTCTTAACAATCACTGTTGACTCTTTAGGGCAAGGATTCTCAAATTCTCTCAGCACTCTGAAAAGCTCCCTCGTCTCAGAAGCAGAATTCATATGTTGTAGTCAGAGTCTCTCTTTTGGAATTTCTGTATTTAGTTAACTGCACACAGCACCTTACTGTGCATTGCAATGGGGATACTTTGTATCCCCATAACTTTTGATATTTTGAGTTTTTGGTTACTTGTTGTATGTGCCTAAGACAACTGGTGGCAGTAATGATATTTTTACAGTTTTTGTATCCTTTTACTGGTGCACTTTTGTGCTTACTGAAATGGCTACTAAAGGTGGCTAGATCCCAAAGATAGCGGTTTTTCGCTTGTTATGTGGCCATATTGTAGTTTGGCCTTTCTGCTGCATTCTCGGGTCAGGAAATCCCTTATAAGGTCATGCACTTCATCTGGAAACCTGCTGTTGTCACTAGCTGGTGAGCCTTTGTGTGTGTAAGCCGAGAGGAGGGGGCTAAAATCACATCCCTGGTTCCAGAAAGGTGCAGTTGTGGAATCAGTAGTTGCCCCGATTGGAAAACTACTGGATGTTTGAAAGATCCTTACTATTGGTGGGCTTGAACCTGCATCCCACTCCAGCTTTGGATAAGAGGCAGACTCCTGAAGCCATTCTTCAGATCTACGTTGGAGCCAGGATTGCTATGAAGAAGAGCAGTCCACTGATGACCCAAGGATCACTTTTGAATCTGACCAGCATCCTCTCCAATGATTGGTCCTGTGAAGCCCTGCTCCTCTCTATCTCAGTCCGAAGGCTAGCCCAGGGGTAGAATGCATGTCCCAGGTTTGACGATCAAATGTAAGTGGAGAGGGGGCTAGCCACAAGGGACTTTGCACCCAATGTTACCCTGTGGAGGACATGGGGAGGGCATCTTCTCCAAAACAGCATGTAATGCGTGCATCACAAGTGCCTCAAGTTCATTTGCAGTCAGTAGGCTGTGTAGATGCAAGTGGCCCTGTGCTTTCTGTGGTCATCTCTGGCGCAGAATCTCTCCTGGAATCTCGTCGTCACTTTCCGAGTTTACTTTTCTATTGATAACCACATGCGTGAGTCCTTCACTTTTGTACTATGATTTCTAATTCTGCTCTTCGCAGTAAATCTGTGGGTGTCCCTGCTAATGGACTCAAAGGGAGGCTGAAACGTAACAAACCTATTTTAGCCGGTGACTTGTGGAATTCGTCATGACAGGGTCCACCTCCTTTAGGGCCGCCTAGTGCTTTATGCTTGCATCAGTCAACCTCCTACGCCAACGTAGCGGCTTCTTTTCTGAGGAATGACCTTAGTGGATTGAGCCTGGTCCATGGAGAGCTACATGGGAGGTCTTCTGTTGAGCCTCCTTCACTTCTGGATTATATCTTGGATGCTGAATGAATGTCTTGCTGCCAGCCGACTGCCGAAATCCATAAATCACTTGCATTCCCCTGATACGCTCCTTGGGTTTTAGGAACATTCCTCTGAGCTAATACCTAGCATTTTGAAGAATGGTTCATCTTCTTCATCTGCACCATCGATGTTTTCTCCTTTAAGGTCAGAATCCTCACAATATGACATCACCTTTGGGAGCTAGAGCTATATCGGCTTTAAACTTTGTTTTGAATTAATTTGTTCATTTGTACGAGAACATTAATTCAAATTTGCTTGCCACAAATGTTTGTTAAATACTTTAAATTCCAAAGTTTCTTATAGTGAAGGCTTTCTAGTTTCATCTAAGAAAATTACTACTCCTTCTGTATTGCATGATTTGACTTCTGCACAACCTGGTACCTCCGATGGTGAAGAACCTAGAATGGAATCGAAAGTTGAAATAGAACCTATGCCGGATTGTGTTCTAATTGGGTGTACCATAGTTGGAAGATGAGATTCAGGTGCACATATTATTGTTTGCTTGAAGCTGGCCCCTGTGTTCCCCCCCCAATGCCAAAACAGCAGCAAAATTCTTAGCGCAAGAAGCTTTTCCCCTGTGAGGTGTATGTGAGGTCCTGAGATCTGAAAACGGGCCTCATTATGTAAATGACCTATTTAAAGAAATTACCTCCCTTTTGGGCATAAATCACAAATTATGCTCAGTTTACCACCTGCAAGCCAACAGAATATTGGAGCGCCTTAATGGCCTTTTAAAACAACGTTTAGCAAAAATAAGTAAATCTCTGAAACGTAATTGGTTTTATTTTCTCCCTATTGCCTTGTTCCCACTCAGAAACCAGCCAGGGGTGGAGCACATCTCACGCCCCATGTGATTGTAACAAACGGGAGTCTGCACAGTTCCCTCACACCTTCACACACAGCCTCAGATGCCCATAAGGCAGCTGACATTTTGCAGGATGGGTTTCAGGGGTACCTTGGGGACATAACCAAATGTATTAAAGTTATATTGCAACAGATCGTGCCGCACCCAAGACCGCCGGCTGCAATGGTGACAGACATTCCAGCATCTTTATGGCAACCACAGTTCTTCATCGGCGACAAGGCTTGTATTAGTTATGTGAGGAAATGGAATGAAAGAAGATTCCAAGGGCCCTGCAAGGTCATCTACGATACTCAAACCACTGTTAAAGTTGCAGGTTGGAAGGTGTGGATCCACCTAACGGACATTCAAAATGACAACGGCACCAGCACCGATCCCCAAGAGCAGGATAAACAAAGCGGGGAGAGATGAGTGTTTTTCCTATCTCATTGACATTTCTGAAATCACTGTGGTCCTTTGGACGAGTCCACATTAAACTTTTTTCACAGCCTCCAGAAACAGTGTCAGAAGAATTATGTTTTGCATCATTTTCCTGTTTTTCTCTTTTTTCATGATAGCATTTATAGGTTTTTTTATTAGGAGTGTAGGGGCTAATGATATTGAAGTAGCATATGTATTCACAAATAGTGTGCCCGTGACCAGAAGCAAGAGGGACATTGTGAATCCTGATGACCATTTAAATAGTTTTACAGATATGCATCCCCCGAAACAATCAATCTATGGTACAACCACACGAGGGATGTGGGAAGAGAGGAGTACAACTATTCCTGCTGTATTTGTTCTTTGATACCCCATGCAACTGGCAAACCCAGACTGGTTACACTTCAAGAAATGCTATCTCTAATAGCACAGTGCTTGGTGCACCTTGCCCTCTGTAGGGTGTGTGGGTTGATTCAGGGACACAGGGTTCAGGCAACATTGATAGAAAACAGTGAGTGTCGGGTATAACAGGCAGGAGCAGTTTCATTGCAAAATAAGACCTCAGTTAGAAATGGGGGTGCTATTTTTCACAATAAGTGGGTCCAAGGACTAATGAGGTGCAAATCAAGAGGACTGGTGGGGTTTTCAGGGGAAGTAGTGATGCATATCAATACATGTTATGCTGTGTGGGAAAGATATGTTAAATAACTGACATGGATGAAGCAAGGTGAGCAACCCACTAAAGTGCTGAAGCATACACAGCTCTCCTTGTTTTACAGGGACGATGGCATCGTGCCTGTTGTCACCAATGGACACTGTAACAGAACACTTCATATTCCAGACCTAAATGGGGGAACTGCAGGTCTCATGGATTTCTTTTGGGTATGTTGGAGCCTTGCATACATACATCTTACACCATTTCAGAGTGGTGTCTGTTCCCTAGCCACGTTGCATTCCCCTGCCTTAATTATCCCCCATGCTGACCTTACTGTAATCAATCAGCACCGCCTGTCCAAATCCATGAACCATATGCATCAGCGGGCCCGCTGATCCCTGAGCTTGCACCATCAAAGGCTCTCAAACTATTTGTCCCAAGATCCAAATGAGAAACTCAATGGCATTCCCGAGAAGTACCGGCTGTTCACCAAGACTGAAACTTTCTTCCCCTCTCTGCTCGCTCTAGGAATCAAGGTAGCAGCTTACTCTAAAGTGTCTTCAAATCACCCGCTCGGAAATGGTACAGCTGGAAATTGACACTGAGCACAGCTTGAAGGCGGTTAGAGAGGAACAAAGGGCAATCAGATTCATGACATTTCATAATCGCTATGTGCTTGATTTATTCATGGCCATGGAGGGCGGGATCTGTGCCAAAGTAGGCCCTTCATGTTGTAGATTCATTCCACCCCACGATTCAGATAACAGGTCTCCGGCCCACGCAGTTGTTGCCCTACACAATCTACATACTGTGATGGAAACGGAAGTTGGGGTGGTGGAGCAAGATTGGTGGTCATCAATATTTGAAAGGATTCCATCATGGTTGAGTACTGTTTGTAAAATAATGTTTCCTGTCCTTGTCCTGGTGCTTGTAATTTTGTGTTCCTGTCAACTGATCGTAGGGTGCTTCACAAAAACGCTGTCCAGAAGAACATGGTTGATATCACTCACACCAAAAGCAGGGGAGGCCACTCCCCTCTTAAAACATGTGGACACACAGACTGATTAGTGGAATGGTGAGATTGAACTCCAAATGGTCCCCCAGGCACATGTTTTGACTCCCCATCAGACCCAGAGAATTATTTATTGGGAGGCGTACGTTAACCCCACAGGAGACGGGTATTTTAGTTTTTTGACATGTAGCCCAGAAGAATATGCACAGCAAGGTGGAGATTTGCGTAATGTTAGTAAGTATTGTGTATCAAACACTGAATTTGATAAGCAGAAGGAGGTGAGTAGAGTAGTTAATAAACCAACTAAAGGGGGGAATGTTGTAATGCAGGAACAGTGTCTCCTATGTGAAGTAAGGTACAGACTATGGTAGCATGGAGTTGTCATTTCATTTCTGTGCTGGTGCATGTGTTATTTGTTTCAGCATTTCTGCTCACATGTGAATTAGGATTTAGGTTTGCCCCCATTCTAGAGAGCATTAGGTTACCAGGTACATGGTGGGATGGAGGGCTGCAAAAGACATTGGGCCTCATTAGGAGTATGGCGGTAAGGCAACAACAGCGCCTGTATCGCTACCGGCACCGTTGCTACCGTACCCCCATACTATGAGTTCTGCTCGCGGGTGCCCTAGCAGCAACCTGGTCTAACCAGGTGGCGGTACCGGCACCCGCAAGCTGAACATGATGGTAGCAACGGTACCGTTATGAACGGTACCTCTGCTACCATCCTCCCCATTCCCATTGAGCCCTATGGGGCCTCAAATGGGAATGGGGACATACCGGCTCCGGCACCCGTGCAAGGAGAATTACCGGGTCCGCTGAGGTCGGAATGGCCCGGTGATTACCCTTTTGCGGGTGCCGGAGCCGGATGCAAATTTGGGACTAGCCTTGCCGGTAAAAACGGCAAGGCTACCTCCAACCTTGTAATGAGGCCCATTGTGCACTATATGTAGAGTTTTTAGGGCCCTGAGACTCCAAGATGTTGTTGAGTATGCTGTGGAGCAACCTGGTGGTATAAAGAGTAAGTAGGGAAAGGCACTGATGTTTAGGGCCTCTCACACCACTGACCAGAGTGTTGCCATGTTAGAATTAGGGCCTAGTTGAAGTAGCAGACTTGACTGGTGATGCACTAGGCCACAGTTTCAAGCTCCTGGCATGTTGGTAAATTAGATTCTATTCCTGTTTACCCCAGCAAGCGTTCAGGCTGTCAAGGTTCTTGGATGAAGTGCGAGGGGCTGCATGATTGTTAGTTCTTTTAGCAAGAGTTTGCTGTTCCAAGGTGCTCCAGACAGGAAATAGGGTAAGGATATGTTACAGTTGGATAAATACAATAGAAGTGAAGGACACATTTGATGTGAATGCGACCTAGGGTTGGGATGTTGCCAAGGTACTGAATTAGGTTGTGGTTATACTGCCCCCATCGAGGAGTGGCAGGACAATTGGAACTGCAGCATATGGGTTGAACAGAGCAAAAATACATCTGAGAAATTAGTCCTCAAGAGCAATATATTGGCTGTGTTTTGTTTTATAAAGACAACTGTTTCCCAAGAATATGGAAGAATGTGTGCTAGGAAAGCAAAATGTTTCAGCATGGTAGTCGCAAGCGATGTGCTGAATATGCAGCTGCAAGGTCTGAGAACCATCAGGGGTGTGAGACACCTGAAGGTGACTCGCACCGCAAGTCCCTGGGAATCTGTCATCCAGGTGGCCAGGACACAGGCATCGCTATTGGATGCAGTTCCTGGGGGTGGACCAGTGCGGGAGGATCACTTGCATGAGGGAGTGGAAGTGGGACACCGAAAGGCGAGATGCGGTTTCCCCTTCCTTATACCATCTTTTCCCCAATCTAGGATACCTGGAAGCTCAAATCCCCCTCCCCCTTTTCCGACACGGAACACTGTCTCATGGACAGTTCATCATGAGCGACAACAGACTAACACCAGAGCTGTATACCTGACATGTCCCAACACAAGTGTCAGGCAATTTCTAATAATTACACACAACTGACTTCCATCCTACTTCCCCACACGTATAAAAGGCGGAGCACCGATGCACACTCTGAGCAAGGCAAAACGCTACGAGATGGCAGTTTAAACCAAGAAGGAAGGCAGCGAGATCAGAGAGGATGACAGAGAGGGAATTACCCTTGCCCTTTTAGGAGAAGGACCGCGACTTTCAAGAGGCCTCGAGGAAGAGAAACATAAGACCGGGAAATGCAGCTGACGAACAGTGCAGTGTGTGTCAAAAGTACTCAGGGCCCTCCCGAATTGATAGCCAAGGCGGGGAGAAGCGATTGCCACTGTGGTACTGCTCTTAACTCCGATACAAAGCAACGACAGTGAGTTAAGCACAGCCAGTGAGTTGGAGAAACTGATAGCAAACCGGACTGTGATACTGTAAACACTGGAGGGGAGTATCTGTACTTCTGCCCTCTATATGGCAGAGGCACAGAACACCCCAGCCAAGGTTCTCTATATGGAAGCTATGGACGAGCAACCAAGGATTAAACTCTCAGGAGGTGATGCAAGCTGGTTCTTAAGTACAGTGAGTCCCCAAGCCCCCACAAAGGAATGTCCACACACTTGGCCTCATCACGAGTTGGGCGGTATTGCTATTATGCTGCATTTAAGGGTCCGCCCAATCACGCGTCTGGCAGCATTTACACCCAGCTCTAAGCTGGGGGTAAATGCGCCGACTTAATGCCCATTTTCGGGCGTAATTAGCGCAGCGCTATTAGCATGCGCTAATTGCACCAAAAATGCCCCATTGCGTGCAACGTACCCAATGGGGAATGGGGAATACCCATTACCGCCCAACCCTTGATCCGGTGCTAATAGCCCCAGACCGGTTGGTGGTAACGCTTTACCACCGGTATACCGCCCAACTTTTGATGAGGCCCACTATGTTATGTGCTAAAACAGTTCTATATATAAAAAATAAGCTTAAGTGGTATATACACAATTCAATTACACACTTTGTACTTGTTACGCTCACCTGGTCTCTGTGGGGACGTTGGGGCACGGTTGGAGCCCTCCCTGGATTCGGCTTCCCTGGATCCTGCTTTAACCCCAGTTGCAGCGATTTGGTCTGGTCAGGTTGCTGGCAATGCCCTTGGGTAAAGGTAAGAGGCAGTGAGAATGCTGCGACTGAACTGCGAGCCGCCTCGAACCCCTCGGGCCAGAATGAGATGCGCAAGCGTTTTCCCATAGGCTCTCACCTGTTATTTTGCAAAGATGAGCTCTCCGTCCTCCTTCTCTTCAGCAGGGGCGCTATAGACAGACCCAGTTGCTTCATTGATCCGCATGCGTAATGACCCAGACCGGCTGCGACCAATCCTCGTGGGTAGGTAAGTGTTGATAACAATGATTATTGTCCGTATGCTTCTTTAAAGTCTTTCCCAAAGATTATTGTCCGTATTCTTAATAATGTCTTTCTTTTCCCCAATAGGTGTTGAAGATGGCTCCACTGCGTCGCGTTGCTGACAGTGGACCCACGCAGTGGCCGAAAGGGATGGAGCGGACCCCCACTAGAGAGTAAGTAGGGTTTCTAAATGAAACGCAAGGTTTAAATGTTGCGCAGCCAAGCGTTAAATGTTTATGTGGTTTCTAACCTTGTGCTGTCTTTATTTCTTGCAGGGACGGCCTGGCGTCGGGAGATGGAGAGCGGCTATCCGGCAGCTGTTCGTGGCTTCGAGATGGAAGAAGACTTCTGCGTGAATGAAGACTCCGACAGGTGAGGAAGAGGCGCCCAGCAGAAGATTGTCGGAGGCCATGTAGATTGTTGTCCTCCAAATGTTTCTGGATTTGTAGGTATGCAACTCTGTCCAGTATTTTTAGGAGGAAAGCGATGGTTGTGATTGGCCTATAATTCGTTGGTGTGTTAGGGTCTAAGTTTGTTTTTTTAAGAGTGGCATAACCCAGGCTTCCTTGTGGTTGTTGGGGACTAAGATAGAGTTGAAGGAAGAGTTTATCACTGTGGTGATGAACAGGGACAGCTCTTTGGCGCCTTCCTTAATGATAGGGGCCGGGCAGGTATCTCCTTGACCCCACCATAACATAGATTGCATATTGGTCACACACTCCATTCACCCGGGTCCCACCCCAAGGGTGTACCCAAAACATACATTCACTGGGAAGGGTCTGGCCAATCTGGCCTGGACTTTCCCACAATACCATATTTGGTTCTTCCACCCAACAGCCAGTCAGGGGAAGGGACAGAATCAGGGCTTCCCAGGACCTTGGGAAAACAAGGTAACAGGCAATAGAAATCAAGAGGCCCCAGGGGCCATCTTGCTTTCTATCAGGAATTCACTGATTCCTATGGCAGGGACTGAGTATCCCAACATCGAGGATACCCAGAGCTCCTGTCACATCAGCATGAAGATGCCACCAGCCCATACCGTGCTCTGTGGGCAACACACAGATACCCAAGAAAACATACACTAGGGGTACAGGGTTGTACCCCCACCCTTGGGTGCTATAAGGGTATACCAATGGTCTCTGTTCACCACAACTGAAAAGAGGAAGGGCTGCACTGCCAGGGGTCCCAACTGGACTTCTGGGCAGAAAGCAACACAGAACACACATAAGGGAATACAGGACAATGACATGGAAGCTCTGTCCCTCCAATGCATTTCCAGCATCACAGTTACACTCAAGGTTGCAAGCAGCAACATTGTATGAAGAAAGAAAACTTGTATGCAATTGAACTTTATGAAACCGAAATAGGTACCAGATACAGAGTGGTCCGACGCCACATGGGTGCTCACTTGAAGGTCTCTGTTTGGTATCCAACTGAGCGTGTGAGAATTATTGAACTGTGAAATCGAAATGGTCCTGCAGTGGGTTAAGTTGAATCCCGTGCACATTTGAAAGTCTTTGATTGCTTGTAAACTGAAATTGGTCTGTGCCCAGCTCAGTGGGACTAATTGTATAAAAGGGGATCTGAGCCCAGAAGAGGGGGATACAGGGTGAACCACAAACCACCAGAGAAGATATTGATGTGGCAAGTGTGAACCCGACTGAGGGATGCCTGTGAATTTAAATTGGTCTGAGCCCAGCTGAGGGGGACTAATTGTATAAAAAGGATCTGGGCCTGGCTGAGGGGGATCCAGGGTGAAGAGTGAATCGCCTGACTTGAATATTTTGAAAGGAACTTTTTTGTTGTTTATGATACATCCACCCTCTGAATCAAGAGACTTTGAACGTAAGAGACTTGGGCACAGAAGGCCCTGATGTTGGTAAAAGGAACTGTGACCTTGTGCTGAAGAAGCCCAGGAGAGTGCTGTTCTCGAGTGACCGCTTTGTCCTGTGCTAAAAATGTGGGGAAGGGAGGCCAACGGCCTGAACATCCTTACTTATCATTTTGTGAACACTTCTTTCTTTTTCATGAACCATTATCCCACCCTATTTGTAGCATAGCAGTAAGGATTGGCAATAGTTATTTTGAGTATAGGCCCTTTTTTATTTGACTAGACTCCACTAGGACTGTATTATTATTATTTGATGGTCGTAGCTTGCTCCCATCTTAGCATTTTCCACCTCCTTGATAAAGTTCAATAAACACCCTTGAACTGTGATCGCTTGTGTCCGTCTTACTTTGATACCATGCCTTCCTTACAGGGGGTGCCAAGTTGTTAGGTCACATGCCTTCAATGCTCACACTCGCTTCATGGTTGGGTCCTTTTGGTGGCATGCAGAGCAAATGTACAAGATTTTATGTTGACCAATCCACATAGATTACTGTTTGGCTAACATCATCTTTATAACTGTAACAATCAGAATTGACCATTTTATGCTGACCACGCAATTAGGTCATTAGTAGTGGTTGTACTTAGTTGGTCACAGGTAAGTTGTTCGTCCATAGGGCATAGCATTTATTTAGGTGTGTAATGGCGAGAGACAGTAGATATTGTAGATTTGCATGTATTTTGTAACTTGTTTGTATTCAAATTTGTTTTTGCCTGTATATACTGTAATCCAATGTGGCGTATTGAGCTTGTTTCCAGTTTTGCAGAGCTGACTGACATTCCTGGCTGTAACTTGCATGTAATAAACTTTTTTTCATTGCCAATCGTACACTCTATTATTGCTTCCTTGGATCGTGTTTTTTTTTTTATTCGGTTTTTGGGGCTACCCATTCATCATAATTTTGTTGTAAGCATATAGGTTTTCAGCAGTGGAGCCACATTCTTAACTGTCCACTAGAATTAGCAAGTTTATTGTAGTCATCCGGGGAGGGCCTAGATGATGCTGTAGCGTCAAACTAACCCGTGTTTTTCAGAACCACACAAGTTGACACCTGAGTTCGGCGGTAGCCGTGCCATTAAAAAACAGCACGGCTGCCGCCGGAGTCACTTTTTTAATGGCACCCGGTGGTCCCGGTAATTCTCAAATGCCGGGTGCCGGTAAAAATTAATCCCCATTCCCATTGAGTCCAATAGAACTCAATGGGAATGGGGAGGATGGTAGCACCGGCACCATTCATAATGGTGCCGATGCTACCATCAAGGTCTGCGGGCGGGAGGGCACCCGCCTGCAGATCTCGGAGTATGCCGGTCCGGTAGCAACGATGCCCGTAGCTTACCGGCACTGTTTGTTACCGGACCATCATACTCGTAATGAGTCCCATTGCAACAGTTAAAACACTCCCATCCATTTATTACAATCCACCCCCCACATGTGATTGGTCAAAAACTATACAAAAAAATCCAGTCTTTCTCAAATTCGTCCATTTTCATTGGTTGGAGTTATCTTAATTACCATCTTCAGCTCATGTGTACAGCACACCCTCTTTTAGGATTTGTCTGTGGTCGTCCATGACATCACCATACAGTTATACATTCACATGCAAACATACTTCATTACCAGTCCCATCTGGCCTGAACCGCCAAACCCCGGACGTAATTGCACATGGTTTGCAAGAGTACTTCAAAAAATATGAGGTGGGGATGAATAAGCAGGTTCTCTTTGAACTAGCAATAGCCATCTCACCCACCCCGACTTGCTGGCGTCATTGGAACATTCTAATCTAAATGATTACCAATACAATATGCATGGCCTCTGGTCACATCCTGTGAAAACAATCGAAACTCATGAAGTATCGCTCACTCTGGCGTCGAGCGTCCCTTCACCCCAAGTTTATTGTTGTTGTAAAACAAATGGGTGAATCACCCATAACAATAACAAGCTCCCATGCACTTAAAAAGATTGCATCTTCCTTCCACGATTCTGCCAAGCCATAAAACCCCAGGCCGGCTTGTTGGCTGACCACCTGCTGAGGCCGTAGTTACTCATTACCTTTCCTCTGGCATCTGAAACCCTGCCTAACCAGTGTTCCCTGGTCACCCAGAATTCACCCTGCAAACCCTGACTGCAGAGCTTGACCAATTTATAAAAAGAACACATGCATATAGATTTGTAAATTCCCCATGTATGTATTTCAGAGCATATATTGTTTCATAACTATTGTGTCTTCTTAACAGTGGGTTGTTCATGACAAATCCCCTTCCTCGAATGCGCATTATGAAGCTATTCATTGCCCAGCTTCTAGGCACTTCGTAGCACACCATATACAGATTGTATTTTGACATTCATCTTGCTGTGCATGCAATCTTAAATGTATCAACTTAGACACAAAATAACACTAAAAGTAGCACATCCCATTCACATTAACTACACTGGATACATATAAATTGCCACATCGTGCCAACTTTAACGCAACCCCAGTCACAAATATGGAGCGCCAAATGTGTACCCCTCTTCCTTATCAGGATCTTTCCTGACCACCCCAACAGTACCGATTTGGTATTGTATTCAATGTAAATTTATGTACATTTCTTATCCTCCGTCAGCCACTTCAGATGATATGAAGGTCTAATGCCATGTCATTTCATTTCACGTCATCAAGGTCAAAGGTTGTGTGACATCACCTGTGATGCCATCTTGGTTGTGTTGTCAAGACCCCTACCCCTGGCATTTTGGTGACCCTAAAAAATATTTTGTTTTAAATGTTTGTAGACCATTCTCCATAGTGATAAATGGGATAAAGTCCTTAGGTAAGTCATGGCTTTGGGTTAAAGTCAGGTCAGTACTTGTTCAACCCCACAGGTGTGAAAAAACAAGCACCCAACCCTAGAGAGTGCCACAGTAGACACCTGTTTAGAGCTTCAGTTCCAGGACCTATATTGAGCCAGCCAAGGAAGAAATGAAGCTGAGCAGAATTAGGGGCAGTGGAAGCCAATGGTGATCTGTCATAGAGTGGGCCGGTAACACCCGCACTACTCTGGGGTTTGGTGACCCCTAAAGCAGATTATGACGGTATCAGAACCACAGAATGTCAGGGTCCGGAGACAAGTACTCCAAAGCACCAATCACTCAGGATTTGGCTCAGAAACAGCCCATGAATCTGGTAAAGATAGGACTTCTTTTGCTGAACAGGTTGTGATACACAGGGCCTTGAGCCCTTGATCTGAATGAAACAGATGGAGGAAATGCAAAAGAAGGCTCTTGCCCAGGTTTGTGACCAGCCGCATTCAACAGCAGAGGATGACGATTTGGTGGCCACCCACACAGGAAGTAGACTGGGCATGTCGTGGGCAGTAAACCTGTCTAAGGCAAGTTAAACCACTATAGAGTGTACAGGACTGGGATCATGGTATGCCCACATCAGCACAACAGCCTGCTGGTCCCAAATGTAAAAGGGTTTGCCCAAAACAAAATTGCTGAGATTAAGACTGAAAAAGCACATTAGTCCACTGGGCTAATGATGCGGTAAACCCAGCAGCACTCTTGGTGAAGACAATACTGAAATACAGTTGACACCAGCCTACGTCTCTTCACACCTGTAGGGTTTTAGCATCACCCTACACCAAAAATGATATATCTAAAACACACCCCTGTTCCAGGAGCCATATGGGCTACAGAGGGACAATACGTGGAAAGGGATGCATTGACAGGGGGAAGAAGTCCCTCTCATCACAAAAATAAAGACAAATCTGCAGGAAAACCAACAGGGAAAAAGCAACATTTTTACTATCACCCTCATTGTGAATCCCAGTATCTGTGTGTAGGCATGCTCAGAACCTTGGTGAGTTACGGCTGGTGAGTTACACTATCACCCTCATTGTGAATCCCAGTATCTGTGTGTAGGCATGCTCAGAACCTTGGTGAGTTACGGCTGGTGAGTTACACTATCACCCTCATTGTGAATCCCAGTATCTGTGTGTAGGCATGCTCAGAACCTTGGTGAGTTACGGCTGGTGAGTTACACTATCACCCTCATTGTGAATCCCAGTATCTGTGTGTAGGCATGCTCAGAACCTTGGTGAGTTACGGCTGGTGAGTTACACTATCACCCTCATTGTGAATCCCAGTATCTGTGTGTAGGCATGCTCAGAACCTTGGTGAGTTACGGCTGGTGAGTTACACTATCACCCTCATTGTGAATCCCAGTATCTGTGTGTAGGCATGCTCAGAACCTTGGTGAGTTACGGCTGGTGAGTTACATTATCACCCTCATTGTGAATCCCAGTATCTGTGTGTAGGCATGCTCAGAACCTTGGTGAGTTACGGCTGGTGAGTTACACTATCACCCTCATTGTGAATCCCAGTATCTGTGTGTAGGCATGCTCAGAACCTTGGTGAGTTACGGCTGGTGAGTTACACTATCACCCTCATTGTGAATCCCAGTATCTTTGTGCAGTCATGCTCAGAACCTTGGTGAGTTACGGCTGGTGAGTTACACTATCACCCTCATTGTGAATCCCAGTATCTGTGTGTAGGCATGCTCAGAACCTTGGGGAGTTACGGCTGGTGAGTTACACTATCTCCCTTATTGTGAATCCCAGTATCTGTGTGTAGGCATGCTCAGAACCTTGGTGAGTTACGGCTGGTGAGTTACACTATCACCCTTATTGTGCAGTGTTATCCCATAAATATATTTTATGCGGATATGTAAACCCTTTCCTAATACAGAACAGGGGATCTGTTTGAATTCCTTCATTGTTTTAGCAGTTCTGATTAATCTCCCTCCCTGTGCATCTCACACTCCTTTGGGGGAATGTCTGGACTTCTCCCTCTAGCATGCACCGGTTTGACTTCGTATCAGTTTTTCAGCAGTTCTGATTAATCTCCCTCCCTGTGCATCTCATGCTCCTTTGGGGAATGTCTAGACTTCTCCCCCTAGCATGCACCTGTTTGACTTCGTATCAGTTTTTCAGCATTTCTGATTAATCTCCCTCCCTGTGCATCTCGTACTCCTTTGGGGAATGTCTGGACTTCTCCCCCTAGCATGCACCTGTTTGACTTCCTATCAGTTTTTCAGCAGTTCTGATTAATCTCGCTCCCTGTGCATCTCACACTCCTTTGGGGAATGTCTGGACTTCTCCCTCTAGCATGCACCTGTTTGACTTCCTATCAGTTTTTCAGCAGTTCTGATTAATCTCCCTCCCTGTGCATCTCATACTCCTTTGGGGAATGTCTGGACTTCTCCCCCTAGCATGCACCTGTTTGACTTCCTAGCAGTTTTTCAGCAGTTCTGATTAATCTCCCTCCCTGTGCATCTCACACTCCTTTGGGGAATGTCTGGACTTCTCCCCCTAGCATGCACCTGTTTGACTTCCTAGCAGTTTTTCAGCAGTTCTGATTAATCTCCCTCCCCGTGCTCCTTTGGGGGATGTCTGGACTTCTCCCCCTAGCATGCACCTGTTTGACTTCCTATCAGTTTTTCACCAGTTCTGATTAATCTCCCTCCCTGTGCATCTCACACTCCTTTGGGGAATGTCTGGACATCTCCCCCTAGCATGCACCTGTTTGACTTCCTAGCAGTATTTCAGCAGTTCTGATTAATCTCCCTCCCCGTGCATCTCACACTCCTTTGGGGGATGTCTGGACTTCTCCCCCTAGCATGCACCTGTTTGACTTCCTATCAGTTTTTCAGCAGTTCTGATTAATCTCCCTCCCCGTGCATCTCACACTCCTTTGGGGGATGTCTGGACTCCTCCCCTAGCATACACCTGTTTGACTTCCTATCAGTTTTTCAGCAGTTGTGATTAATCTCCCTCCCTGTGCATCTCACACTCCTTTGGGGAATGTCTGGACTTCTCCCCCTAGCATGCACCTGTTTGACTTCCTATCAGTTTTTCAGCAGTTCTGATTAATCTCCCTCCCTGTGCATTTTCTTTGCCTTTTGTTCTTTGTGTCTGCACCACAACTCCCATAATGTGCTTCATCACTTGCGATTCCTCTCTGTTCTGCTCATGCTCTGAAAGTACTCTTCGCCTCATTACAAGTCAGGCGGAAAGGGGTTAACGGCGCCATACCGACCAACCCCGTACCGCCTGATTACGAGGTCCCCTCGCGGGACCCGCTCTGCACGTCTGGTTTCACCAGACGTGCAGAGCGGGTCCCGTGAGTGGAGCAGGGAGCTAACAACGGGCTTGCAAGATGCAAGCCCGTTGTTAGCTCCCTCCCCATTCCCATTTGAACCCTATGGGGGCTCAAATGGGAATTGGGAAGGACAGGGCCCGGGTTCCCTGAAGGAGGAAGTACCGGGCCCTCCATACTCGGAATGGCCCGTTACTTCCCCATTCAGGGAACCCGGAACCGGAGACGATTCCGGCGGCAGCCATGCCGCCAATAGCGGCATGGCTACCACCGAAGTCGGAATGAGGCCCTCTGTCTCAGTGTACTTTCGGAGTGTCTCCCTATTTCTCTGCACCCCACCGTCTCCCCCCTCCTCAGCTATAGGCTCTGTGTCTGAGAAGTTTTTTGTCTCCACTCCTTCTTCTCACCCTACAGCGTGACATCCATCGGGTGTAGGCGGAATATGTGAATTACTACATCTAAGATGTACTTATTTCCTCCTCTCGCAAAATCTGCGTCTGTAAAACTCCAGTAAGTTGTGGTTCCACTGCAGGTATTGAGATAGTAACTCGACAAAATGGCCATGCCTCCCATTATTTTTATCTCAATGCAGTCAAGCTTGCCTTTCCTCTTTGTTCCTGTTCCACCATCTTTTCTGTGCACTGTGGAGCTGGTTAATTGACCACAACCAGCAATGACTCGACTGACAGGTTGGCCATTTCTCAGACTTCCGTGGCTGCACGTCACTGCATTGTGTTCATCCTGGCTGTTGGCTAGTTTGGTCACACCTTTATTCATTTCTGTGACAAAGGATGAATGGTCAATGGGCCACATGTTTAGAGATTTATGTGTTAATTCTGTTCATGGAATTGGGGACAAGTTACACTATTCATTTAACTCAGTGTCCTGCATACAAATTCCAGGATTTCATGAAACCAGTATTATAAAGTTGAAACATGCCTTTTTGCTTTTCACATATGATTTTTAAAATAAGATATATGTATTTGTCGCTTATGGAACACTAATCCTGTTTTTCCTTTTCCTTCAAGCAGGGATTGGAAAACTGTGAAATGTTTAAAGAAAGCTTTCCTCTGATAGCTGGGTCTAGTATGATAGCAACCTCATCTGCTTCTTGCTCATGACAGTCACTCCCAACCTGGAGCCTCTGACCGCGGAAGAAATATTGCTGACTCTGAAGGCAAGTCACTGAAAAAGAGCTGAAATTATTAATGATTTTGGAAGACACATACAGTTCCTATTTCCAATCAGTGCCAATCAATAAAGAGGTCATCTGTGTCCAACCGGTATAACAACACTATACCACTAAAAGGGGTGGGGGGGGACTGAGTCATTGCCTTGTGTACATTTGCAGCATTCTGTGCATTAGCGATACGTATCTGCATATGGGAGTTTCTACAGAGGAAGTACTAACCCCAAGAGAGTCCATCTAAATGCACTGATTGGGACACATCCTCCTCTTTAAAGAGTGACACAAGGCTTTAAAGAATACACTAAGGAGAGACTCTGAATAGGCGCTTTGCAAATGAACTGACCTGCCAGAAATTCAATATAAATGGCCATCTGATGATGAGTCTTATGTGCCACAATGGAATAGGACTGTGCAGGTTCACTGGCTGCGACAGGTCGCTCAGGACATCATCTAATGGTAGACCACTGAATCTATACTGGACAGAGGAGAGGACAATGGCTGCCACTTTAAAGTAGAGGCAGAGCATTTTCAGGCATTGTGTAGAACCTCCTTACCAAATATTGTGTAAATGCACTGGTGTGCCACATTCAGTATGAAAAAGATGCTGAACACCAACTTTGGACTTTATGCTTCAGGATCAATAGCACCGCTGCTGTGGTGCTGGTCAATAGTTGTTGATGTTCCAGTGGCAGCTGACATTTATTAAAGACCAAAAAGCATGAACACAAGGCAAGAAACCATGCTCTGGACGTAGAACAGTTCTAATCGCAGACCTGCCTGCTCTGGCCGAGGATAGTGGCTCATTCTTGACACTCAAGTCTGTAAAATTGCACCTGACCTGGTGAGAGCAACTGAGGGATTCAGGTTGAATTTGACAAGGAGCTCTTTACAAAGAAATCACTATCTCAAAATAGCGTCCTCAGAATGGAGGTACATTTTGAATTTTCTGAATGTGAAGCTACTTTTAGTGAAACATGCCGTATATTGCACCATCAGAGATTACACACTGAAGAGAAAGAGTGTGACAAGACTTTTAAAGAAACAAGTGATCTAATAATTCATCAGAGAATTCACATTGGTGTGAAACCATATGCATGCTCTGAATGTGATCAGGCTTTCAAGCATAAGGGTAACCTATTGATACATCAGAGAAATCACACTGGAGAGAAACCATTTGCATGCTCTGAATGTGATAGGGCTTTTAATCAAAAGGGCACGCTATTGATACACCAGAGAATTCACACTGGGGAGAAACCATATGCATGTACTGAATGTGATAAGGCTTTCAAGAGAAAGGGTGAGCTATTGGTACACCAGAGAAATCACACTGGGGTGAAACCATATGCATGCTCTGAATGTGATCAGGCTTTCAAGCATAAGGGTAACCTATTGATACACCAGAGAATTCACACTGGGGAGAAACCATATTCATGTTCTGAATGTGATAGGGCTTTCATTCAAAAGGGCACGCTATTGGTACACCAGAGAAATCACACTGGGGTGAAACCATATGCATGTTCTGAATGTGATAAGGCTTTCAAGGAGAAGAGGCAGCTATTGACACATAGGATGAGTCACACTGGGGTGAAACCATATGCATGTTCTGAATGTGATAAGGCTTTCAAGACAAAGGGTGAGCTAATGGTACACCAGAGAAATCACACTGGGGTGAAACCATATGCATGTTCTGAATGTGATAAGGCTTTCAAGGAGAAGAGGCAGCTATTGATACATTTAATGAGTCACACTGGGGAGAAACCATATGCATGTTCTGAATGTGATAAGGCTTTCAAGACAAAGGGTGAGCTATTGTTACACCAGAGAAATCACACTGGGGTGAAACCATATGCATGTTCTGAATGTGATAAGGCTTTCAAGAGAAAGGGCCCGCTATTGATACACCAGAGAATTCACACTGGGGAGAAACCATATGCATGTGATCACTGTGATAAGGCTTTCAAGACAAAGGGTAACCTATTGGTGCATCAGAGAAATCACACTGGGGTGAAACCATATGCATGTTCTGAATGTGATAAGGCTTTCAAGACAAAGGGTCACCTAGTGATACACCAGAGGAATCACACAAGGTTCAATTCTCAAAATCTAGGGTTTATTGCAATGCAAAGCAAATAGTCTCACGTCCCGCAACGTGTGTCTCCAGACCCCGAGGGACGCAAGAGAGCGAGCATCTCACAACAGTTACCTACATACAAAATGATCATCATATTATCAGTAGTGACATATTCGATACCGCCCATAATGCATTTCCTTTGAAAATGGTTTCGATGATTGACAATTATGACGAATATGACACCCTCAGACATTTATACAGCAACAGTTTGCAATTTGTGAAGTGGCAGACATGATTCTTTGTTTTTGGGAACATAATGCTCCTGTACTTACAAGCAAGCTGCGTGCAGGGCAGAGACACATTCCAGGCCTCACTATCTTCTAGTTTCTATTTGTGTGCTAGAGGTCAACTCGATCTACAGGGGCTCGGGGAAGAGGGGGCTGTAAAAGAGAGCATAATTCAAGCCATTTAATGTTCGTTTCTACCGCACCAGCGAGACTAGCTGGCACCTGCGTAGTGATTAAATGCCTTGTTGCTTACTTCCAAGGACCTGTGAGGGAGGAGACCGGGCATTGCTGTCTGGGTTGCCTGGGCTGTGTTTCAACATGTAACTTGTGGCCTTGCTCTATGCATGAGCAATAACGGAATAGAATTCACTTCCAGCAAGGCAGTTTAAACAGAAAGCAAAAAGCGAAAATTAGTAAAAATGGCGGATTCTATTCCTACAAAATGGACGCTCTCTGGTCATGGTGATGAGTCTGTCCAGACAAGTGCTGAACATATGATGTGGTTGGTTTTCGGCCAACAAAATATATCGCTTATACTATGGAAGGGTAATTTCTAGACTCACAAACCCTCCTCTTGGCCGTATGTCAAGCACATCCTCCAAAGATTGCATCTTCATCTGACCAGGTATCTGATTCCGAACTTTGCATACTACTATAATCATCATCATTGTCATCGATATTAATTGACATAAATTATTTTACTGTCTTCATCTCATGATTCATTTTTCCATCCTCTCTGGGAGTTTTCTTTTGTGTTACTATGTGTACACATTCCTCACTTACTTCAGTGGATATTATTGGCAAACAGTGTATAAAACAACATGTCTTAAATATTCCCAGCACCGCTACTAAGATTGCAGCTAATTTCCATCCCCATGAGCGTAATATTTCCCAGAACCAGGAACTTATGTTTAATTCCCAACTACCTTCTGGGGGATGGAGGTCGGAGCTCAAAACATGCAACTTTTTTATCGCTTCAAAAATCGTAGGGGGAGGAGTCACTTACAAATACGCAACACGATGATCCCACGATTTTGGAAACTCCCCCACGATCAGCCAAAACTATGTCAAGAGCCATCCTGTTTTGGAGTGTCTTCAATCTAATCCCTTTTTCCTCCAACGTCATGTTGTATAATATATCCGTTATCCCATTTATCGTTTTCTCTAATATTCTGGACAGTTGTCTTATGTTATAGGAGTTTATTGCCTGGCCCCAAAATGATATGAATGATTTTGCTATGTCCTCTGCAATTAATCCTCCTTCCTCATCTTGTCGTGGTCTTGATCTAGATAGTTTTGCTATATCTGCTGTTTTTGAAAGAAACACCCCCAGAAACAGCATCCCCAATAACAAGTACCTCCCCAATTTCTAGGCAACCAGGGATAAGCTTTTTCTCCACATATGAAATAAACAGGGTCACCTACATACACTGGTTCTTCCACCTTCTCAAGGATTGCAATGTTCATACACCTGGTGTATGTCCCTACTGAGTAGGAGCCTTTCTTTCTTAGGCAAAATGGGACAGAACGTGGACTGTAATTTACAGCATAGGACGGGGGCACTGTATCCTTATTCCCTTCTGGGTTCATATGAAACGTAATTACAGATGATTTATATGGCACATTTAGTCTATCTTGCAGCATCATTACTGGTGTCATTAGCCTACTTTTGTGAAATATTGAGCATCCTACAGGTTTCATTACTACCTCCTTAAATTAATTCATGTTTGTTCTATCTAATTGACCCGTTTCACTCTTATTCTATTACCCATAATATAATGCACTTAAGGACGCGTAGCATGCAGAACTCAATGTCAATGGCTGCACATACCAACCTATTCCCTTACCACCATGTTGGTACACACCCAACAATTGTTTTTCCCCAGAATTGAGTGTGTCATGTTCATTATCAGAAGTAATGAATTATTCCCATATCCTTCCCTGTGTCTCTCTTCCATTGGGGACAAAGTATAGGACATTACATGGACCGGGCTTTCAGTAGCAGAAATATTTCTAATAGGCAAGAACACGTCTAATGGATGTATCTCTTCTAGATACCATAATATCAGTACTGTCATTATCGGTGCTAATATACTCATAACGCACATGACTATTGTTAAGATCAGCATACAATTCTTTCGACACTGTTTTTTCGGCAATCTTATAGTCTCTATATTTACTACATTATCAGCATCGGTACAGGAGGGGGCAGAAGCTGGTGCAGGCATTTTTCTTGAGTCTTCTTCTCCATCAATGTTTGTCGTGAATACCTCTTGCCGTTGCACTCATTCTATTATTAGTAAGTTCAGTAGTGTCGACAAAGTGTTTTGGCACTTCTCAGCAGCCTGTATTGCTATACGTTGGGGAAGATTTTCATGCTTCTGCACATTGCTCAAAGAACTCCAGAGTAGTTATCAATTGCCTTTGTACCATATGAGCCCCTCTTGTCCGTGAGGGGTGATCTACACATGGATTTTCAAAGATAGCACAGGGGAGCCGCGTTCCTGAGCTGCCGGGTTTGCACAACTCCCACGCCTCTCTCCCCTAGGCCTCCGGTTCCCACTTCATCCGTGATGGGAAACAGAGGCAACAAAGAAAAATAGAATGACGATCTGATCACTTCTTGTCTCTAGGCCGCAGATTATACAGCGTTGCTCCTGGCACTGTGTGATCGATCAATAGTGCGGGTGCACTTCCAGACTCATGCTCAGAGTCTGCCTGCGGCACAGTGAAAGGTGGTGGACACCAAAGTGATGATGCAGGTTTTGCGTCAGCCAGCAGTGATGCAGATTCTACTGGACAACGTTGGGGCACTCTTAGCCCTTTCTCTTTTATAGCAATCTTTCCAGGCTTCATGTCAGGATCAGACAGATTCTGCGTGAGAGAACTGGCAACAATTTACTTCTCTCCAGGAGCAGTCGTCGCTTTCTTATCGTCCGGATCATGCAATTCTTTCAATGGCGATGGAACTTTCTTCGTATGCGTGGCATGTATCCACGCCTTCCTACCGTCCACACAAACTGCTGTCTGCGTTGCCAAAAGTACTTGGTAGGGCCAACGCCATCTGGGTGCAAGCGATGACTTCCTCTCGAAATTGTTCACCAGGATCCAATCGCCTGGTTGCAGAGAATGCCCCGGACCAGTGTATCTGATGGGAAGAGCCTCCTGCACCTGCTGATGAATCAAGCGCAATTTCTGTATTAACAGGTTACAATATGTACTGAGCGCAGGGTATTCTACCTCATTCAACCGTCTTGGCTGCGGCGCACACCAAACATTAGCAGGCCTCCCCATTACGATTTCATAGGGGGAGAGCCCACTCCTCGCTTGCACCAGATGTGCGCATGCACATTAAAGCTAGGGGCAATGCATCCGTCCAGCGTAACTTGTTTCCTGCACACATTTTACTAATTCTTGCTTTCAATATGCCGTTCTGGCGTTTGACAAGCCCAGCACTCAGTCTGGGATTTAACCAGTGAATTGAAAGCAAAGACCTAAAGAGTACATTTTCAAACAAGCACCATTGGGTAAGCAGAATCAGATTGAACCAAATACCATACATACCGAGTCTTTTTGAAGAACTTGCGCAATGTGTAACTACTACGGTTTATTCATTTTGTGAAGTTTAACAGAAATTCAAAACTATCTTACTTTCTGTTACCATTTTATTTCATTTATCTTTTATGTTTTTCTACCATCCCTAACACTCCTACCCTATACCCTTCCCTCAATGGCCAACCTAATGAATGATTACATGCAATGAATATGCGGATATCATGTGATGGTCACGGTGAATACAATTTATCCATAAACTAAATTTGTGTTTTTTTGAAAATTATAATTTGTAAATGTAACATGATAAGCCCTGATTTGAAAAAGACGAGGAGATCGTCGAAACACGTGTTATCACAAAGGGCACTGTCAAATGCACAACAATATTTAGAATTAAAACCAAAAACACATTGGAACACTGAGGAAAGGGGTCAATTGTCTTCTTTTCTCGGTAAAACGTGGGCGCATGAGAATATGTCAATGTAACTACAAGAATTTGTTTTTGAAGTTAACGGAGTAGAGGAACCAGATACTCCGTTGTTACTTTCCCATGCGACCCTGAAAAGGCAATCATCTAATACATACAAGGGGCGCTGAGGTCCAACTATAGGAAAACCCCCCCAACAGGTTCCTCAAAAATTCTGCATAAAAAAAGTAACATGTAAAGTGGGAGAAGGGAACGCATTTGCAGACAGGATTGCAAAACAAACTGCCACTGATTTGCGTACGAAAATGTTAACAGTACAGTCAGAAGAAGTGCCTTGCATGATAAAAAATGGGATTGCTACTGATAAAGAGATGCAGGCAGAAGCAACTGCTGAGGAGATACAAGAATGGGCTGAGGGCTCTACAGAATTATATTTAGAAGGTTGCTGGGTGGACAAGAAAAGTAGAAATTGGATGCTGCCAAACTCCTATGTAACTGCAATGGTCACTATGGCCCACAGTCCCACGCACATTTGTGCAAAGAAGATAAATCAGCATTTAGCTACAGTATGGCAGAACACACACATAAAAAAAGAATGCAGAAA
This sequence comes from Ambystoma mexicanum, assembly GCF_040938575.1. Classification (NCBI taxonomy): domain Eukaryota; kingdom Metazoa; phylum Chordata; class Amphibia; order Caudata; family Ambystomatidae; genus Ambystoma; species Ambystoma mexicanum. The sequence continues at coordinate 1,385,447,299 of NC_090933.1, forward strand.
GGCTGGTACACAATTGCATAACCTGTTTGCAACACAATGTTGGAAAAGGAACAGCCACTCCAACAGGTAGCTTTGGCTCCCCCCCTCCATGGCATTCGAGGTGATCCATTTTGGTTTTATAGAGATGGAAAGGTGTCGGAACTTGAAATATGTGTTGGTGGTTGTCAGTGCGTTCAGTAAATGGGTAGAAGCATATCCACTGAAGGATTGTACTGCAATGAGCACTACCAAAGTGATATTGAAGGAGTACTTTTCATGATTTGGCCTGCCCCGTGCCATATGGTCAGATAATGGCCCGTACTTTGTTGGCGCAGTAATATTACAGATTTGCGCAGGTCTTCAGATTGATAAACGATTCCACTGCACCAGACATCCGATGAGTGCTGTGCTTGTCGAGCGCCAGAACGGCATATTGAAAGCAAAAATTAGTAAAATGTGTGCAGGAAACAAGTTACGCTGGACGGATGCATTGCCCCTAGCTTGAATGTGCATGCGCACATCTGGTGCAAGCGAGGAGTGGGCTCTCCCCCTATGAAATCGTAATGGGGAGGCCTGCTAATGTTTGGTGTGCGCCGCAGCCAAGACGATTGAATGAGGTAGAATACCCTGTGCTCAGTACATATTGTAACCTGTTAATACAGAAATTGCGCTTGATTCATCAGCAGGTGCAGGAGGCTCTTCCCATCAGATACACTAGTCCGGGGCATTCTCTGCAACCAGGCGATTGGATCCTGGTGAACAATTTCGAGAGGAAGTCACCCAGCATATGAGAATATGTCAATGTAACTGCAAGAATTTATTTTTTATGCGCCTTGCATTTTACTATTGCTAGGCGCTTCGGACACGTAAGTGCAGACAGCAATCGTACAATCAAAGGACCATATTGAATTCTGGTTCCATGTGATGTCAAGAAACCCCTCTCAGCCCAGAGTTGGACAAAGTTATGTAGCACCCCAAAAGCGTATTGGCTGTCCGTATATATGCTTACACTCAAATTCTCTGAAATTTCACATGCTCTGGTTAACGCTATTATCTCCGCGGCTTGTGCGGAGTTGTAAGGGATTTTTTTACTTTCAACAATACTTTTTTGTGTCGTAATAGCATAGGCAGCAGTTGATGTGCCATCAGGTAATTTGAAGCAGGAGCCGTCACAAAACAGTTCTCCATCTGGCTCTTTCTGTGGGGTGTCTGTTAAATCAATTCTTCCTTTTGTTTCTTCCTCAGTAACCATTAAACAATCATGGGGAGATGATTCATTTTCCCCCATTTCTTCGTTTGACAGTCGCATTAATTCTGCTGGGTTCAAAGCACTAGACCTCATAATTTGAATGTGGGGTGCAAACAGGACAATTTCATATCTAGTCAATCTAGCGGAGGTGAGGTGTTGCGTCTGCGTTCTATTTAATAGAACGTCTATGGCATGTTGCACCATTAAAATTAAGGTGTGCCCCAACACCATTCCTTCAGTTTGTTTCACTGACGCAGCAGCCGCTGCAACAGCTCGCAAACACTGTGGTAAAGTGCATGACACAGGGTCCAGCGCGGAAATAAAATAGCCGCATGGTCTATTTCTTCCACCTTGTTCCTGTGTTAAAACAGCCAACGTGCAGCCTTCATTCCCATGCACAAATAATCTGAACATTTTTTCATAGTTTGGTGTGCCCAAAACCTGGGCGGAGCACAATGCAGTTTTGAGCAGATCAAATGCTCTCTGGCACTCTTCATTCCATTGCAAAGGCATCACAGCATCCTTTTTAGTCAATCCACCCATTGGTTTCACAATCATTGCAAAATTCGCTGTCCACTGTCGGCAATAGGAAGCCATGCCTATTATGCCTCTGACACCTTTCTGTGTTTTTGGAATAGGCATACCAGAGATACTATCTATCCTTTCTGGTGTCAGTCTTCTCCCTTCTCTCGAAAATAGGTAGCCCAAATAGGCCACCTCCTTTCAACAATATTGGAATTGTTTCAAACTTGCTTTATGGCCATGCGCTGCTAAGTGTGATAACAACAAAATGGTGCTCCTTTTTACAAATCTCTTCTGTATCAGCAGCAATCAACAAATCATCTATATATCGCAATAGAGCACAACCCGCCGGTAGTTCTAACATGTCTAACTGCTCTTTCAATGCTCTGCTGTAAATACTTGGACTTTCTGTATTTCCTTGTGGAATACGCGTGAATGTGAATGACCGCCCTCCTAACGTGAAAGCAAATAAGTATCTGCTATCTTGGTTTACCGGAATGCTGAAAAATGCATTCTTAAGGTCTACCACGCTAATATATGCTGCCGAGGCAGGTATCATTGTCAAAATTGTGGTGACATCTGGAACCAATGGGAATTGCGGATTAACCACTTTGTTCAATGCGTGTAGATCAATTATGAAACGATACAGTATCTCATTCCCTCCTTTCTTATAGACCGGAAGAATGGGGCTGTTACATGTGCTACCTGTAATCTCCTCAACTACCTTTAATTTTACCAAATCGAAACAATATTTTTCAATGCTTTCTCGCCCTCCATCGAAATCTTGTACTGAGGAATACGTGGCAATGTTATTCCTTTTTTTCAAAACAATTTTCACTGGTTCTATTTTCAAGCATCCCACATCATTGTCATTCATTGCCCATATGCAAGCTGGTACTTCACTCAACTCCCCTGGCAGAGGCTTGGACAGAAATTCCGACACTGGTATATTCTGTGGTGATATTGTCAAGCACACTCCATCAGGAGTGCAATGGATAATTGCACTCAGTTTTTTCAATAAGTTTAAGCCTAATAGATTGTCCCCACAATTCTCGGTTAAGAGAAATGGACAATATTCGGTAAATGGTCCTAGTGTTACTGGTACTGATTGGGACACAGGATTGATTACTGGCATACCTGCAAACCCTACTGAAATATTCTTCTGCCCTGACAGTGGTATCTCCGGAACCAAGTGGTGGTCTATTGAACACTTTTGTGCACCTGTGTCTACGAGAAAGCTGTGCTCTCTATTCCCGACTTTCATTTCTACGTAGGGTCCTTTTTGATTAACGGGAATAGACACTGGTTCCGACCCCTGTCTTGGGCTGTCCTATTGAGGAAATAATAAATCATCCGATGTGTAGTCACCACAATAATATGTAATGGGTTGTGTGTCAAAAATCTTTCCACTCCTGCCTTTATTTCGTTCACTTTGATTTTGGTTGTAAGGGGTCTGGCTCTGATCTGGGTTCTGATTCTGATTGCCATTTCCTTGATTATTCTGGTTTTGCTGTATATTATTATTCCTATTCTGTCCATTTGTTCCTGGGTGACCCCTGTGGGGTCTTCTCTGACCATACCCATTTCTGTTTTGCAAGTTTGGGCATTGCGCTCGCCAATGACCCTCTTCCTGTGACTTGACAAGTACCCTTGGCTGAGTTTCCCCTGTACCCACGTTCTCCTCACCTGAGCTTTCCGAGTCAATGGTTCCTTGCAGCCCTCGACGTGCCAGGTAGTCTCTCTCCTTTTTCTGGTGCGTGGGCTTGTCACGGGGAGAAGCCACTGTGGCCGCTGGGTGAGAACAGCGGCACAGTGACCTCCTTTCCGGGACCAAGCCAGAAAATGCAGGGAAAAACCCCTGATAAGAGGTGCCAAGACTTGTCGGTGAAGGCCAGTTGTTCCCAGATGAAAAGAAGGAAGCGAAGGATCTCCAACAACTGACGGGGGCAATAAATGTCCAAGTCCAACAATAGCAGTAGGCCTGAAGCGCAGGCGGAGAAGGCAGCGGCTGAGGAGGCTGCAGTGGAGGTCGATAATGTTCCAGTAAAGCACTGCGGAGGAGCACAGAAGGAACCCTCACGCTGACTGGACGAGAGAGAGAGAGAGAGAGAGAGAGAGAGAGAGAGAGAGAGAGAGAGAGAGAGAAGAAAAAAAAAAAAAAACACACACACACACAGCTAGTACCGTCCAGGGACGGCGGCGAAGAAAAAAAAAAGGAAACAAGTACGGCGTTCTGAAAAGACGGAACCCCGGAGTAAAGTATCCAAGGGGGAAAATCCCCTGATAAATTCCAAAGCGAGGTGCAGAGGAAGAGCGAAGGACCCAGAGTCGAAAAGTAAACAGCAGAGGAGGGTTGCAACACAACGACCTGCCGGGAGGCGGGGATTTAAATACTCCCGGCAGCGTCGCGTCCCGCGTTCGGAGCTGCGGAGGGAAACACAGAAAAAGGACTAAAGTAATCGTCCTCTCAAACTCCAACGCGGAAGAAATCGCCAGTCGTGGTGATGACTGCGAGTGACACTTCCCTACAATATGCACACTGATTTAATCCCAGAGGCCCTCCATGCATGTTGGAATTAATCCTCCCGTGTGCATTCCCTCTTCCTCTATTGTGACCCGCTACCTGCTGGAGCAACATCCTCTCTTTCAAGTTTACTCTTTCTTTCGCCTCCTTCTCTTTTTCTGTGTTTATTCTATTCTCATAATACTGGGCCATATGCAGTACTTCACTCAATGATTTTGCCTGCCATGCACTTTCAGATGTCATTATCAGATTTTGAATTGGAGGTATTAATCCCCTCACATATTTATCAACAAATAATCTTTTTCCTGCCTCTGTGCTTACATCCTGCCCACTGAAATCTGTAAACACTTCCTCAAATCTATTGAAATAGTCTGTTGCTAACTCATCTTTGCCTTGAACACATGCAGTTAATTTGTCCCATACAATTCTTTTTTCTGGAACTATCTCCTTCAATTTTTGTATTATCCGTCCTGGTAATGCTGCCATATTTGGCGATGGGTTCTCGCCTGCTTTTCTGTTTGCATCTTCTTCCGCTAACTTCTCCTATGTGTCACCAAAACTATCCTGATCATTTATTTTTCTTATTTGCTTCCATATGTCTGCTGGCAAAATTACTGGGAATATTAGGTCAATATCGTTCATAGTAAAAATGGACGATCTAAAATAGGACTCTATTTCTTTATAGAATCCCGCCGTATTCTTCCTCAAGTCAGGAATCGTTTGTTTTATATTATTCACCTCTTGTCTGGAGAAAGGAACATGTACATACTGTGCTGTATAAGGCGCTTCTGTTACCTGTGCTGGTTGATTACCTGATGCAGGAATTTCTACTTTTGGCACAAAGGTAGGTGGGACCTCCCTCATGGGGAATACTGCACTTACTTTTCCTCCTCCCTCCCTCGTATGCAATACTATTGCTAAGTCAAGCGATAAGGCTGTTTCTCCCGTTCTGCGTTCAATAGCCCTCTTATATATTGCAATCAGTTCAGGGGGGGCTAGCCTGTTTATTTTCTATATCTCTATTCTGCAAATATTCAACCATTACCTGCAGTGTTTTTCTCTTCATTGGCAATGTATATTGATCGAATGTTTCATGCACCTCCATCGTGGGAACACTAGGATCTGTAATCCATTTTAGCGCCTCCCGCGTGACTATTTTCATTTTCTCACTAGCCTGTCTTGACGGCGGAAGAAATCGCTGCTGCACATATGGTACCGCCTCTTTCCTTTCCCTTCTCATGTCTTTGTTCCTATACCCTGGCATAGAAAACATTTCAGCAACTCAAAGTTCATTTTTAAATTCAAAAAGCCTGTCCACATGTTCTTTTATATCTGCATCTCTCTCTCTCAATCGTGCAAAAGCATTCAAATCCTGCAACTTCTGTGGTGGTACCATTCCAATCAACTGCTTCCATCTCTCCATTAATTATTCTCCCATACATTCCAACAATGCCTGTTTTTCACCAGTCCTACTAAAATCATACATCGAATCCAGCGTTGATGTCTCATCATTTCCATCTATATACATCTCTGCCTGTTCTTTCAATCCCTTTCTTCTCTCCTTGCTGACCGTGCTACGCGTTACCCTAGTACACTCACTTTGTGCCGTCCCCTCTCTTCCCATTTCGTCTTCTCTTGTTACAGTGAGTTCAAGTTCAATGGGCGGAGGGGGAAGGGGGATTTCTTGGGGGGGAGGTGCGGATGGAACTACGGGAACGGGGAGTGGTTGCTGTGGCTGTATGATCTGTGGCTGTAATGGGGCCTGAGCAACAGGGAGGGGTTGGGCAATGGGCACTGATGTAATTCTATCAGTCTCCTTTTTTGGGCGCTCTGGTCTTTTCTCAGTTAATATTTTATTAATTCATCTGATGAATGCAATTCTATTTGTGGATATATTTTGTCTACTCCCATCTGAACACATAAGTCTGTCTTTCTTAAATTGTCATCCCATTTCTTTTCATCCTGCTCTTTCACTCTTTCTGTTCTTGACTTGTGCCTGCACGCATTTTTCTCTCTGCTTTTCAAACGGAGCATAGCTTCCTTCCTCACCAGTCTCTAATGACGTCAAATGTCGCAGGGCGTGCTTTCTTCTTTAACAATATCGATTCCAAATAATCTATGCGCGACATCTCATAACTCCCATATTTTGGCCATTGTAAATCCTCTTTGTGTCTGGTTTGCCTATGCCAAATCTCACAAAACGTTCTCGCCCCTTTACCATATTTTACGTACATCTCATATGCCGGCGACCCTGTGGGTGGCGTGGCCTGGCCAGTTTCCAAAGATTGTCTACCGGAGTGGAATAATCCCACTAGACAGGAAGACAATACCCCAGGCATGTTTTAACCTTACCCGTGGTTAATTAACCTTACCCTGGGCGTTTGATCTTGCAAGAGCAACTCTCAACCAATATCAGGGTTATTTAGAATCAGGGCATGACTCACCTGATCAACCAATTCGTCTTTCAAGACGCAATTCATCCGTATACTGACGCAACCAAGGATCGTCGTGTCTGCGTATCTTGGCTCACTCTGCCCCTTTTCGGGACCCTCGCCTCCTTGTTCTCTGGCTGGACGTGTCGATCAGGGATCAGTTGTGTACAGATCTGTAAAGGAGTCTCATCACTTTCACAGGGGCGCACCGAACACCTCTTTATCCCGGCTCGACCACGTCCTCGCTCCGTTTTCTCCTCTTGCCTTCTTATATTACAATGTATACGATGGAACAAGTGGGGGAGGGTCCCTATTCAGGCACCATTTTGATGTGGCCCCTAGGGGACCCTCGCGTATGGAAACAAGGCACAATCACCACACACAAACTGATACGCCACACACAATCCAATTCCCAAAATCTAGGGTTTATTGCAATGCAAAGCAAATAGTCTCAGTCGGCCGACTGGGTCTCACGTCCCGCAACGTGTGCCTCCAGACCCCGAGGGACGCAAGAGAGCGAGCATCTCACAACAGTTACCTATATACAAAACGATCATCATATTATCAGTAGTGACATGTTCAATACCGCCCATAATGCATTTCCTTTGAAAATGGTTTCGATGATTGACAATTATGATGAATATGACACCCTCAGACATTTATTCAGCAACAGTTTGCAATTTGCGAAGTGGCAGACATGATTCTTTGTTTTTGGAAACATAATGCTCCTGTTCTTACAAGCAAGCTGCGTGCAGGGGAGAGACATATTCCAGGCCTCACTATCTTCTAGTTTCTATTTGTGTGCTAGAGGTCAACTCGATCTACAGGGGCTCAGGGAAGGGTGGCCATAAAAGAGAGCATAATTCAAGCCATTTAATGTTTGTTTCCACCGTTTCTACCGCACCAGCGAGACTAGCTGGCACCTGCGTAGTGATTAAATGCCTTGTTGCTTACTTCCAAGGACTTGTGAGGGAGGAGACCGGGCATTGCTGTCTGGGTTGCCTGGGCTGTGTTTCAACATGTAACTTGTGGCCTTGCTCTATGCTTGAACAATAACGGAATAGAATTCACTTACAGCAGAGCAGTTTAAACAGAAAGCAAAAAGTGAAAATTAGTCAAAATGGCGGATTCTATTCCTACAAAATGGACGCTCTCTGGTCATGGTGATGAGTCTGTCCAGACAAGTGCTGAACATATGATGTGGTTGGTTTTCGGCCAACAAAATATATCGCTTATGCTATGGAAGGGTCATTTCTAGACTCACACCTCCTTGGAAACTTCAACATCCACCTTGACTCTTCTGTCTTTGCCTCCACACTCTTCCTGGATCTCTGTACCTCTCTCTGCCTCACTGTTCTCCCTTCTGGCCCTACCCACTCTGCTGGACACACACTTGATGCCTTCATTTACACTGATCTTACGTTCTCCACCCCTCTCTCCTGGTCTGGCCACTTCCTCCTCTCCTCCCACTTGACCGAGCCCTCTGATGCTGTGCCAGCCTCCTTTGTGGTGATCCAACTGATGAAATGAGTGTCAATTGCTGTGTTTGCTTCTCCCTTCATCCTCCCTCCTACTCCTGCTAACGTTCCCACTGGCTCTGTCCTTGACAATCTCCATATTGCTATCACTAACACTCTCGACATTCTTGCCCCTGTCATGAGGATCTGCCTGAAACCTGCCTCCAAGTGTAACTGTTGTTACGACTCTGATCTAGCAGCTCTTAAACGCAAGCGCAGAATGGAAGTTGCAAACCTCGAGTTCATCCTCTGATAAACTAGCCCGTCGTCTACTCCGAAGGCAATACAGCCTCTCCATCCACTCCAAAAAGAGTGCCCACATCTAGGCCTGCATGTCTGGAGCCACTAACAACATGGCTAAACTCTTCAAAATCTGCAAGGAACTAGCCAATCCATCTGCAGTCTCTTCCTCGCCTCTGCCCTCTCAGGCCCTCTGCACTTCTCTGGCCAACTACTTTGCCTCAAAAACCCAGGACATCCTGTCCTCTCTCTCCTCCACTACCCTCAACCCTCCCCCTGATCCCCTATCTCCCTTGGCCTCTCCCCTAGCCCCACCCCCTCTCTCTTCCTCTCTCCTATCACACCGACTGGGTCACTCGAGTAGCCCGCTCTATGAAAGTCTCATCCAAACAGGTATCTTCCTGTTCTTCTAGAAATAAGAAGGACAACATCTCCTCCCTTGCTCCGGCTCTCGCTGATTTCTGCAACCACTCTCTAGCCACTGGCTCTTTCCCTTCTTCTCTCAAGCACTCCCTTGTGCATCCCTTTCTAAGAAAGCCCTCCGCTGACCCCTCGTGTCTGGCCAACTACCGCCCTATCTCTATTACACCCTTCCTTGGGGAAACTCCCGGAGAAGTTGGTCTTCCCCCAACTGACACAACATACCGAGCATTTTGGTTGTTTACATGACTATCAATCTGGATTCTGAGCATCCAGAGGTACGGAAGCTGCGCTCCTGAACACCCGTGAAGAACTGCTCACAAATCTTGACTCTAACTCTCCTGCTGTTCTCTTTCTCTTTGACCTCTTCTCCGCCTTTGACACGGTCACCAACTCTATCCTCATAAGGCGGCTCCAATATACCATAGGTATCGCAGACTGGGCACTGGATTGGGTGACTCCCTTCCTCTCTGACCTCCCGTCCCAGGTTATCCTGGGCTCTTTCTCCTCCTCCACCTCCCTCTCCACTTGTGGTGTTTCCCAAGGTTCTATCCTCTTGCTCACCTGATCTCCGATTTCTCTCCCCACTAGTGTTACGCAGATGACACAGCTGTTCTTCAAGCTCCCCTCCTCCTCTATTTTCTCCTCCTACCATCCCTGACTGCCTGTCCGCTATCCATTCCTGGTGCACTTCTAACAATTTCTGTCTTAATGCCTCTTCCCCACCCCTGCACTCTGGCCACCCTCTATGGGATCGCCTTCTCCTTCCAGTGAAGCCAGAAACCTTAGGATCATCTTTGACTCCTCTCTCTCCTTCATTCTTCAAATCTTGGACCTTGCCACAAAGGCCCACTTTCAACTTTACCTTCTAGAGACATTCTGCCTTTCCTCACCTTCCCCCAGACGCTCAATGGGCCTCTTTACTACTCCGGCGGTAGCCGTGCTGGTAAAACCGTCAGGCTGCCGCCGGAGTTGTGCATTTTTTCTGGCACCTGGCCATGGGGAATTACCAGGGCATTACAGCCCCGGCGGTCCGTCCGGCCAGGCACCGGAAAAAGTGAGTTCCCATTCCAGTCCCATAGGACTCAATGGTAATGGGGATGATGGAATCACTGGCACTGTTAACAACAGTGCCGGTGTTTCCATGTAAGTCTGCAAGCGGGTGCCTTTCCGCCCGCCACGTCAGACCTGACGGGCGGAAAGGCACCCACCCTGCAATCTTGTACTCTGTCGGTCCGGTAACAACAGTGCCGGTAGGCTTACCGGCACTGTTGTTACCGGACTGGCAGGGTTGTAATGAGGCCCAATGTATCTAGAGCACTGCTCCTCTCCAGACTGGACTACTGTAATAGCCTCTTCCTTAATCTGCCATTCTTTCCCTCCGCCCTCTCCAGCTAATCCAGAACAGGGCTGTGAGACTTATATATGGCCTCAATACCAGGGACCGTTTCTCTCCGGCCCTAAAATCTCAGCCGATCTCTCTTCTCAGCTGGCTCCCTCCTTTGGAACACTCTCCCTCTCTCCGTCTTGAACTGGATCTGCTCAAGTTCTGCAAACTCCTCAAGACTTTCCTCTTCTCTTCCTCCTTCCCTCTCCTGTGCTAACCATCCCACAGTCGCTAGGATTGGCAGCCAGGTCCCTTTATAGTCCAACAGGCTACTGACCATCTGCCCAATCGCCACCAACATCGGCCCCCCTGCACTTGCCTTTGGGCCCACACCTGCCTGTTGGGTGCTTGTCTCAGGCTTGCACTGGTCAACGGTTGACCTCCCCCACACTGGTTTCCTCTGAACTTTCACTTACCTGCTGCCTCTTCAACAGGCACAATTGGCACTTCCACCCTGGTTGGACCCTTCTGCACTTATCCCCGCCCCTACCACCTCTCTCTCTCTCTCTCTCTCTCTCTCTCTCTCTCTGTCTCTCTCTCTCTCTCTCTTTCTCTTTCTTTCTTTTTTTCTCTCTCTCTCTCTCTCTCTCTCTGTCTCTCTCTCTCTCTCTTTTTCGATCCGAATGTCACAAGGCCTAGTAGGACCGCTGTTATTTTTATGATTTATTCTTGTCAATGTTATTGTTTTGCTTGTTCACTTGTTCCCTTTCCCTCCTGCCCTGTGGCACTTTGAAACACTGTTTTTGTTGTACAAGTGCCTTATAAATGGCCAATAAAATAAGTAAATAAAATATAATTTAAGGGGATGTTTCTAAACATGTCGACACTTTGTGTTTCGGCCTGTAATTACTGGGTGCACCTATATCCCATGTATCCCTTCATATGGTTGTTGACAATGACCTTCATCAGGACTAAGACAAATGCTTGTAGGTGGACTCCGTTTTCAGTACCCCCTAATGAGATGGTGTTCATTATATAGTCATGCTCCTGAACATGTCAGGTGTTTTCTTCCTTCACTAAAAACATTTGAGCTGAGAAATCTCAAACTGCAATACGCTAGTCAGTATTTTGAAGCATTATTGGTGTTCCAGTGTCTCCATTGTGAGCAAAGATGTTCATAAAAGAACGGACAATCACTCATTGACGGACACACCTAAGCACTGATGCATGTTCAGTGGAGCTGCTCACACAACAATCAACTGCCTTTGCTCGAATTACACAACCGCTTGGTGTATAGAGCACATGTAATCAAGGAAATAGCACAGATTGAACACGGTTCTCCACACATCTGTCATCTTTTAAAACATGAGAGAAATCACAGTGGGGGAGAAAACATATACATGTCCTCAATGTGATAAGGCTTTCAAGCAAGATAATCAACCTGTGATATGAGAAATTATAGATTTGTTCTGAATGTAATAGGTCTTTCAAGGTCAAAATTCATCTATTGATACATCAGAGGAATCACACTGGGGGGAAGTCGTATGTATGTCCTGAATGTGATAGCGCTTTCAAGCACAAGCGTGACCTACTACTACATCACAAAACCATTACACAGAGGTGAGGCCATACACATGTTTGAAATGCCAGAGCACTTTCAAGCAAATCCATGACCTATGGTGACATGTGGGAATTCATAAAAGATGTTGACATGGTCCAATCGGATGCCCAAAGCATCTGCAGCATAGAAGGTATCCAGCACTGGGCTCTGCTATTTTTCTGAGACTAAAGTTACTAAACCTCCTTATCAGACAGGCACACCGAGAAGTGTGATTTATGTGTCTGTTATTATTTGGTTTGCCCTGTTGTAAGGTATTTGTGTGGTATAGATGGTGCAAGTTCAATATTTCTTTGGACTATATATGTAATCACAGAATAAGGTTTGTTAACATGACATTATGGTTGAGTTGCACTAATAAAAACCTATGAAATGCAATAAAAAAACTGTATTAAAGGAACATTATGGTTGCACAAAACGTTCATAATTTTTTCTGTTTGTTACTTACAGACTCTTATTTCGAAATGTTATTGTCTGTTGTCTTCATAGTTATTGGATATGGACTTTAAATATTCGTCATTTGCTAAGAAATGTGATAGCCATAGAAATGTAATCATAGATAAGGCAGTTTCACAGTCCGAGGAGAAATGATTCTTGGAAGCAATTGGATTGCTCTACAGTCACTTAGCAATGTATTCTTGGGCCCAGTTCCTATTGTTTTATTTAGAAACGTCTTGTCATTAGTAGGATAATCATTTGCCTTTTGCTCAATGTCATACATTTACCCCATGAGAAGCACTGGGGGTGCAAAACATGTGCACATGTCGGCTTGCTTCTGCTTTAGTTTATCACGAATCATATCATTATAATAATTGGTTATTTATAACAAGCTTAATACTCAGAGGTTTCTAAGCGTGGACACGAGGATCGCACCTACGTGTTGTCTTGCTTCCAAGGCGAGCACGTTGCCCCTGAGCTATCCTCCCGAGACCTCATGAATCATGACTTGTTTGTAATAACTGATACATTGGTCTACGAGTTGGATCATCTTTTCTGCTTAATACAAATTTTAAAAAATGTCTTAGTTGGTGAGGGATAAACACATGATCAAATACATTATTGAAGTTATAACAGAGACAAAGCCTTTCCAACAGTACAGACCACATACACACTTTAATTATAACCTACATGGCATCCTTCTTTCCGTTACCTGGGCGTTATAGGTCCAGCCTCTGAGTGAATTTATTAAATCTCACTTGACTATGCCAATGGAGTATTTTTAGGAGCCCCAGTTTAGAGACTGCAGCTGTGACGGAACACTATTGTCTGCTTGCTAACAAAGACCCCAACATAGAAATCCCCTCTCGCTGGTCCTCTGTTTTCTCTAGTTTCCCTGTTAGCTAAGAAAAGTGCTTATTGTGATAAATCATATTCCATTATAACTGCCCTACCATTCCTGCGAAAATAATTAACTGACCATTTTCCACACTAGTAACGTTAGTTTCCATTCTGCCTGATTTCTGGTCACCCTATGTCTAAGATGCGTCCAGATGGAGGAACGAGCCTTCGCCTTGCAGTGAACCTTCAGGGAGTCTAGAGAGTGGATGCAGTGCATGAGCCTGTGCAGCTGTGCCTTCACCTATGTCTAACATGCGTCCAGATGGAGGAACGAGCCTTCGCCTTGCAGTGAGCCTTCAGGGAGTCTATAGAGTGGATGCAGTGCATGAGCCTGTGCAGCTGTGCCTTCACCTATGTCTAACATACGTCCAGATGCAGGAACGAGCCTTCGCCTTGCAGTGAACCTTCAGGGAGTCTAGAGAGTGGATGCAGTGCATGTGCCTGTGCAGCTGTGCCTTCACCTATGTCTAACATGTGTCCAGATGGAGGAACGAGCCTTCGCCTTGCAGTGAGCCTTCAGGGAGTCTAGAGAGTGGATGCAGTGCATGAGCCTGTGCAGCTGTGCCTTCACCTATGTCTAACATGCGTCCAGATGGAGGAACGAGCCTTCGCCTTGCAGTGAGCCTTCAGGGAGTATAGAGAGTGGATGCAGTGCATGAGCCTGTGCAGCTGTGCCTTCACCTATGTCTAACATGCGTCCAGATGGAGGAACGAGCCTTCGCCTTGCAGTGAGCCTTCAGGGAGTCTATAGAGTCGATGCAGTGCATGAGCCTGTGCAGCTGTGCCTTCACCTATATTTAACATGCGTCCAGATGAAGGAACGAGCCTTCGCCTTGCAGTGAGCCTTCAGGGAGTCTAGAGAGTGGATGCAGTGCATGAGCCCGTGCAGCTGTGCCTTCACCTATGTCTAGCATGTGTCCAGATGGAGGAACGAGCCTTCGCCTTGCAGTGAGCCTTCAGGGAGTCTAGAGAGTGGATGCAGTGCATGAGCCTGTGCACCATTACTTGAGGCATGTTTCCAGGTCTGGTGTGCCTGGGATCTTTTGTTTCCATTTCACCATATCTTCATTTCCTGTTTAGACTTGCTGCTGGAGATTCCCGGGCAATGCTGGCAGCGACTCTGGGGCAGTGGAGATGCAAGAGAGCAGGGGAGATTCCTGGGCATTGCTGGCAGTGATTCTGGGGCAGTGGATATGGATAAGAGCAGGGGAGATTCTAAGGCAGGTTTGCAGTGACTATGGGGCAGTGGAGATTGATGTGACCAGGGGAAATTCCCAGGCAGTGCTGGCAGTGACTCTGGGGCAGTGGAGCTAGATGAGAGCAGGGGAGATTCCCAGGCAGGTCTGCCTGTGAGTCTGGGGCAGTAGAGATAGAGGAGAGCAGGGGCTATTCCCGTGCATTGCTGGCAGTGACTCTGGGGCAGTGGAGCTAGATGAGAGCGGGGGAGATTCCCGGACAGTGCTGGCCGTGACTCTAGGGGATTGGAGATAAATGAGAGCAGGGCAGATTCCCAGGCAGTGCTGGCTGTGACTCTAGGGCAGTGGAGATAGATGAGAACAAGGGAGATTCCCAGGCAATGCTGGGCATGACTCTAGGGAAGTGGAGATAGATGAGAGCAGGGGAGATTTCCAGGCAGTGCTGGGCGTGACTCTAGGTCAGTGGAGATAGAGGAGAGCAGGGCAGATGCCTGTGCAGTGCTAGCTGTGACTCTGGGGCAGTGGAGATAGATGAAAGCTGGGGAGATGGGTGCCAGGAGGAAAATGCAGTGCCCTGAGTGGACTGTTCTTCCTGCAGGAGCAGTGTTCCACTGTACAAGGCACCCCAGGAATCCCAACTTGGATGCCCAAGTTCAGTAACAAGTGTAGGAGCACAACATAACATTACACGTGTCAAAGCTACAATTTTCTATTTCAGAGAGTCCCTGGACTTACATGACCCATGAGCAGGGGGAACTCGTAGCCATAGCTGGGAAGATGGCGCAGAGACTGCAATCATGTTGGGGGAGGTGAGACAGTGAAAAGTCTGATTGGCTTGCATGCACATCGACGCCATTAGGGCTATGCATGCATGGTGTGTGTCTCTACCCTGGGCATAGATACTGCCAGCGATGTGTAAAATGTTACCAATAAAGGCATGTTTCACCAGTTGGGAACCAGAGCAGTAGCCACATGGGCACTAGTCACTAGATCAGTTATTAATATGTGTAATGAAAAGATCCGCTCATGGCCGTGGTCTGTACCACGTGGGCAACAGTCACTAGATCAGTTATTAATATGTGTAATGAAAATATCCGCTCATGGCCGTGGTCTGTGTCACGTGGGCAATAGTCACTAGAGCAGTTATTAATATGTGTAATTAAAAGATCCGCTCAAGGCCGTGGTCTGTACCACGTGGGCACTAGTTACTAGAGCAGTTCTTAATATGTGTTAATATGTGTAATGAAAATATCCACTCAAGGCTGTGGTCTGTATCACGTGGGCACTAGTCACTAGATCAGTTATTAATATGTTCTAAGAAAATATCCGCTCAAGGCCGTGGTCTGTATCATGTGCGTAGGTTGAGCCAATTTGTAAGCAATCGCGTGGTGCTGTATAACATTGCCCCAATGTCGGAGGGTGTTCCGGAAGATTCATTGTTATGTTAACAGAGTGAATGTATCGGACTGACCTTTCTTTGTAAGGCTCTTTGTGTAAAACCCTATGAAGAGCCTGACCCCTCTGCACAGGGGCCACAGTTGGAATGGGATGCCCTGCCAGTCTCTCTGCTCATTTCTGCACAGCTGTATGGATATAAATCCTGTCTCTAGCTTTGCTGCCTAGAATTTCTTACTGTATGACTTGGTGAATGCTATGATGGTTCCTACACTAGGAGGTGTGTCTCCAAACTCTCAGATCAACTTGCAAGTCTTCCTAGACATGGGGATGGTCCATGTCCAATGTCAGACAAGGAAAGAAGTTATAAAGCAGTACAGATTGAAAACTGATTTAGTCTGTGTCCCTGACATGGGATGATAGAGAGTCCCTGCTAGCTTTATTGTATGTTGCTGTTGTCTGTTGCTGTGATGTTTGCAAATACATTTTTTACAGAGTGAAAACTTCAAGACAAAACCCCAAACATGTTACCATCTTTAGTCAATAAATATTATGCTACAACCAGATCGGCTATGAAACGGCATACAGTGACCAAGAAGCCAATGTTCCAAGAGGGATTTCATATATAGTGAGTACAAACACAAATTTGTGTATAACAAGATCCACAGAGAAAAAGTAATATCCCCCAATGACCTGATAGAAAGCAAACCGAAAATGCACAATCACTGTGTCCCCCTAATTCTCCCATCCCCAACTGAAACCAGACAGCTACCATCTTCAAAAACATTGTCCCAAAAGACCAAAGACTAACAGCAGACTTCTTGGATATCACAGTACCAGACTTCAGACAACAATTAAATGATTGATTGTCAAAGTCAGACTCGCAAACCAAGCAAAAGAACAGGGGACACAACCCTGCAAAAAGAAATCCTGCTCACACGTCCATGCAACAGAAGAAATCAATGTAACGCAAAGAAAACCAGTGTTCGAAGTACAAGGTTCTTTCGCCGGCACATCTATAAATGTAGTGTCTATGCAGGCACTAAATCCTCAACTGTTTTTTTTTCTACATTCTTGGAACTTGGCAGAAAAAATGACAATAAATGATTATGCATTGCCACAGTATAGCAAATAAGAATATGTGGCCTCATTATAGCAGTAAGTGGTAAAGTTGGCGGTAACTCTGTAACTCCCAAAGTTACCACTACACCTGTCAGGAATATAGTAGGTGCTTGCTACAAGCATCACATTAGAGCCATTAGGCTCTGGCATTGGGGTGTGCGGAAGCCGCAAACTCATTACCCAGGTATCTTCGGGGCCACGTGCGCAGACAGACAGCAGCTGCATGCAATCAGGTGGATGCTTTTTTAAGCCCGTGGCGCAGAAGCAAGGTGGAGATGGCAATCCACGATGAATCAGAGGAGGGAGCATCAGGATATGGGCCATGAGGCTGTGACTTTCAGAGGCTCTGGTTCATTCGGCGTCAGCTACATTGTCCGGGAAGTCTCTTGGGGCTGCCAGACTTCAGTTAAGTGCTCGCGCCACATTATTGGTTCCTTGGGCTTTTGTTACTAGGACACGTACGGCTTTTGCTGCACAGGGTTGAATGGAACATCTGATTGAGCTCATCCCCTTTGTTGAAAACTGTAAGACTGCATGTAGGAACGTGTGAGGGCAAACGCGTTTCCAAAATTAGAATGTGTGGAGTTTAACACGTTCACCAGCTAGTGCGGAAAACCTTGAAAACAGATTTGTTTTTGTTGCAACATGTTAAGTGTTCATTTGTCATTTTATGTCACGCTTTGCCTATTAAGCCATGAGTCTTGTGTATCACGTGGGCAGGAGCCCAGCTGTATATCTCATTACGCTTGCCATGTTCATTCAATGTATCTAACCATCTTGTGCTCGTAATGCTTGTGTGCGTAAACCAGTTTATTTAGGTTATTCATGTTGGGGAGTGAATGAAGAAGACATTCTGGAGAAATGCTAATGACTACATGTTTGAGTTCATGCCTAGATTTCAGGAGGGTGATTTCAGGATAAGGGTATTAATGTAACTTATGTGTCAGACAAGGTAGGCCGAGGAATTAACAAAGCAGGAATACGTATGGCATGGTATTTCAGGAGCTTTCCCTATTGTCCTCCTACCCATCCACTTTGCTACCCTAAACCTCTTACCAGTTACCATAACCCCCCCTTCCTATACTGTACCTCCAACATCTGGAACCTGTGTCAACCACGGTGGGAGGGTCGATCCCATTTGTCTCTTGTGGTTCGGAAGATGGTGTTGATGCTCTCTCTCCTTTGATAGTGACATAATAATACACCCTAGGCATACGGAATATAGATCACCACCTAAGCCAAATGGATGCGACTACTCCCCCTTTAGCGGAGGTATTGAAGGCCTTAAAAGAGATTCAGATGGAATTGGCACATGCTAGGCCGGAAACTATGGCTTTGAAGGCTCAGGTACATGGCTTATTGGCACAGGGGAGTCCATTGCAGATAACGGGTGCAGACGCTCTGTCAGGATCACCAGGAAAGTCTTCTACGGTCATAGTGCAACAACCAGGTAATGTCCTGTTAGCCTCTCCTGAGAGATTTACAAGAAACCCCGAAAATATTTGACATTTTTGACACAGTGTTGGTTGCATTTTCTATGTAAACCTGCAGCTTTTGAGAGTACACAGACTCGGACAGCCTTTGTCATTTCATACTTGACACGAGACCCCGCAGCCTGGGCCAGGCCATTACTTCAAAAGGATGACCCTCCGTTGTATCATTGGAACTCTTTTTTTTGTCAGAATTTGGTAGGTTGTTTGACAGGCGGGAAGTATCCCCAGCTCAGGATAAGGAATTACTGGTTTTAGGTCAAGGGACACGTCACTTGGTGTCCTATGTCACACAGTTTAATCGATTGGTAATTGAAACATTGGCCGGAAACCAGATGGTGTTATTCTACCTGGTGTTACGGGAGGAACTGAAAGACGCAATAGTGAAGGTGGCACCCCAGCCGACTACATGCACTGCTATGCACTGCTATGATAGACTTGACTTTGCGATAAGACCTTTATGATATTAAATACAGACTCCTCTTCCACATCCAGACTTGCCATACTAGCTTTAGTTTCGTCTGGTATGGTCACAAGTATGGCATTCCCGGTCTTAATATAACTCTTCTATGTAGGCCAACCATTTGCTTTCTGGGATGAGGGTTTAACTCACTGGGCAATAGTCCCTTCTTCTACTCGTTAAAGTTGGACCAAAATGTATGGCTATCGTATGATTTCAACCCACCAAACAAGAGATGCCAGTTTGAATGTTTGGTTCAGTACTTATGTTGCTTTCGCCAATTATTGTATTTAGTGGCTCGGTTTTTAATACAGTTCTGCTTTTCACCCCACTTCAATGTTGGATTAGTCTTGATTGCAGCTCTAGCTTTCTGGTAAGTTTTCTTTTTATCTTTTAAATACCTTAAATATTGCAATTCTGA
Source organism: Ambystoma mexicanum (assembly GCF_040938575.1). NCBI lineage: Eukaryota > Metazoa > Chordata > Amphibia > Caudata > Ambystomatidae > Ambystoma > Ambystoma mexicanum. The sequence goes on from NC_090933.1 coordinate 1,385,466,549, forward strand.
GTGTTTGCACACAAGTTACTTTTTGTACAGAATTTGAAATGGTACCTATAGCCTGCTTACCATAGCTGCTACTTTGTATATAAAACACACTTTCAGGGTAATTCATGGAATAAATGTGTCCCGAAAACGGGGCGCATGCGTGTAAAACACGACACACGCGTACAAAACGCGCGCAAGCGCCCATTTTCCTATTCATGGAACACATGGCGCGTGGCTTACCCGCGACCTGCGCCGAATCTGCGCGGGCCTCACATGTCATTGCCACATCAGGATCCCTTTGCGCAAGACGCCCAGAGAAGGCGCACACCGTCCAGCGCACAGGGGACAGAACACGTGGAATGGGGAACAACACAGTAAAATGTGGGCGTTACAGGGGAAGTACCGCAGCCAAATCCCTGCAACGCCCACACACGCGCTAACAACACGTATTCATGGAATCGAACAGGGCAAACCGGCATGCGGCAAAACACACGCAAGCCCAGAAACACGTACGCCACGCGAAAGCTGGCGTAAGTACCCCTGCACAGCATAAAAGTACTTGCAAAAAACAAACGCGTGTATAGAGCTACGATTAAATGTACCATTCCTTGCAGAAGTGATCGTGGGACACCGCAGGAGGAGGAGGAGGATAGCCAGGCCCTGCATTGTTTTACCCAGGACCAGCCTTTGTGGGATGCCTGATGACCAGGTCTATGGCAGGTATAGATTTCCACCTCATATCATCCTAGACCTGGTCACTGAGTGGGAGGATGAACTCACATTACCTACCCTGTGCTCCCAAGCACTGAGCCCCTATGCAAAGGTGCTCAATGTCCTGTATTTTTTGGCCACTGGGTCATTTCATCGGACAACTGCCATAGTTGGGGTGTCTCACAGGCCACGCAGTCACGCTGCCTACACCAGGTGTTGGCAATCATGACTGCACGTCCCTCAGTCCGCAGGCACATATACATGCCCAGAACATCCACAGAAAGGCAGGCCGTGGTCCAGGACTTTTACGGGGTGGCACACTTCCACAAAGTGCTTGGTGCCATTGATTGCACCCATGTGGCCCTACGTCCACCTAGGGCCACTGAACACATCCATCGCAACCGCAAGCACTGGCATTCCATCAACGTGCAGGTTGTATGCGATGGCAAGGAAATCATCACCTCTGTCTATGCAAACTATCCAGTGTCCACCTATGATAGTTTCATATTCAGAATGTCACCCCTAAACCGGGACCTGGAAGCTGGGAGGCATGGCAACACATGGCTCATTGGTGAGTACAAATGCCTGTGCACATGCATGCATGTCACACACAGACAAATAGACAAAGCCAACTAATGACAACCATTATCACCTCCCCAGGGGACAGTGCCTACCCTCTGAGCACCTACATGATGACACCAATACGGAACCCCATCACACCACCCCAGGTAAGAGACAACGCAGCCCATATTGCAACCAGGGCCATATTGGAGTGCACATTCGGAGTGCTGAAGTCACGTTTCCCCTCCCTTGACCGCTCTGGTGGACAGCTACTATATGCACCCCCAGTAGTGTGCAGGATCATTGTGGCAGCATGTGTCCTGCACAATGTTGCCACACAGCATGGCGTACCAGTGGACATGGTGGTGCCCCCACATCCCCAACCACATGCACGCCCACTGCGCATGGGAGAGGAAAGGGCACGTGGCGAGGCAGCCCATACCCAGTTTGTGGCTTAATTTTGCACCTAAAATCCCACCCCTGCA